>NC_060130.1:929967742-930293054 GCF_021461395.2 Schistocerca americana
TGCTTCCTAGCTCTTAATGCATTTGGCACTTCTTCCACAGGTTCATTTACACTTTCCCCTGTACTCTTACACTTTCTTTTCCCTCTAGTTCCACTCCTATTATCCGTGGGATTGACTCCAGAGTGCCTCTGAATAGTGGTAGGCATACAACATGGACTATTATCGACCTCTTTGGCAACTGTAACCTAACATTGACCGGTTATGCATTTTCTGTTAACTGCTAAAGACACTGGTACCCCATCACACATCTCTTCATCTTGCCTTTCGGTGTATAAAGACTAAACAATCTCACCCACTGCCCCACTCTATACCACAGTAAGAGTCTCATGTGTCTGACAGCTTCCTCCTGTTTCTCCAGTGCCTTAGTGTTGGCCCTATGGACTCACTTCCATGTTTCTCTCACTGTTCTTGTGAACCCCTGATCTGTAATCATCGTTTCCAGCACTCCAAAGTTCGGTATCCAGTTACTAACAATCGCCTGTGTGATTCTAAATGCTTAGTAGTTCAGCACAGGTATCGTCTCAACGTACTGAGGGAAATGATCAATCATCGTCAGCACAAAACGATATCCTACTGGTATCCATTTCAATAGTCCTAACACATCCACCTTAATAATCTCAAACTGTTTTGAACCTTCTGGAAATCTCTGTAACGGTACACACTTGCGACTCTTCACACATTGATCCACATCTTCGTTTCCACCTTTTCACCAGTAGTTCTGCGCTACCCTTTCGTTCATTACACTGCATCCTTCATAAACAGTGAGCGCATGATCATGTTGTTCCTTTAGAAAATTTTCCTTCTACTTAGCCAGTACCACTACTCATGGCCCTAACCTTGTAACCCTGCACAACAGACCGTCACACATGTTGAACTGCAGCTGCATCCAGTATTGTTTGCAGTCACTGTTTGCATTCTGCACCACTTGCCATTCAGCAAGGTCCTGATCCAGTACTTGTTCTACTGCCATCTTCCTGCTTTTTTCCCTGTTTGTGAACTACTTAACAGTCAAACTCATTGAGTCTTAACGCCCATCTTGTTAGTCTGATGGACGGGTCCTTCATGGATAATAGCTATTTCAGAGTCACATAATCCGTCATCACTATAAACGTGCTCAAATACAGGCAACAGTGAAAATACGTTACTCCATATACACTCCTGGAAATGGAAAAAAGAACACATTGACACCGGTGTGTCAGACCCACCATACTTGCTCCGGACACTGCGAGAGGGCTGTACAAGCAATGATCACACGCACGGCACAGCGGACACACCAGGAACCGGGGTGTTGGCCGTCGAATGGCGCTAGCTGCACAGCATTTGTGCACCGCCGCCGTCAGTGTCAGCCAGTTTGCCGTGGCATACGGAGCTCCATCGCAGTCTTTAACACTGGTAGCATGCCGCGACAGCGTGGACGTGAACCGTATGTGCAGTTGACGGACTTTGAGCGAGGGCGTATAGTGGGCATGCGGGAGGCCGGGTGGACGTACCGCCGAATTGCTCAACACGTGGGGCGTGAGGTCTCCACAGTACATCGATGTTGTCGCCAGTGGTCGGCGGAAGGTGCACGTGCCCGTCGACCTGGGACCGGACCGCAGCGACGCACGGATGCACGCCAAGACCGTAGGATCCTACGCAGTGCCGTAGGGGACCGCACCGCCACTTCCCAGCAAATTAGGGACACTGTTGCTCCTGGGGTATCGGCGAGGACCATTCGCAACCGTCTCCATGAAGCTGGGCTACGGTCCCGCACACCGTTAGGCCGTCTTCCGCTCACGCCCCAACATCGTGCAGCCCGCCTCCAGTGGTGTCGCGACAGGCGTGAATGGAGGGACGAATGGAGACGTGTCGTCTTCAGCGATGAGAGTCGCTTCTGCCTTGGTGCCAATGATGGTCGTATGCGTGTTTGGCGCCGTGCAGGTGAGCGCCACAATCAGGACTGCATACGACCGAGGCACACAGGGCCAACACCCGGCATCATGGTGTGGGGAGCGATCTCCTACACTGGCCGTACACCACTGGTGATCGTCGAGGGGACACTGAATAGTGCACGGTACATCCAAACCGTCATCGAACCCATCGTTCTATCATTCCTAGACCGGCAAGGGAACTTGCTGTTCCAACAGGACAATGCACGTCCGCATGTATCCCGTGCCACCCAACGTGCTCTAGAAGGTGTAAGTCAACTACCCTGGCCAGCAAGATCTCCGGATCTGTCCCCCATTGAGCATGTTTGGGACTGGATGAAGCGTCGTCTCACGTGGCGTGCACGTCCAGTACGAACGCTGGTCCAACTGAGGCGCCAGGTGGAAATGGCATGGCAAGCCGTTCCACGGGACTACATCCAGCATCTCTACGATCGTCTCCATGGGAGAATAGCAGCCTGCATTGCTGCGAAATGTGGATATACACTGTACTAGTGCCGACATTGTGCATGCTCTGTTGCCTGTGTCTATGTGCCTGTGGTTCTGTCAGTGTGATCATGTGATGTATCTGACCCCAGGAATGTGTCAATAAAGTTTCTCCTTCCTGGGACAATGAATTCACGGTGTTCTTATTTCAATTTCCAGGAGTGTATGAAACTAATCATTTCTCTCTCTGTGGTCAGATAATTGCTGTCAGCCTTCTTAATTTGTCTCAGTGAAAAAGAAATAGGGTGTCCCTTACCGTTGATCTCCTGACTCAGAACACACCTTAGAGCATGTTCAGATCCATTGCAGAACAATACAAACTTCCTATGGAAATGTGGGAACACCAATACTGGACTCAAAGTCGAAACTCTCTTCAGCTATTTGCACACCCCCTGAGATTCCTCTGTGCATACAAACTTTGTACCTGTTTCCAACAGTTGCATGACTGGTATTGCTGGATTAGAAAATCCCCTCAAGAGCTTTCTATAACAGTTTGAGGGTCCTAATAATGATTGTAGTTCCATACTCGTCTTTGGAACTGGAAGATCTTGCACTTCCTGTACCAATTTTGGATCAGTTCTCACGTTACCTTTCCTAATCACCTGCCCTAAAAAACTTAGTTCCTCCAACGCAAAACGGCACCTAGCTGTACCCAGCATCAGACTTCTCTCAAACGTTGTCAATGTTCTTCCATGTTTGTTGAGAACAAAATTATATAATCCAGGTAAACTAGACACTTGCGACGCTTCAACCCTTCAACACTCTGTCCAACAAACGCTGAAACATCGCAGGAACATTCTTGAGACTGAACAGCATTTTCTCATACTCGTATTGCCTCCAAAGGTAACGATAAAGCTGTGTTTAGACGATTCTCTGTAGCCACCTCCAACTGATGATCTCCACTTGTTAAAGCAATGGTAGAGAAATGCCGGCTCCATCCCAAATTGCCAGTTGTCTCCGTGATTCTGGGTATAGGGTATAGCATCTGTGCTGTCTTGTTATTAAGATGGTGGTAGTCACAGAAAACTCTGTATTTCTCGGAACCATCCATATACTTTTTTAGCATGATACATTTACTGGTCCCCATGGACTATTCTCTTCTGTTATCCCATCAAGCAACTTCTAGTTAATACACTCCTCCAGAACTGGTGGTAAATGCCGAGGAAATGGTTTGCAGCGCACTGGTGTTTCCTTCCCTGTCAGATATCTGTGTTACATAACTAGTGTCACAGGCGACAGACTCCGAGAAAAAAAAAAAAAAAAAAAAAAAAAAAATCCTTAAATTTCGCAAATAGCTCCTCCGTCTGTGTTCTCATCACTCCCTTTAGAGGCTACACCTTCTTAAGTAATGCAGTCTTAGTGGTGTCCTGTGGCTGTTTACGGCTTACAGCTTCTGAGCAGCAATTCTCCTTCTCTAGAATGTTCAGTCTCACTGACAACTTTTTGGGGCCAAAAATATCAATATTGATTGTTACTGTCTCTCTACCAGCCTTCTCCTGCACGTATATGATACTCCATTTAACAAAACAACTGAGTGAATCTACTAAATAATTCTCTTTCAGTGGATCAGTTGCGTATAACATACATCTACATCTACATCCATACTCCGCAAGCCACCTGACTTTGTGTGGCGGAGGGTAGCCTGAGTGCCTCTATCGGTTCTCCCTTCTATTCCAGTCTCGTATTGTTCGTGGAAAGATATCTGTGTTACATAACTAGTGTCACAGGCGACAGACTCTGAGAAAAAAACAAATCCTTAAATTTCACAAATAGCTCCTCCGTCTGTGTTCTCATCACTCCCTTTAGAGGCTGCACCTTCTTAAGTAATGCAGTCTTAGTGGTGACCTGTGGCTGTTTACGGCTTACAGCTTCTGAGCTTCTGAGCTTACCGAGTGGTAAGTCTGGCTCCACATACCCAGAGTGACTTCCCAGTTCTACTTGACACACGATCATATGAATCAAGACTTAATGTACACTATGTGATCAAAAGTATCCGGAAACCCCCAAAAACATAAGTTTTTCGTGTTAGGAGCATTGAGCTGCCACCTACTGCCAGGTACTCCATATCAGCGACCTCAATAGTCTTTAGACATCATGAGAGAGCAGAATAGGGCGCTCCACGGAAATCACGGACTTCGAACGTGGTCAGGTGATTGGGCGTCACTTGTGTCATACGTCTGTACGCTAGATTTCCACACTCTTAAACATCTCTAGGTCCACTGTATCCGATGTGATGGTGAAGTGGAAACGTGAAGGAACACGTACAGCACAAAAGCGTACGAGCCGACCTCGGCCGTTGACTGACACAGACCGTCGTAATGTGTAATAGGCAGACATGTATCCAGACCATCGCACAGGAATTCCAAACTGAATCAGGATCCACTGCAAGTAAAGAGCATAAATAACGAAAAGTGTGAGGTCATCCACATGAGTGCTAAAGGAAACTCGTCAAACTTCGGTTACACGATAAATTAGTCTAATCTAAAAGCCGTAAATTCAACTAAATACCTATGTATTACAATTACTAACAACTTAAATTGGAAGGAATACATAGAAAATGTTGTGGGGAAGACTAACCACAGACTGCGTTTTATTGGCAGGACACTTAGAAAATGTAACAGATCTACTTAAGAGACTGCCTACACTACGTTTGTCCGTCCACTTTTAGAATACTGCTGCGCGGTGTGGGATCTTTACCAGATAGGACTGACGGAGTACATCGAAAAAGTTCAAAGCAAGGCTGCACGTTTTGTATTATCGCGAAATATGGGAGAGAGTGTCACATAAATGATACAGGATTTGGACTGGAAATCATTAAAAGAAAGGCGTTTTTCGATGCGACGGAATCTTCTCATGAATTTCCAATCACCAACTTTCTCCCCCAAATGCGAAAATATTTTGTTGACACCGACCTACATAGGTAGGATCGATCACCACGATAAAATAAGAGAAATCAGAGCTCATACGGAAAGATACAGGTGTTCATTATTTCCTCGTTCTATACGAGAATGGAATAATAGAGAATTGTGAAGGTGGTTCGATGAACCCTCTGCCAGGCACTTAAATGTGATTTGCAGAGTATCCATGTAGATGTAGATGTAGAAGTACTAAGAAAATTAGGCGGGAGGTGAGAAAACGTAGATTTCATGGTCGAGCGGTTGCTCATAAGCCACACACACGCCGGTAAATGCCAAACTACGCCTCGCTCGGTGTAAGGAGCGTAAACATTGGACGACTGAACAGTGGAAATACGTTTTGTGGAGTGAAGAATCACGGTACACAATGTGGCGATCCGAAGACAGGGTGTGGGTATGGCGAATGCCCGGTGAACGTCATCTGCCAACGTGTGTAGTGCCAACAGTAAAATTCGGAGGCGGTGGTGTTACGGTGTGGTCGTGTTTTTCATGGAGGGGGCTTTCACCCGTTGCTGTTTTGCGTGGCACTATCACAGCACAGGCCGACATTGATGTTTTAAGCACCTACTTGCTTCACACTGTTGGAGAGCAATTCGGGGATGGTGACTGCATCTTTCAACATGATCGAGCACCTGTTCATAATGCACGGCCTGTGGCGGAGTGGATACACGACAATAACATCCCTACAACGGACTGACCTGAATCCTATAGAACACCTTTGGGCTGTTTTGGAGCATCGACTTCGTGCCTGGCGTCACCGACCGACATCGATACCTTTCCTCATTGCAGCACTCCTTGAAGAATGGGCTACCATTTCCCAAGAGACCTTCAAGCACCTGAGTGAACGTATGTCTGCGAGAGTTGAAGTTGTCATCAAGGCAAAGGGTGGGCCAAAACTATATTGAATTCCAGCATTACCGATGGAGCGCGCCACGAACTTGTAAGTCATTTTCAGCCAGGAGTTCGAATACTTTTGATCACATAGTGTATTTGTACCCAGTGTGATGGATACTACTCATGACAGATCATAACTGGTGATGGCTTCCTTTACTTGGAATGTCTTCTCACTAAATTACGCCATACATCGCCATAGGTGAATTATGACATGGTGTTATGCGAAGAATTCTAACCCCAGGATCATAGCGTAGCCCTTGCTTATATATGTCACTACATCCACACAATGCATTACCTCCCACCCCATGCAACCTATATCATGGTGGTTTCCATTGCCTACAGCCCACTAGGTCCCCACTGGCTACTGACACATGCACTCCTGTGTCTAGTAAAAACTGATACTTACTTCCTTTCACCACACCCTCTAGTGCACATTCCACCTCTGTGTACATAATTGCGGCATCTGATTTTATTGGGAACAACTTTTGGCGGATTCTGGGTTTCCTCTTGGATTTTACAGCTGCTTGCTACCTTCCTGTGCACCACTACTACAATTACAATGACGCATACTGTTGATGGCTAGTACCACCACCATTCCGCTGAGGCTGGCAGCACTGCTTCTGCACATGTCCTGTACACCCACAATTGTAACACTTCACATCTGCAGAGGACACACAATGGCCCTCCCTCAAACCCATCAGTCTTCTAAGTTTCCATTCCTAATCTCACACCTGAAAGGAGATCTTTAGCCACCTCTGTGTTCACCCTTCTCGACGTATACAGTGGCAAACCACTTAGGACAGCGTCGAGCGCCATCTGCTCGGCCTCCTGCTGCAAAACATTGTTTACTTCACCACTCTGAGTCAGTTCATACGTTCACTTTTTTTAATTCTGTCAGCATAACCCTCCACGATTTCTCCTTATCTCATTGTAAGAGAGTTCAACTGCACCCAAAAGAATCTCGTGCTATTCTCCTTTTTATACTTCTGAAGAAGCCCATGTCTCAACTGCTCAGATGTCTCTGCCTTATTCAACACTTCCATGCATCTCACAATAGTCTGTGTCCCTCCCATTTGATGTAACTTTGCTAGCTGCAATAACGTGTTATCAAACCAATCCCCAATTTTCACTGGCGTTGTCAGATCCTCCATGAACGAGATCTCATCCTCAGACGATCTTCCAGGAAAAGGACTGACGGGGTTAGGGGCAGCTGGACTTATTTCAAGGCTGTGTGCTCTGAGCAGTGCTAACTCCTTATGTCTAGCTGCAGGCTCATTAAGCAAGATCGTGTTTTCTGTATCCATCCTGATACCTCATTAACTGATGCTTGAACTGCCTCTGGCCCAGTGACACCCTGTGTCTCTAACTATGCTATTGCAACGCCTTTCTCCTACATTTATACACGAAGATGTGGATGTGAAAATTAACACTTGTTACCAACTTATACATTGGTTCAGTGGTGTAGTGGGGAGGCAGTCACACCCGTGACACACAGGTCTGGGCCAGTAGTCGACCATCTGGTGGCTAGTGTCCGTCCAGCTAGCTGCAACATGTGCTGGCACACTGTATTTGCTGATGGTTGCCCTTGGCGTCAGACTCAGAGTTATGATGCATCAGCCACAGTGCTGCGTCAGTGGCGTGTACTGGAATGTTTCAGAGGTCGCCCCTCTTCGATGAATGACTGCACCCGGGTGACCAAGGCGAGTGGCAAGAGACGCATTCATCCGTTGCCAGTGGGCGGGTGTCTGGGCAGTCACTGGAGTAGACCGGCAGTCTTGCTGTGGCGAGACAGCACGTCTGGGGGATGAACATAGTGCAGGAATCAAGTACCCCCGTGGCGTTTCGAACACGTCGCTATGGCTGGCAGCTCCACGTTGTCTGGCATAGTCCCTGTGTCCTGGTGGTACTATGGAGTGCGAACTAATCTACTACTAAATCAATGGTTATTTATACCAGATAGCAACGCACTTGTTTCGGTAATGCGCCGCTCCTGGTCACGTACTCAGCAACACCACCAAAACTCCGATGATGGAGACATCGCCTTGCCTTTGTCGTGCATTACCACTGTGCTGGCAGATTACACCAAGGGAGGCTACCCTACCGCACAGTAATTTCATATGCTTGTTGTCTTAACCCAAATGTCGACACGCCGCTCTTACAGGCCACTGGCGGATAATACAATGTTCCACAAGACCTTCTGACAAATTTGGCTCTTAACCTGGTAGCACCACTACACAGGCGGAATCACCTAAAAGCTGCACCTCAAATATTGAGGAAAGGGAAAGTGCTATTGATATGCGCTTTTCACCGCTTGGGTTTGTAGCCAGGGGCTCGTACTCTTAGTCAATAAAGAGATTGTAATAATACTTAGAAAGTACCTCTTCATTTAAAGAAAATTTCTGTTAATTCAGTTAAATGTGTGAAAGGCGCCTTCTGTACTAATTATGAAGTTGTGGAACAGCTTCTGAAGGCTTTTGTTTCCTCTGTGAGGCTCCATATTTTTGCTGAGGATTTAAATGTAAGTTTCAATAAGATAATAAAAAAAATACTATGCTAGTAAAAGTTCATATAGGAGGGCAAGCGCTGAGGCTCAGAATTAAGCAATGTAATTTGGTGATGCGAATTTTTGGTGATGCAGAAATTCGTCATTCTTTTATTAAAGGATGGACAATTGTACTGAAATACAGGAGGATCTGCAGCGAATTGACGCATGGTGCAGGGAATGGCAATTGAATCTCCATGTAGGCAAGTGTAATGTGCTGAGAATACATAGAAAGAAAGATCCCTTATTATTTAGCTACAATATAGCAGGTCAGCTACTGGAAGCAGTTAATTCCATACATTATCTGGGGGTAGGCATTAGGAGTGATTTAAAATGGAATGATCATATAAAGTTGATTGTCGGTAAAGCAGATGCCGGACTGAGATTCATTGGAAGAAGCCTAAGGAAATGCAACCCGAAAACAAAGGAAGTAGGTTACAGTACACTTGTTCGCCCACTGCTTGAATAGTGCTCACCAGTGTGGGATCCGTACCAGATAGGGTTGTTAGAGAAGATCCAACGCAGAGCAGCGCGCTTCGTTACAGGATCATTTAGTAAACGCGAAAGCATTACGGAGATGATAGATAAACTCCAGTGGAAGACTCTGCAGGAGAGACGCTCAGTAGCTCGGTACGGGCTTTTGTTGAAGTTTCGAGAACATAGCTTCACCGAGGAGTCAACCAGTATATTGCTAACTTCTACGTATAGCTCGCGAAGAGACCATGAGGATAAAATCAGAGAGATTAGAGCACACACAGAGGCATACCGACAATCTTTCTTTCCACGAACAATACGAGACTGGAATAGAAGAGAGAACCGATAGAGGTACTCAATGTACCCTCTGCCACACACCGTCAGGTGGCTTGCGGAGTATGGATGTAGATGTAGATGTAGATGTAGACTTTACATTTTTATATTCAGCCTCACGTCCAGTACTGTTTGGTTTGCGTTGTGTGTAAATGAATGGACGAGCAAATAGTTACTATGCTGTGAGGCTTAGTCGAACAGTAAGACGAAATTCCAATTTTTTTACTATGAATTAAATTGTTGCTGTTACATGTCTGCATTACACTAGTTTAGTGCTACTGTAATTTGTTACGGCTCACCTAGTCTCTTTTTGGTACTAGACAGATTATCTGCAGCAGAAACTCGTGTAATGTAACTTAACAGCTGAGAAATCTGCCGTTGCCCATGTATTCGCTTATTCTTGTCTTCTACTAGTCCATCTCCTCCTCTCGCCTAGCTCTGTTCATGTCCTCCTGCCCTCCCTCACTCTGTTTAACTTCTCCTCCCCATTCTCTCTATCCATCTTCTCCTCCCCCTCTCCCTATACACCTCCTTCCCTCACTCTTTCCATCTGTATCCGTCCCCATTGTCTCTGTCCATCTTCTCCAATCCCTGTCCCTATCTGTTTTCACCTCACCACCTCTCTGCCCATCTCATCCTCCCCCATCTCTCATCCGTCTCCTCCCCTCTGATCTCTCTCTGTCCATATCCTCCTTCCCCCTCTTTCTGTCCAACGAGCAAAGATAACATATTATCTCTTGCTTAGCTTTCACAGACAATTTAGCGGTGTCAGCGGATAGTGAAATCACAGCAGTAAGATATAGTTTCCTGATGAATGCAATGAAAAAGCTGACCTAGAAATCCCTTTAAGAAGGATTTGATCTGTACTAAATTTAACATTCATAAATCTAAGAAGAAGTGCATTTAATCAAAAGGGTCAGACACTTCAAGTACGTCGGTGAGATCATAGAAGAAACGAAGATAATAAAGAAAGCACTGAAAAGTTCAAAATTAAGGTAGCGTGCGGGAGAAAGCATGATATCAGTAAGAAAAAGTGCAATTCCACACACACAAAGTTTAGACATTACTACACTGTGATCAATCTTGAAGTTTTGTACGCCAGCGAAATTTTAATTCTCAACGGAAAAGGCGTTCTGGAAGACATGCTGAACAAAGTATGAAGAACTGTAAGGAAAATTCTTGGCCCAGACAAAACGGAGAACCGATAGAGACTGAAATCCCGTGGAGCAACTGAGAAATTTTCAAACCTGGCAGCAGACCTTTGACAATAAACATCTAAATTCTTTGGACATTTTCAAAGACTCCCAACAACGAGGCTTACCACAAGATTATGGCATACATTGGTAAACTAAAGAATATACGTGAATCAGACAAGTTGAAAAGCATCTCGAGAAAGCCCAGACTGAAGCAGTGGATATAGCATACACTAACTGATGTGTAGAATGAGGTTGCAAGAAACCAGGAGCCAAGTGAACTGAACAAAGAAAGGTACCCTACAGAGAGAGTAAGAGAGCCATATAGAAGATCGGAAAAATTAACCTGAAGGCACTGCACGATCTCAACGCAAATAACGACAATAATAATTATAATGAGGAACAGGTTTAGTTTTTCTTTGTAAATTACTGATGTTACATATATTACTAATTAGAGAAAGGACGAAAAGAACAATAATTGAGATCATAGAAAATATACCTTTCAAGAGTTCGGTTTGTGTTATCATTTTACTTTGCATTTTTTTTTTTTTTTTTTGTTTTGAGCGAAGAATACTCTCTGATTATGTCATGGAAGTCACGTTTAACAGCTGGTCGTATTCTACGGACAGGATGTTAGAATTAGCGAACTGCTTTCACCCAAGAAACTGCAGTCACTGACAAAGCTATTTAGATGTTTCGATAAGCATCTCTTAACTCATCTTTTGAAAACTTTCAAAATATGCAGATGGGAGTCCGTTTCAATGCTCTTAAAATGCTCTTTCACCTACAACTTGAAAGTAGCTATCGATTTAACGAGCTATGCTACATCCATATCTCTTCTATATCTGACACCAAGAACAGCTGCGCATTTTTCAAGACGCAATGGTTTCATTAAAGGCGTATCATGACAGGAAATCAAAGTCACATGAAATGTTTTGATATATGTGAGATCCGATTTTTCATTATGCTTATGATTCTGTCACATAATGTAAAGCACTGTAGTTCAAACAGTCCCCCACGAGTGACTCAGCAAAAATCGGATGCCTTCAGTAAAACAGCACATTTGTTTCAGCACCCGCCCGCCGATTTTTGAGGTCCTAACCTGCCGTACCTAATTTATAAGCAGCAGCTTAATTGCTGAACATGAGCTGTGCGAACCAAGGGCAATGTTGCCCATAATCCATATTTGCGGTAGACATCAGTTCGGTACTAGTTCGTTCATCACGCTGCTTGGGCGAAATGCCAGTGTAGAAATGACACTGCTGTTAACAGTCGCTGGCCGAGGGAAAGACTTCTTTCTTCTCGTAGGCGGAAGTTCTGGAGCAGCTTTCTTACGGTTCTTTTAATTCAAACGTCGTAGATATCGATTATCCTGTGCATCTGTCGAACGTGGACGACCTCTTCTGTGTAAGTTCACAAAACTGTCACTTGAACCACATCACTTTGACTTCAGTGCACACGTCGAGCAACGTTCTTGGTTTCCAAACCTTTTGCGCTTAAGATGATGATGATCATTAATCACGATTGTCCTTCGTGACTTGATGGGTGCTCGCTCTGCTCCTCCACGGACGTCTTTAACTTGTCTCTACTGGTGCTTTGCTTTCAAATGAAACGCTGAAATCCATTCGAGTAGGGCATTCTACCCACAGGCAACGGTCAGGATAAGGGTGTATATGTTTACAAACGATGTCAGGGGCACCCTTCCAATCGGTACAGGAACAGTCACAACAGCAACACCCCAGCAATACAAATCGGGTTCTTGTAACACTTTTGTTGATGCGTGTACAGGTTGTTTCAGAAGTGATGGTCAATATTCAGGGATATGACAGGAATGATCATTCGAAACAAAAAAAGTTCAGTAAGCATGGGCCCTAAAACGTGTACCTTAAGAGCTATGAGCAATTCTTGATCTTCAATACTTTGAAACAAATATCTTCTACTGTAAGCTCTTTGCTTTCCATATTTTGAAAATTGGTAGTATTGACCAAAACACGAAAATAAAGTCCAATAACCATGTGGTCTAAAATGCATACTTTAAGAGCTATGAGAACTTGTCATCTTCGCTACTTTGAAACACAACTATTCTATTGAACAAGTGCTCAAAACTTTTAAAGTATGCATTTTAGAGCACACGTTTACTGGACATTTTCTTCTTGTTTTGGTCCATATTGCCACTTCCCAAAATGTGGAAAGCAAACTGCTTGCAGTAGAAGAGATTCATTACATAGTATCAAAGATAAGGAACTGCTCACAGCTCTTAAGGTATGCGTTTTAGAACCCATGTTTACTTGATTTTTTTGTTTAGAATGATCATTCATGTCATATACCTGAATATTGACCATCAGTTCTGAAACATCCCCTATTTGGGGTCAGGTACTTCTCTGTATCTCTGATGGATTTAAACTAGAATTTTCATTAAGCTAATTACTGTAATTTTTTGAATATATTGTGACGCAGTCTTCAGCTGCATGCGTCGATAGGCAGTTAGCGCGCTTGAGGAAGGAGGAAGAGTTCTACTCTATGTGTTATCTTGCGTCAGTCATAATAGAATAAATTCAGTGCTTTCTAATATGTTATCGACAGATAGCACAGTAAGTAAACCATATTTCTCATACACAGATGAAAGTCCGGAGGGGTTCTACATACAGTTTGCAATTAGAACTGCTTTTCTCGTTCAGTTTACAAACATATATTTATATATGCCCCCCCATGAACCATGGACCTTGCCGTTGGTGGGGAGGCTTGCGTGCCTCAGCGATACAGATAGCCGTACCGTAGGTACAAACACAACGGAGGGGTATCTGTTGAGAGGCCAGACAAACGTGTGTTTCCTGAACAGGGGCAGCAGCCTTTTCAATAGTTGCAAGGGCAACGGTCTGGATGATTGACTGATCTGGCCTTGTAACAATAACCAAAACGGCCTTGCTGTGCTGGTACTGCGAACGGCTGAAACCAACGGGAAACTACGGCCGTAATTTTTCCCGAGGGCATGCAGCTTTACTGTATGATTAAATGATGATGGCGTCCTCTTGGGTAAAATATTCCGGAAGTAAAATAGTCCCCCATTCGGATCTCCGGGCGGGGACTACTCAAGAGGATGTCGTTATCAGGAGAAAGAAAACTGGCGTTCTACGAATCGGAGCGTGGAATGTCAGATCCCTTAATCGGACAGGTAGGTTAGAAAATTTAAAAAGGGAAATGGATAGGTTAAAGTTAGATATAGTGGGAATTAGTGAAGTTCGGTGACAGGAGGAACAAGACTTCTGGTCAGGCGAATACAGGGTTATAAATACAAAGTCAAATAGGGGTAATGCAGGAGTAGGTTTAATAATGAATAGGAAAATGGGAATGCGGGTAAGCTACTTCAAACAGCATAGTGAACGCATTATTGCCCGCATCTCGTGGTCGTGCGGTAGCGTTCTCGCTTCCCACGCCCGGGTTCCCGGGTTCGATTCCCGGCGGGGTCAGGGATTTTCTCTGCCTCGTGATGGCTGGGTGTTGTGTGCTGTCCTTACGTTAGTTAGGTTTAATTAGTTCTAAGTTCTAGGCGACTGATGACCTCAGCAGTTGAGTCGCATAGTGCTCAGAGCCATTTTGAACGCATTATTGTGGCCAAGATAGATACGAAACTCCCACACCTACACAGTAGTACAAGTTTATATGCCAACTAGCTCTGCAGATGACGAAGAAATTGAAGAAATGTATGATGAAATAAAAGAAATTATTCAGATAGAGCAGGGAGACGAAAATTTAATAGTCATGGGTGACTGGAATTCGAGTGTAGGAAAAGGGAGAGAAGGAAACGTAGTAGGTGAATATGGATTGGGGCTAAGAAATGAAAGAGGAAGCCGCCTGGTAGAATTTTGCACAGAGCACAACTTAATCATAGCTAACACTTGGTTTAAGAATCATGATAGAAGGTTGTATACATGGAAGAACCCTGGATATACTAAAAGGTATCAGATAGATTATATAATGGTAAGACAGAGATTTAGGAACCAGGTTTTAAATTGTAAGACATTTCCAGGGGCAGATGTGGACTCTGACCACAATCTATTGGTTATGAGCTGTAGATTAAAACTGAAGAAACTGCAAAAAGGTGGGAATTTAAGGGGATGGGACCTGGATAAACTGAAAGAACCAGAGGTTGTACAGAGTTTCAGGAAGAGCATAAGGGAACAATTGACAGGATAGAGTAGCATGGAGAGCTGCATCAAACCAGTCTCAGGACTGAAGACCACAAGGGGAGGAGGAATCAAAATGAAAATTCACCACTACAGAGGTGTGTGAAGTTATTTCAGTGATCAAAATGTCGAGTCAAAATTACAAAGAAATTGACTGTATGAGTTCTGTTATCACTATGTGGGTTGGGTGCACGCACTGACTCGGTTGGGAAGTCGTTTTATCCTCTCCTGAGGCATCGTGGCCCGCAAGTGCTGTAATTGATTCTTCATGTACCCGATACTGGCACTAGGATGGAGGGGTCACAGCCGGCCGGCGTGGCCGAGCGGTTCTAGGCGCTACAGTCTGGAACCGCGCGAACGCTACGGTCGCAGGTTGGAATACTGCCTCGGGCATGGATGTGTGTGATGTCCTTAAGTTAGTTAGGTTTGAGTAGTTCTAAGTTCTCGGGGACTGATGACCTCAGAAGTTAAGTCCCATAGTTCTCAGTGCTCAGACCCATTTCAACCATTTTTTTCGAGGGGTCATATGAGATGATCCCACACATGTCGTATCGGGGATAGATCTGATAATCGTGCTAGCCACTAGAGTAGATTACCTCAGCTTCACGCAGACAATTCATAGACAAGCTTGTCGCATGTGGATGAACTTTGTACTGTTGAAATATCGAACCATGATAAAGTCACATGAGAAGTAACACATGACGACACAGGATGTCCGTGACGTGATGTTGCGCGGTCAGAGTTCCCTAAATCACTAGTAGCCGTGATTTGAAGTCACACCCGACGGGTCCAAACACCATAACGTCGGGAGCAACCCCACTGTGCCGCTCCTAAAAAGTGTACAAACAGGGCTTCTCCGCAGGTCGCCGCCATATGCGATAGTCATACTGCATAGTGTAGAGCCGTTATTCATTGCTTAACTCAATGCAACGCTATTTGTTATCCGTCCATGTTTCCCCATCCTGGCTCCAATCCAAACGCAGCAGCTAGTGCTGTGGTGTTAACGGCAGGCTACACATGGGATGGTAATTTGCTAGCCTGGCTGTTGCTAGTCTCTGGCCAATGCTGCGGGGTGACACAGAATGCCGCTTGGAGTCCATTACTTGTTCTTGAATGACAGACGCAGATGTAAAACGATTACGATGTCCTTGATGCACAACACGACCATCCTTCCTCACGGTTGTCAGACGTGATAGACCAGAAACTTGACATAACTATGCATGTCTTCACGTTGCAAGCAGTCCAACATCGGGCCACTGTCACATGCGAAGACCCCAGAAATCTGTATAGTACACAATTCGACCAGCGGGCTAAACAGATACACAACGATGCCCCTTTCAAACTCTGTTAATAATAATAGACTTTCTCATAGGGGTACACCACATCTGCGTGTCTTTCGCAGTGACCACTCAAAAACTAGCGCTATTCACGTACATTATACAGGATGTTTCTGTAAGAGCGTGAAAAAACGGAGCAGGACATAGAGAATGCTCCACTGAACACCTTGAGGTAGGGAATCTTGGGTAGGAGAAGGCAGCTTAAGGAGATATGGAAGTAAACTTGGCCGGTCGCTGTGGCCGAGCTGTTCTAGGCGCTTCAGTTTGGAACCCCGCGACCGGTACGGTCGCAGGTACGAATCCTGCCTCGGGAGTGGATGTGTGTGATGTCCTTAGGTTAGTTAGGTTAAAGTAGTTCTGAGTTCTAGGGTACTGATGACCTCAGACGTCAAGTCCCATAGTGCTCTGAGCCATTTGAACCATTTGAAGTAAACTTGTCTACCGCTTTGTTTTCCAGCATTCATGCAAGTTTACACGTACTGTGCTGTTTATTTACATGTTTATTGTTTCTTTCCTGCAAGGAAACGAGGAAGACGAGCCTGATTACTAGGCAGTCATGATGCAGGTTTTGCTTACTTTACTTGTCTATAAGGTCGCTTTGTTGTATCGTGTTTATACTGTCCCATGACAGAACGTGCTATGAATCAACGACAGACCCGTTCATTAGTGAGTGCCATTCAGAGACGTACAGTACAATACGATGGAGCAGTACCGGTACAGTTTCGCAGAACTCACTGACATGCACCTTGTGTAAGGGGAAGAACGTTGCAATGCTCAGACTGCTGGAAGGCTGTACAGGGAACGATTTCCTAGCAGGCATCATCCGTCACGACGAGTTTATTTCTCTCGATCGACGGATGCGGGAGACTGGTTCATTGTAAAGAAGAAACGAGATACCTCGAAACATGAGGACAACTCGCACACCTGATTTTGAAGTGGAGGTGCTGGAATGTGTTGCTACGGACCCCTATACAAGTACTCGTGGCATTGCACGTGAAATGGGAGATGTACATACAGGGTGTTTCAAAAATGACCGGTATATTTGAAACGGCAATAAAAACTAAACGAGCAGCGATAGAAATACACCGTTTGTTGCAATATGCTTGGGACAACAGTACATTTTCAGGCAGACAAACTTTCGAAATTACAGTAGTTACAATTTTCAACAACAGATGGCGCTGCGGTCTGGGAAACACTATAGTACGATATTTTCCACATATCCACCACGCGTAGCGATAATATGGCGTAGTCTCTGAATGAAATTACCCTAAACCTTTGACAACGTGTCTGGCGGAATGGCTTCACATGCAGATGAGATGTACTGCTTCAGCTGTTCAATTGTTTCTGGATTCTGGCGGTACACCTGGTCTTTCAAGTGTCCCCACAGAAAGAAGTCACAGGGGTTCATGTCTGGCGAATAGGGAGGCCAATCCACGCCGCATCCTGTATGTTTCGGATAGCCCAAAGCAATCACACGATCATCGAAATATTCATTCAGGAAATTAAAGACGTCGGCCGTGCGATGTGGCCGGGCACCATCTTGCATAAACCACGAGGTGTTCGCAGTGTCGTCTAAGGCAGTTTGTACCGCCACAAATTCACGAAGAATGTCCAGATAGCGTGATGCAGTAACCGTTTCGGATCTGAAAAATGGGCCAATGATTCCTTTGGAAGAAATGGCGGCCCAGACCAGTACTTTTTGAGGATGCAGGGACGATGGGACTGCAACATGGGGCTTTTCGGTTCCCCATATGCGCCAGTTCTGTTTATTGACTAAGCCGTCCAGGTAAAAATAAGCTTCGTCAGTAAACCAAATGCTGCCCACATGTATATCGCCGTCATCAATCCTGTGCACTATATCGTTAGCGAATGTCTCTCGTGCAGCAATGGTAGCGGCGCTGAGGGGTTGCCGCGTTTGAATTTTGTATGGATAGAGGTGTAAACTCTGGCGCATGGGACGATACGTGGACGTTGGCGTCATTTGGACCGCAGCTGCAACACGGCGAACGGAAACCCGAGGCCGCTGTTGGATCACCTGCTGCACTAGCTGCGCGTTGCCCTCTGTGGTTGCCGTACGCGGTCGCCCTATCTTTCCAGCACGTTCATCCGTCACGTTCCCAGTCTGTTGAAATTTTTCAAACAGATCCTTTGTTGCATCGCTTTTCGGTCCTTTGGTTACATTAAACCTCCGTTGAAAACTTCGTCTTGTTGCAACAACACTGTGTTCTAGGCGGTGGAATTCCAACACCAGAAAAATCCTCTGTTCTAAGGAATAAACCATGTTGTCTACAGCTCACTTGCACGTTGTGAACAGCACACGCTTACAGCAGAAAGACGACGTAAAGGATGGGGCACCCACAGACTGCGTTGCCTTCTATATCTTTCACATCACTTGCAGCGCCATCTGTTGTTGAAAATTGTAACTACTGTAATTTCGAAAGTTTGTCCGCCTGAAAATGTACTGTTGTCCCAAGCATATTGCAACAAACGGTGTATTTCTATCGCTGCTCGTTTAGTTTTTATTGCCGTTTCAAATATACCGGTCATTTTTGAAACACCCTGTACTAGCGTGTGGCGAGTACTCCACGAACAACAATTACACCCGTATCACCCACAACAAGTCCATGCAATGCTTGTGACTGACTTTGAACCAAGGGTCGCATTGTGTCAGTGGTTGCTCCAACAGTGGATTGATCAACCAGATTTCCTCGAAATCGTGCTGTTTACTGACGAGGCCTCATTTCATAATGATGGTATTTCGAACAGCAGGAACAGTCATGTGTGGAATGAGGAAAACTCTCACGGTGTAGTAGAGTCGCACTATCAAGTACGTTTTGCTGTGTATATCTGGGCCAGAGCTGTAGGCAACAATGTCACTGGGCCACATCTTCTGCCTGGCCGTCTGAATGGCCATCTGTACTTGATGTTCGTACAAAGAGTTTTGCCTGAGTTGTTGGAGAACGTACATTAGAGGATTTGGATACAACATGACGGTGGACCGCCTCACGTTAATGTGGATGTCCGCAACCATCTCAGCGCTGTATTTCCTGGCCGCTGGATCAGGAGATCCTATTCCTTGGCCTGCGAGAGCATCTGACCAGAATCCCTTGATTATTTCCGATAAGGATATCTAAAGTTACCGGTGAATGAGACCCCAGTGGATACGGAGATGGAATTAGTTGCCAGAATTAAAGCTGCATGTGATGTTATTCGAAACACACCAGGGATATTTGTCAGGCTGCGTCAGAATGTAGCTCGCCGATGTCATCCGTCACTTTCATCACATTTTGTAAGATACAATACAAATGGTACGTTCATCGTGTCAATGATGGTATCTGCTGTTAACTATAACTAATGTAAATAAAAAAAAGTACACAGCAATATGATTTTATTCCTATTACCTCCTAAAGCTGGCTTGTCCGAACCCAAATTCCCTACCTGAAATTGTTTATGAGCATCCTCTACGTCCTGTTAAATTTTTGCACGCTGTAACGGAAAAACCCTGTATAACCATACCGGGCCTGTTAAAAACACTAAACACGAACAAGACTAACGCACTCTGGTGGACCTTATGTCACAGAAAATTGCAACTCCAGTCGTTTACACACACACTGATGGTGTGTACGTATCCGAAGATACATTGATATTAAACTATATCTTTTGAGGACTTCACTTTTTTTGTCAAGCAGTGTATGTAACAGCTTCCCCTTTTCCCATGTTATTTATACATTAGGGAGATGCTTGAGTGTAATCTTTTATATTTAACTTCTTTGATCCCGTTGTTATTTTGCATTAAGGAAGGCACAGCACGTCTATCTTTTCAGAGCTGTGTAATGAGACAAGAAACTCTTCTACCTTACTTCTCAGACAATTTTTCTGTAGTCTATTGATTACTTTTCTTTGTAGTCTTAAATATTTTGTGGAGTTCTTCTGCTACAGTAACTTGTTTCAGAACAGCATGCCTGATACCTAACTATAATCTAAAAAGGTACTCCGACCCCATTAACCACAGCGATCTTGCTTTGTGTGGTGATGGCCCCGTGTACATTATCTGCAGGAAGCACAGCCAATCTATCTTTCCTTCTTTTATTTAGGTGTAGGGCGTGTTTTGTATATCCTCATCTCCCAATTGTAGCAAAAACCACGGCACTCATTTGAGATTTCATTTCCATCGGCGGCAGCCTACTCAACTGTTAAGTTCACACGGCTCGCAGTAGAGCTGACATAAGACTGGCCATGGGGCAGCAGGATCTCCACAAAAATCAACTGTGTTGATCTGATCGTCTTTGACAAAATACTTACACGACGTCCCAATGTCCACTGTCTTGTGGCCAAGCCTAGTTCTTGATTCCACAATGCTAGTGACTTGCTGGCCTGTTCCTAATTGGTCCTGTACCGTCTTGCTTACACGTGTGACATGGCTATGACTTAGCAGCAAGATTCTATTGTTCCTGCGCTCTGTTATTACCGATTGATACTTAATTTAAATCTGCTGCACCCTACACTGACTTACAGCTGTTGGAGTCTCTTCCCCTACTAACTCAGCTAACAAATAAAACTTATTGGACAGTTGAAGCTCAGATGTAATTAAGCAGCCGAAGATGTTTCCCATTTCGCCGATTAATTTTCCATTTCCCAGTTCCCATGGTGTTTTTTACCGTTTTACCTACGTGCGTTAAATTTCGTGGATTCTAATTCAGCCTGAAAGGCACTAGTCTTCACTTCCTGTTTAGCGGCTCTCTTATCTTTTTTGCAGAGCTTACAGTTCCGTGGGAACGGCTCATCGAGCTGTGGAAGATACATGTTCGATTACCTACGCAGGGATGAAGAGATTTGTGCAGTATAAACTAGCATGAAGAGCTGCATCAAAGCAGTCTTCGGATTGACGACCACAGCAACATCTTACAAACGTTGTGCTGAGATCGTCAGTATAGCCGCATACTTCGCGCCACCTGTTTGCATTTCCGCTCACCAAAAAAACCGGCGGTGTCAGTATTGAATCCCGCGGAAGCAAGTCGACGGCTGGTTAATGATCGACCTCTCGCAGCCTTCATTTGTTTTTTTTTCCAGTTTGCAAACGTCGACCTTGCCTCCATAAAAGAGTGGCAGCAGGTACACTTCCATCAGGCAGCGTAAATATTTGTTGCAGTTATTGAGTGGCCGGCACGACACGTTTGCAGCGTTGAGCACCGGACGCGCAACGCGAGCTCTCTCTCTAGCAGTCGTTTTTAAGCAGAAATTTTTTTGTTTCTGTTTCCGCGTTTAGCTATAGTGAAAATAACTTTGCCGAATAGATAAACCGACCGTTGAACAACCGAGCAGAAAATCTCAACGGGAAAGATCAGATTGCACCAAGAGCCAAATACATCCAGATAAAGTATTTGGTACTCTTCTCGTACATCCTGGCAGCTTGAAACACTGAATCACTTTACACAATAACAATGTATGTAAATCAAACAATTTTCCTTTTGTTAGGAGTATCGTATTCCTATCCAGTTGCCACTAACTGAGGGAATGTACTTTATTATTCGTTTCCGTCGTTACTCTTTCAACGCTACCTTTATTGGAAGAAGTTAAATTTATGTTAACGCTGAAAAAAGACAGCTCTTGTCTCGGAGCTTGGGAGGCTAACGCAAAATTTTGCAGTGACTCTCGAGTAGGATTTTAATTTATATTTTCACATAAAGCTGAAGTGGCGCCAATCGAGTTGTTTGTAGTAGTAGAGATAGTAGATTCATTCAGGCGTGAAACACTTTTACAATGAAATCGAGTGTGTCACGGTATCACAGTTCAAGAACAACAGACCTAATTGGTATAAACAGGCTTTTACATATTTACAGATCTAATTTGACAGGTTGTCGGTCGTGACCTTATAGAAGAAACCATCCCCGTATTTGCCTGAAGTAATTTACGAATACTGGATGAGGATTGCAGCCACCATCCTCGGGAATAGCATAATCTCATTTTATTTCTCCCTAGTGTACAATACTGTTTTGTTCTCACGTCCTTCCGAAAAAGCTACACTACTGGCTATTAAAATTGCTACACCACGAAGAAATGCAGATGATAAACGGGTATTCATTGGACAAATATATTATACTAGAACTGACATGTGATTACATTTTCACGCAGTTTAGGTGCATAGATCCTGAGAAATCAGTACCCAGAACAACCACCTCTGGCCGTAATAACGGCCTTGATACGCCTGGGCATTGAGTCAAACAGAGCTTGGATGGCGTGTACAGGTACAGCTGCCCATGTAGCTTCAACACGATACTACAGTTTATCAAGAGTAGTGACTGGCATTCAATAACTTAAATTTATATTCGCTGTTAATACATTTGCCCTTCTGAGGAAATGTTTTCTTGCTGTTGACAGTCTGTGCTTTGTGTCATCCATCTCAGTTCTTTAGGTGTCCATACAGCAAAAATCGTGCACAAATTTTGGTGTTTTATTTCCTTATATAGTTCCTCTGGATAACATGAATTATTTAAACCACATACTATTTAAGTTATATTCACATTGTAAGTTATATTAAGACACTATTCATTTTGTTCAACTGTTTTTCCATGTCATTTGCCGTCTTCGACAGAATCACAAACCTTGAAGATTTTATTTATCCTCCTTGAACCTAAATTCCTTTCCTGCTTGCTCATTGTATAGACTTAATAACTGGGGCGATACGTCAGAAGCTAGTTTCCACACATGTCGTAGATAGCGTTCACACTCTGAGTCTTTTATCTCCGATATTTTCAAAATTTTCATAAAGATCGGAGAATTCGAGTCACAAGAGACGTTTCTGTATCCTATAGGCACAATAATTTTTGTTTTGGATCAAAAATGGTTCAAATGGCTCTGAGCACTATGGGACTTAACTTCTGAGGTCATCAGTCCCCTAGAACTTAGAACTACGTAAACCCAACTAACCTAAGGACATCACACACATCCATGCCCGAGGCAGGATTCAAACCTTCGACAGTAGCGGTCGCGCGGTTCCAGACTGTAGCGCCTAGAACCGCTCGGCCACTGTTTTGGATTAAGCAAACGTTCTGGAGATATGAATGCCTAAATTCCAATTTTGTGAATTAGAGATTAACGGTTTAAGAAAACTACCCATGTAATAACCTATGGTAGAAGAAAGTAAATACTATACAACTACACACTTCTCTTTGATGAAACTCCGTTCTCTGCTGTCTAGGAACTCTCAGTACATATAAAATCAAAGAACTTAAAACTGATCTCCTTCTCTCTCTCTCTCTCTCTCTCTCTCTCTCTCTCTCTTTCTCTCTCCCTCTCTCTATCTCTGCCCCGCCCCCCCATACACACACACACACACACACACACAGAGAGAGAGAGAGAGAGTGAGAGAGAGAGGGGGGGAGGGAGGGTAGAGGAGACAGACAATAGCTGCTGTCCAACTAGATTTCGAAACACTCCCGTGTGGCATAGTAATACGTAGCTCAGTCTTGTGCTTGTGCAGATGCTGTAAGGAGAGGGGCCAAAGTGTTGGTGCCCACGCCTTGCAATATACACTACTGGCCATTAAAATTGCTGCAGACGGGAAATTTAACCGACAGCAAGAAGATGCTGTGATATGCAAATGATTAGCTTTTCAGAGCATTCACACAAGGTTGGCGCCGGTGGTGACACCTACAACGTGCTGACACGAGAAAGTTTCCAACCGATTTCTCATACACAAACAGCAGATGACCGGCGTTGCCTGGCGAAAAGCTGTTGTGATGCCTCGTGTAAGGAGGGGAAATGCGTAGCATCACGTTTCCGACTTTGATAAAGGTCGGATTGTAGCCTATCGCGATTGCGGTTTATCGTATCGCGACATTGCTGCTCGCGTTGGTCGAGATCCAATGACTGTTAGCAGAATATGGGATCGGTGGGTTCAGGAGGGTAATACGGAACGCCGTGTGGGTTCCCAACTGCCTCGTATCAATAGCAGTCGAGATGACAGGCCTCTTATCCGCATGGCTGTAACGGATCGTGCAGCCACGTCTCGATCCCAGAGTCAACAGATGGGGACCTTCACAAGACAACAACCATCTGCACGAACAGTTCGACATTTGCAGCAGAATGGACGATCAGCTCGGAGACCATGGCTGCGGTTACCCTTTACGCTGCATCACAGACAGGAGCGCCAGCGATGGTGTATTCAACGACGAACCTGGGTGCACGAATGGCAAAACGTCATTTTTTCGGATGAATCCAGGTTCTGTTTACAGCATCATGATGGTCGCATCCGTGTTTGGCGACATTGCGGTGAATGCACACTGGAAGCGTGTATTCGTCATCGCCATACTGGAGTATCACCCGCCGTAATGGTATAGGGTGCCATTGGTTACACGTCGCGGTCACCTCTTGTTCGCATTGACGGCACTTTGAACAGTGGACGTTACATTTCAGATGTGTTACGACCCGTGGCTCCACCCTTCATTCGATCCCTGCGAAAGCCTACATTTCAGCAGGATAATGCACGACCACATGTTGCAGGTCCTGTACGGGCCTTTCCGGATACAGAAAATGTTCCACTGCTGCCCTGGCCAGCACATTCTTCAGATCTCTCACCAATTGAAAACGTCTGGTCAATGGTGGCCGAGCAACTGGCTCGTCACAATACGCCAGTCACTACTCTTGGTGAACTGTGATATCGTGTTGAAGCTGCATGGGCAGCTGTACCTGTACACGCCATCCAAGCTCTGTTTTTACTCAATGCCCAGGCGTATCAAGGCCGTTATTAGGACCAGAGGTGGTTGTTCTGGGTACTGATTTCTCAGGATCTATGCACCCAAATTTTCGTGAAAATGTAATCACATGTCAGTTCTAGTATAATATATTTGTGCAATGAATACCCGTTTATCTTCTGCATTTCTTCTTCGTGTAGCAACTTTAATGGCCAGTAGTGTATTATCTACGGTATTACAGCCTTTGGGGATATAGCATGAAGCTAACTAATACGGCGGACCGTGATTGCACTATTGTCTGTTTCCATGAAACAATGATAACGAAACGTTACATTAAAATTATATGGATGTCTGCGTTAACAGTATAAACTTTTAATCAATATCTTGTATACGTTTGGATATACTGAGTGGCCAGAAACAGTCTGAAACGTTTGTAACGATGCAGCAGTGTAGGTTGTGCTGAGAAATAATTGTTAAGAAAAATTCGATACATTGCGCCGTTTCTGCGTTAATTAGCATTTAAGTAAGCCAATCAGTCCGTTGCGCGCACGCTCGAGCGACCCGCCAGATAGTGTCAGTTGTTCTCATAACGCAGATAATAGCGCACGAGACTGCTCAGCCTTTGGCTCAGGTTCGATTCCTACTACCGTCCCATGTCCAGTTTCTGTATCGCTCTCTTTCTCGGTTTTACAAAACTAAAGGAAGAACAAGTTTGGCGACGCCGTCTCTGGTGGGCCCCTTGAATTTCCTCGCGCAACGCCCTGATTGGCTGACTTCAATGCTAATTAACTCGAAAAAGGCGCAAAATACAGGATTTTTTTCACAATTATTTCTCAGCACATCCTACCCTGCAACATCCTTCCAAGCTTTTCAGACTGTTTCTGATCACCCTTTATAGAAATTTCAGGTAAAGCTTCTCAGGAAGTTAAAAGAATTACATTTTGCATGTTATTAGAATGTGTGTGCAGTGAAAGGGAAGTGTATGTGAAGAACGAATTTTGAATTTAAAAATGTAAACTTTAGTAGAGAGGGTCACGTACAAAGAAAGAAAGGAAAAGGGTACAACAGCTGGTAATTATATCGGAGAAGCAATATCTTCACCGCAGTCCATAAAATGAGTATGGCATGATTATTTGAAGTTAGGGAATATATAAAATTTTCTTGTTTTTATGAGAAAATGTAAAACTCTTGTTGATCATCACTAGAATCAGCCATTAAGACAAGAGAGCGTTCCCGCGTTCAAATGTTCAAATGTGTGTGAAATCTTATGGGACTTAACTGCTAAGGTCATAAATCCCTAAGCTTACACACTACTTAACGTAAATTATCCTAAGGACAAACACACACACCAATACCCGAGGGAGGAGTCGATCCTCCGCCGGGAGCAACCACATAGTCCATGACTGCAGCGCCTAAGACCGCTCGGGTTTTCCGCGTACCGGGGATGTACTGCGCGGGCTACAAAAGTGAGTCGTAATCTAGTGACAAATGCATAACGTCCTATATGCAGTCGTTTCGATGATTTTCTTAAAATGTTGCAATAGTTTGCGTATTGATTAAGGCAAAGAGTACGCAGATAGTTTGAAGTATGACTGATTCAGACCACTGTTCAGATTATTCACTTTACTGCATATCGTAAATCCATGTGGCATGTTATGAAGACGTCTCTTAAGAAACTAAATAACAAACTGTGTAGGATTTTTGGCGAGCGTAACAACATACCGCTATTGGTAGTCGAGTGAAATTTAGACTGTTTGCAAACTGACGGATTCGGGATTTAGTAACAGAAGGCGCTGAGTGCAATACAACGACTGACTATTAATGTGAACTTCACATATGAAATTACAACAACAGTTTAAATATTCATTACGGAACAGTGCACCATGGACTTGTACAGATTTTTAAGCAGATTTGTGATTTGGTTGTTATGAGAATATTCGTCATTTATTCGTAAAAATTTATTTCAGGTTGTTGAAAACGATATCTCGGAAAGTAAAATCATCTTTCAGCTATTTCTAATCAAATATGACGCAGTCTAGCAATACGCGCAGTGCAGTCATTCACAGATTTCCATGGTTGAAGAACTTGGCGTGTCAGTCTATATCAGGCAGCGGAATCTGTGGAACTTATTCAGGAGAGTGAAACTATATCTTCCAGCATTACAGCTTTACGATATTGAAACCGCGTTGCCGAAAGCTTAGGACACAGTGAAACAATGCGTATTGTGAGTACAATTCGTAGAGATTTTACGACGTGAAAGCCACAAAAACCGCCAAACTAAATTTAAAAATACTCACGATCAGCTACTTACACTCAAGGAATTCACTAAATCTATTACGTAATAGGTTTCCTCAAGTAGCAAGCAGACAAATTTTTTTCGCATTAATTAGAGTAACATAGACAACAAGAGACAAGTATAATTTTCAGAGAAGTCTTAACTGTAAAAGTAACCAATAGCACTATTATTAGTAAGGTAAACAACAACAATAAATCCAAACACCTTTTCTTGCTACAATACATATAATATTCCAGACATGTTTCGACAATCTGTATAAAAGACATTTTCAGTGGATCGTTTTTGTTTCCTTTACTTACTCGCCTGTCCTGGGAAAATCTACATTTCTTCTCATCTGATCAAATGTTAGAGGACGCAGTCTCATTTCACACGAGAAAATTTGGCACGCGTTTTAGTTAAGATCTCTTGGTCTTCGATTTTCTGTATTTCGCTTTTCGTCAATTTAACGATGCGAAACACTTCATTAATGATCTGCGACGATCAATTCCATTGTACTGATCCAGTGCATGGACTTTTATCTATTAGGTATTACACGAGAAATCGGAGGAATGTGTAGACATGCTAATGTAATTGTAGCTCTAAATTGGATTGAAAATCCTTGAGGGGATCGTAAGTGTTTGCTATAACCAGTACGAAATTAGACAGTGTCGCAAAGGAGTAGCAAATATTCCAGGAGGCTGAAGTATTGACAAATTAGAATAACACGTTCAACACAATATTTGTCCATTTCCTATTGGTTACACCGACACTGCTTGTTACAAAGACAAGCTTTCATTTCACTTCTGTTATTCCAGTTGTGGGATTCTTTGCCATTGCCATTTTTGTTTCGAAATTAAATTTTTGATGTGGTTGAGTTACGCTCAATACTAATGTATCACTTATGCTTGCCGCACGTATTCAAACGTATGTGTTATTCTTAAAATGTGCGAGTCGAGAATAGATTTAAATAGTTTTATCAGTTTACGGAGAGCTCCATTCCTTTAAGATTTAAGTGTAGGCCCATTCACTGCTCGCAACTCATAATCATTTTAAAAGAAAGCACAACGGATAGAGAAATTTCCCATTTAACATGTTAACCAATGTGATAGAGAAGGACTTCTAATTTATTAATGAGGTTTTCAGTTCATTCTGCCACAAATACCCAACATTTTCATCCATGACATCTGAAAGATGTCTTGTGATATCCGCATAGAAACACTGACGAAGAAACGCCGTAGAAACAGATCGAAAGGAATACGAAAAACAAAGTGGCAAAGCACACGCCCGTGAAAGCCTAAGTTCCCAGGTTCGAGTCCCGGACCGGCACATAGGTTTAATCTAGCAGAAAGTTTCAAATCTGCGTACAGTCCACTACAGACAGAAAATTCATTCTGGTTTCCGATATGGTACTTGCGTACGGGTTTCATAATGGAAACGATATTGCTGCTTGTGGAGAATATGGTAGAGAATTTCCAAACCGCAGAGCACAGGATTAAAAAGTGTTGACTCGTGTTTTCGCTAAACTGCGCGATACAGGTGCAATATCCAACAGTCATATTTCACGCAGATTTACTGTTGAACGGAGTATCGGTGTTACACGCACAAGAATATGGCCGACACTACATATGCGCGGCCTATATCCTTATCAATTACAGAGGGTTCAGTACCTTCGAGAAGGTGATTAAGGTAGATGACTGGAAATTTATCGTTAGCTAATTGCTAATCGCTGAGCAGTTCCATTAATACCATTTACTGATGTGACTCTGCCACTCGTGACGTTATCGATAACTCTCGTAACACACATCGGTCGTCTGACGAAAATCCACATGCCTTTGTGGAGACACATATTCGAGAACGCTTATCTATTAATGATTTACGTTAATGATAACTTTTTGGCTTTAGACGGTTGAAATGCGCAGTATCTAAAGAAAGGATAAATATAAGAGATGAGTTCATCGTTAGGTGTGTGAATAATGCTAAGCTAAGACGACCTCTGAAGAACCACACATAATTCGAAAGTGCAGTGAAGTTCAAGGTGGAATTTATTAAAATCAACTTTGAAGTTAATCATTTATCCTTCCGTGTTAAACATTCTGTGAGTATGTATTTTTGTGGTTTCTGTCTGTCAGCAGTACCTCTGCAATCAATAAAAATTTATACATGTAATGTGAAATGTTTTATTAGACACAGTCTGCTACACCACCTTCTGAAACATTTACTACTACTCCCGAAACATTCTGATATTCGGGGAACTACAGTGCAGATCTTTCAAATAAAGATCACCTTGATCTAGTGAAAATACGTTGACTAAATTTAGGTAACCCGTGTCCCAGGGAGGATGGCAGTAGAATTGTTGCCATTATTGTGTACCTTGTGAAGCCACGTAAAGAACCGTATAGATAATATAGGTACGATGTACCCTCCGTGAAGCTCAACACATTGAGTTGCTGATTTATGTGTAGATGTCGGTATACCAAGTATAATCCACGGAGATCGTCCTAGTTCACAGCAAAATGACGTAGAAATCCAGTAGTCACACGATGCTGCACTAATAACAAATAAGTCGGAGAAGTCGAACTCAGGAGGGTGTCTCATATTTATTTCTAGTGTCTTACGTAATAGGTACGTGACGGCAGTGTCTCTGGCGCTGTGAAAATAGCGCCGTGGTGTTCTGGTGGCCATTCTCAATTGCTCTCGGGTCGGAACGCAAAACAATTGACACGGTCGGTTACGTGGTAAACCTGTCTAGTGGACAAGCCACGTGATGTTGTTAGGTGTTTTGGGTGTCAATAGTGCTCAGTAGTTGTAAGACTTTACGGTGTAATTCAGTATTCCACTGGTATTCAACGAAACGCGTGGGGAATACGTCAAGTCAACCCAGGCAGGCTCTGCATACCTACTGGAGTTCAAAAATGGCTCTGAGCACTATGGGACTTAACTTCTGAGGTCATCAGTCCCCTAGAACTTACAACTACTTAAACCTAACTAACCCAAGGACATCACACACATCCATGCCCGAGGCAGGATTCGAACCTGCGACCAAAGCCGTCGCGCGGTTCCGGACTGATGCGCCTAGAACCACTTGGCCACCGCGGCCGGCACCTATTGGAGTCTACCAGAGGTTATGATACTAGAAGGTTGGCAGCAGTGACCAATTATTCGCTATGGGACCTCAGGTTTGCAATATTTTTAGGAAACTTACTATTTATTCTGCTCTAAAATGAGATTTGGAGCACCAAAACTCAGAAATATAAGACGAAACAGACAGATTTAAAAAAAAAAAGAACAAATATTAGGTTCTAGCGTTCCGCTTACGACGAGATCCTTAGACGAAGCACAAGTTCATACTAGGAAAATCCGCAGCTCGTGGTCTCGCAGTAGCGTTCTCTCTTTCCGAACACGGGGCCCCGGGTTCGACTCCAGGCGGGGCCAGGGATTTTCAGCTGCCTCTATATGACTGGGTGTTGTTGTGTCGTCCTCATCATCATCATTCACCCCCATTACGGTCGGAGGAAGGCAATGGCAAACCATCTCCGCTAGGAGCTTGCCTAGTACGGTGGTGCGGGGCTCCCGTATCGTTCCCTACGCTCTGTCAAGGAGTATGGAACACCTCATCATCATCATCATCACCATTTGTAAAAGACACTATCACAAAATTTGCCTTAAGCGATTCAGGGAAACTACAAAAAGCTAGATCTTGATGTCCACATTAGGATTTGAACAGCCATTCACTCGAATGGAAGTCCGGTGTCCTATCAGTGCACCGTATCGCTCGACGGTGAACAAATTGAAAGATTTGTGATCCTAATTCCATTCGTGAAGATAATTTTTTCCTCGTGTCTTGAATGTTCCAGTTTCTTGATGTTCCTGTCGATGATGACAAATGTCTTCCAGTTATAGTGACGCTTGTTGCAAAATTTTCTGTGTTCATTCGATCGGTTTTCCAGCTCTGTATCGTGCTGGGAAGAAACGGTATGCATAGAATACTTGAAGAAAGTTTTAATGGATTTTGTGGAAGAGTTATACGATACACAGGCGAAAACACCAGAATGGTGAATCGGAACGTAATGAAGAAGACCGAGGTCATAAGGTACTGAAATGGGATTTGGAGAAAGCAGTTCAAGCGTCGCGCGAAAGGAAAGCATTTGACTGTGGCAGAAATGCCATCCGAGGCACTGGAAATCTGAAGTCGACTGAGGGAGGAAACAGAATTTATGACAAAAGTATTTGGCCTCAAGATCTGGTTAAGGCCATTCTGGTACCTTACCTAAAATGTGCAACGCAAAATAATACGTAGGGTATAAAGAGAATCAGACTAAAGAGAACTGAAAAGGAAACTGAGGAAAATACTGTGATAGACCAGTTAGTGTTCAGAAAGAGTAAAGTGAAAAGAAAGACTATAAGTTTGTTTAAAGGGTAAAGTGAAAAGAAGGGCAAAATCAAAAGAAATACTATAAGATGTCTAAAACTATCTGGCGAAAGAACGATCAAAATGAACAAGGAGGTGTAGACCTACTTTTTCTATGGACTGGGAGAATTCATTGGGTAGAGGCAACTGGAGTATTCTGTCGAGAATTTTAAGAGATATTAGGATGTTAGTATAGACTGAAAAGACAGAATGTTAATAAAGGACAACTACACAAGCAAAAGGTGTCCGTTAGACTGGGGAATGAGGAGACGGTAGATATGAGCCTTGGAAGGAGTGTAAGGCGAGGATGGTCACTATCACCGTAACTGTTCTATAAGCGTGGAGAAGATCTTATAGACAAGCCACAGAGGACGCAAGAAACATTGCAGGAAAAAGAATAAAGACCTTAAAATACGCAGTAGATCAAGGCATGTCGTGTATTGAACTTTTCTTCAAGATAATCAGTTACAAAAGAGTAAAATACCCTTTCAAAATATGAAATTATCGTTTTGGTGAATTCTTATGTCACTGGATCGCAACACTCGGATCTCAGCTGCTGAATGAAATCATTTTCAGTTGGTAATACGAGAAGGTTTGTAAGCTGCTCTTGAGTTTGTCAACGACGTACAGCGATTTTTAACTCTTTTACAGCTGAAAAGTTTTTCTCAACTGAGACACTGGTTGCAGAAATAGTCGAAATAACTTCAAAGAGTTTTAGAATTTCTTAGTATGGAGTTTTTGGTCCATATGACAAACCTTAGCAAATTAGCAGCAATTTTATGATGCATTTCTCCGGAAATGGACGGCAACGAGTAATTATGAACTTGAACTGAAACAGGGGAAAAATATCTGTAGTAGTATTTTACCGATTTCAGTGGAAGTTCAGAACAGCCCTGTTCATATTGATCAAAATCATGTTATTCTGTCGAAAGCTGACATTTTGAAACCGTGGTTGTGTAGAACATACAGGTCGATTCTTGCGAAGAAGAAAACAACGAACAGCCACTGTTAGCCGTGGCTGGTTGCTGTTTTCTTCTTTGCAGGAATCAAGCTGTATTCGAAACAATGTACTTTAAAAAGTTGCAAGAATAACAGGGTCAATGTTACTAAATCTATCTTGTTGTAAATGCCCCATCACTATGTCAAACTGTTTGCAGTACATTCTTCGGAAGCAAATTTCCAAGCTTACTGCAACATCATTCCTAGGACGTTTAGTTACCGGTTCATCCATATGTCAGCCATCAACGAACGTTTCCTGTATGGCTTCAAATTCGTCAGTTTTAGTTTTCAACATTTCTTGGAATTCATTAATTTTTGTTACACATTAGCCAATGTCGTGAGATCTGGCTTGCTACACATCACATAAGGCCGCAGTGAGAGGCAAAATACCTGCAAAATTTTGAAAAATGAACTGAAATCTTGTATTGTGATTTCAGCTTCACAAACAGGAGTGTAGGTTTCTTTGTCTCACTCATTTAGATCTATTAGCTACTTGAAAAGTGAAGTCACTTGACTGCAATATTAGGTTTTCACCAAGCGAGATGCAGAACGCCACAACATGGCAAACACTTTTGGCAGTCGCTTCTTTACTTCCTCATCTAGTGCCCAGATTCTTTTCAGTGACTTGGAGAAAATTAGAAATTCCATTAAAAGTGAAACAAATCAGCGTTCTTTGATCCGACGCTCTTTCCGGTAGCACTAAATTCAGTAGATGAGCGACACAGTGAATGAACGTTCCAGTAGAAAACGTTTGTTTCACTCTTGATTGGAATCTTTTCAGTTAACCAGTCATAGCTACTGTTACTTTGCAGCTCTGGGGACGCTAACGAATTATATACAGAATCATGAATCTGTACTAAACTTTCTCAGTTCATATCTGTTTTGTAAATGAAAACCCCCTTTTCTTGCCACACTGTAATTTATTCCTCTCAGATGCGTGTCGCCTTTCTTTACTCTGCCAGCCGATGTGGCCGTGCGGTTTAGACGCTTCAGTCTGGAACCGCGTGACCGCTACGGTCGCAGGTTCGAATCCTACCTCGGTCATGGATGTGTGTGATGTCCTTAGGTTAGTTAGGTTTAATTAGTTCTAAGTTCTAGGCGACTGATGACCTCAGAAGTTAAGTCGCATAGTGCTCAGAACCATTTGAACCATTTTTTCTTTACTCTAAGATATCTTCTCTGGAATCTAGAACGATGGAGTTTTGTTTTGATATATGTTATTTTTAGATCATTAAACAGTTCACGTCGCATTTTTTAAAGTAAGTAAGTAATTACTTACAGTTTGTTGGCATTGCGTTTCCTCTCATTTGTCATTTGGTCTGAAGGACACACTAGTGCTTCATTTCAGAAACATAAGCATATTTTATTATTCCGAACTTTTTCCTTCAGACTGTTCACCATGTTAATCCTCATTTTTATGGTGCACTATTACTCTTTTGGTGGTAGTTACTGATATTTGTTCGAAAACTGTGCTTTTAAAGACGTAAATATTATGGGGTCACTTTGTGTTTCTTCCTGTTTGGTTTTTTTACCTACGTGTTATATAGAGAACTAACGTCTGTTCATGATGTTTATATCTCTTTGTGTGTGTGTGTGTGTGTGTGTGTGTGCGTATGAGAGAGAAACCGAGAGAGAGAGAGAGAGAGAGAGAGAGAGAGAGGGAGAGAGGGAGAGAGAGCTGAAGAGAGTGTATATGTTTTGTGTGTGTGTGTGTGTGAGAGAGAGAGAGAGAGAGAGGGAGAGAGTGTTTGTGTGTTCGCGGGAGAGGGAGGGGTGTTGCTGGTTTGAGTTGTACAGTGTTGAATATAAATGTAACAACTGTCATAGTGTGGTTGAAAGCTTTGGTTATCAGCTGATTTGAGTTTTGGTTTAAATGTTTTGTGGAGGTTTTTATGGACAAGCTGGCAACCAAACCTGTTTCTCAGTTAAGTGGCTACATGAGATTCAGATAAAATCCGAAGCTTTTGATGATTTCCTCCATCAATAAAACTTGGTATTTTATCTGAATTTGAAGCGGCAAGTCAACAGCATACTTTTTATCCAAGGACTCCAACTTGAAAGACTTCGTAGACCTTTTAGCTTTTGACCAACAGCTGTGACACACTAAAGTATCTGTACTAAGGAAACTTGCAAGAAACTATGCTTGTCACCTGTTTCATCCGTAAATAACAGAGAAAAAACTGGATATAGTTATCTTCTTTCTTATTTTATTCATGAGTATGTTCAAAATAGAAGCTGTAAGTCAATCTGTATTAGATTTGGCACACCTTTAAACACAGAAGAATGCTCTAAATGATGTGTCAGTTTTCGTCATATTCATTGAGAAGACGTACAAGTTCAACATAACTGCATTTAGCTGTTGCAAATTGAGGCATCTTAACAGCTACTTGTTGCTAGTGTAAAACTTACTCAGCCTTCATCCCAACAGCACCACAGCAAAGTATACCATTTCGTTTATGAGTTGCGACGAGTTTCTAATTAGAAGCAACTTATTTTGATTTTCCTGTGAGATTTAACGTTTACAGTCTTAAATTTGTTGCATCTTTGCGTGTTTTCTTGGCAGAGCCCTACGTTTAATAACTGTTTAGTGAATAATTACGCCTTCTGCATCGTGACAGTCGTTTGGTTTTGTTTGAACTGACAGTTACAGTTGTAAGACACTTCAGTTAGGGGGAGCCTCGACCCTGCAGCAACACAGTGGCGCACGCCATTTTGTTTGTGACATGTTATAAGCTTCTAACTAGAAGCGACTTATTTCGATTTTCTGTCCTTCTTTTCGATTTAAATTTCTTACATGTTTGTGTGTTTACTAGGCACAATCCCAGGTTTAATAACTGCGTAGTGTATAGTTTGCGAAGGCATATGTTCCTGTCGAGTCGAGCCTACCCTTACGCATCTTTGCTCTATCGAGGTAGGATCGCTGATGGGGAAGCCCCACTATATGGACAGGAGTGGTTGTTGCTCCTGTAGATCTTTAGGCGGGAGAGTGAGGCATCCGGATCGAGTAGTCGCACGGAACAGATCGCGAGGGTTTTAATAGCTGGGGAGAACTTCAAGCAGTATTCAGTAAATGACTTTGGTTGTAGAACGAGCGAGGACAGATACGTAAGACATATTACTTTTGAATAAAGTACAGGGTGTATCAAAACGATTCATTCGATTTAAAAAATCATAGCTATTATGTTATTTGAGACACGTGCGTGAACAACTTACTGTTGGAAATAGCAAACTCTTGAGTTTTTCATTGTTCTTGCTAGGTAACAGCAGTGTGCGCCCACTTTATTTCTAGTAAAATGGTATCGGGACAACAGAAAGCGCTTTATAGTCTACTTTTTGCGCAGTTCGGGTCAATAATAGCTGTTCAGCGTGACTTTCGAACTAGGTATGGTGTGGAACCTCCTACAGGACAGAGCAGTAGACGATGGCATGAACAATTCCGAGAAACAGTTTGCTTGTGTAAAGGCAAAGCGGCGGGGCGTCCCCGAGTGTCTGACACAGACATCGAAAGCATCCGCCGTACTTTCACAAGGAGTCCGTAGAAATCCGTTCGCCGTGCAGCTCGACAGCTCAGCATGCCCCGGATGTCCATCTGGCCTGTGTTGCGTTGACGTTTACACATGAAACCATACAAAATTCAGCTACTGCAAGCTCTTTGTGACGGTGCCGAACAAAAACGTGCGGAGTTCTGTAATTTCGTTCTTGGCAAGATGGAGGATGGCAGTTTTCTTCCACACTTAGTGTTTTCTGGTGATTTAAATGGAAAGGTGAACTGTCATAATGTGAGAATATCGGGTACAGAACAACCAGATGAAGCTGTACAACATGACATAGACTCTCAAAAATTTAATGTGTTTTGTGCAGCTTCACGGGAAAAGGTGTATGGTCCATTTTTCTTGCCGAGAACACTGCTACAGTAAGCACATATCTCGATAAGCTTGAGAACTTTCTTTTCCGACAGTTGGAGACTGATTCGAAGGACTTCATTCACCAAGAGGATGGGACACGTACACACTGGCATTTTTAAATCAGTTTTTAAATGAAAGGATTACTGATTGATGGACCAGTCGCACTGGACCAGCTGATTCAGCATTACATAACTGTCCTCCAAGGTCACTGTACCTGACTGTACATGATTATTTCCTGTGGAGGATTATAACAGACTATTTATATGCCTCAGCTACCAACAACAACGAGTGAACTGAGACACTGCATATCAGCAGCTGTGGAAGTTGTAACTCCAGACATGCTGGCTCCATTCTGGGAACAATTTGAATACTGAATTGACATATGTTATACATCTCAAGGGGAGCATACTGAACACCTATGAAAAGGTATGAAAAAAAAAAACTTTTGAGTTTCCTGTTCATCAAGAAATAAATTTCATTGTATATGTTTACAAGTTTCTGAAATATAGATGAGCCAAATCGGTTGATTCTTTTTGATACACCCTGTTTAATAAAAAAATAGATGGTGCTTTTAATTTCCGCCATATTTAGTATGGATAGGAACTGTGAACATTTTGTTCAGATGTGAGCTGAGTTGGTGACTCTTCACTCACAGCTCCATGCGGTGCTGGTTTCGGCCAAGCAGCTTGACGCTGTTGCTAATAGGCATCATTGTAGGGCCTGGATGTGGGGATCTAAGGGATGTTCAGGAGGTCTTACTTGTCCCCTGATCGGCCTTCTACTGTTTCTGTCCTAGTTGCTGCCCACACTGAGGTTGATCCTGCACTCGTGATCAGGTGGGAGGACTTTTCATTATGCCTCAGAAAAAGACTTTCTAGATGTTCTACTGAAAACCCTTAGCAGTTCGTTTGACAAACAGATCTCAGGTGCTATCTGTGGCTGGTAGATATCCTGAACCTGATGCAGCCTCTTTCCCCGTTTAATAGGAAGCCTGTCGGCCTACAAGATCTTGGCATTGACAGAGGATGGGATTATTAGTCGTTGGGGCTCCAATGTTAGGCACGTAATGGAGCCTCTTAGGAATATGGCAGCTGAGGAGGGAAGCAAGCATGGTGTGCAAGCTGTGTCCATACTATAGGTAGTCACCCCAGATGCGAAATGAGTGATTTTGGATGCCATGAACAACATAGAGTGCAGCCAACTGCCGGCCGAAGTGGCCGTGCGGTTAAAGGCGCTGCAGTCTGGAACCGCAAGACCGCTACGGTCGCAGGTTCGAATCCTGCCTGGAGCATGGATGTTTGTGATGTCTTTAGGTTAGTTAGGTTTAACTAGTTCTAAGTTCTAGGGGACTAATGACCTCAGAAGTTGAGTCCCATAGTGCTCAGAGCCATTTGAACCATTTTTTTGCAGCCAACTGCAGGTGGTGGCACATATCGGTATTAATGATGAGTGTCACTTTGGCTCAGACGAGTGTAGGAGATCCTCTCTGGTTTTCAGTGGCTATCTGAATGTGTAAATACTTGCAGTCTTGCTTGTGAGTTGAGGGCAGTGCTCACCATCTGTAGCAACACCGACAGGACCAACATTGGACCTTTGGCAAAATATAATACCATACGACAATAGCGAATCAAAATAAGCAAAGTAGACTAATTATCGTGTCGAACGATCACTCACTTCTGATACCGTTCTAATAGTAAAAATGGCAGTATTAACTCTTTGAACAAGATCCTGAACGTGGGCTTTCCACGACAGCTTACTATCTATCTGAACACCTATAAATTTGATCATCAGGTTTTGTTGAATTGTGTGTTATAAACTATAAAAACTGAGTCTTACTGTGATTTAGCGTTAGTTTATTTCCTACAAGCCATGAACTGAGGTCATGTACTGCACTATTTGAAACCGAGCCAATGTTGCACACAACATCCTTTACTACCAAGCTAGTGTCGTCAGCAAACAGAAATATTTTAGAGTTACCCGTAATACTAGAGGGCATATCACTTATATAAATAAGAAACAGGAGTGGCCCAAACACTGATTCCTGGAGCACCCCCCACTTGACAGTACTCCATTCAGACCCCACATCACAGCCGTTATCAACATTGTGAATAATGACCTTTTGCTGCCTGTTGCTAAAGTAAGAGGCGAACCAATTGTGAGCTACTCCCCGAATTCCATAATGGTCCAACTTCTGGAGCAATATTTTGTGATCAACACAATCAAATGGCTCAGTTAAATAAAAAAAATTTGAAAAACGTTCGAAACCTTTTGTTTAACCCATCCAGTACCTCACAGAGGAAAGAGAATATAGCATTTTTAGTTGCTAAATGACTTCTAAAGCCGAACTGTACATTTGATAGCAAATCGCGTGATATAAAATGACCAATTATCCTTACATACATAGCCTTTTCAATAACTTTTGCAAACACTGATGGCATAGAAATAGGCCTAAAATTATCTACACTATCCCTTTCTCCCTTTTTATAAAGTGGCTTTACTACTGAGTCCTTCAATCGCTCAGGAAACTGACCATTCCTAAAGGAAAAATTACAAATATGGCTAAATACAGGGCGAACATCTGCAGCACAGTACTTTAATATTCTGCTAGACACTCCATCATAACCATGAGAGTCCTTAGTCTTCAGTGATTTAATTATTGTCTCAATTTCCCTCTTGTCTGTACCACAGAGTATTTCAGACATCAATCTCGGAAAGGCATTTGCCAAGAAAGTTACATGATTTCCTGTAGAAACTAAATTTTTATTTAATTCACCAGCAATGCTCAGAAAATGATTGTTAAATACTGTACATATATTTGATTTATCAGTAACAGAAATATTTTTGCTGCGAACTGACTTTATATCATCGACGTTGTGCAGCTGACCAGACACTTCTTTCACAACTGACCATATGGTTTTAATTTTATCCTGTGAATTAGCTATTGTATTCGCATACCACGTACTCTGTGCCTTTCTGATAACATTTTTAAGCACCTTACAATACTGTTTGTAATGGGCTACTGTAGCTTGATTGTGACTACTTCTAATATTTTGATATAATTGCCACTTTGCTCTACATGATAACCTTTATCCCACTAGTCAGCCACCTGGGCTGCCCATTACTGCTAGTACCCCGTTTAGAATGTCCTAATGGAAAGCAACTCTCAAAGAGCATGAGAAATGTGTTAAGGAAAGCATTATATTTGTCATGTATGTTATCAGCGCTATAAACATCCTGCAACTCTTTTTCCTTGACAAGTTTTAAAAAACTCTCTATTGCTGTTGGATTAACTTTCCTACATAGTTTGTAATTAAATATGACATTGGTTTGAATACAAAAGCCTTTTACTGTTAAAATTTGTGCTTAATGGTCTGAAAGGCCATGAACGCTTTTCCTAACAGAATGCCCATCTAGTAATGAAGAATGAATAAAAATATTGTCTATGGCAGGGCCTGTGAGGGCTGTTTTATAGATTGGAGAGCTAGGGAAAATACAGAACAGTCTTAAGTTGCAAAGAGTGCAGGCTACCACAGGAAGATGTAGACCTAGCAACAATCAGGATTACACTTGTAAATTGTCATAGCTGTGTTCAGAAAGAATTAAAAGTCAAATCGCTAACAGAAAGCACTGTAATGTTGCCGCTAAATTTTTGGCATTAGTGAATTAAAAGTAACTCATTTGCAACTTTGTTTAAGGGAAGCAGGCAGACATAAAGACTAATGTGTAATTTCATAAGTGAGCCTGTTTGTGCATGACAAGGCCATGTACGTTACACACTGAAAAAAGACAGTGTTCATTATGTTTCAAAAATGGTTCAAATGGCTCTAAGCACTATGGGACTCAACATCTTAGGTCATAAGTCCCCTAGAACTTACAACTACTTAAACCTAACTAACCTAAGCACATCACATACACCCATGCTCGAGGCAGGATTCGAACCTGCGACCGTAGCAGTCCCGCGGTTCCGGACTGCAGCGCCAGAATCGCACGGCCGCCGCGGCCGGCCATTATGTTTCAATACGATTTTAAATATCATTATGTTTATTATATAAAATTTCGAGGAGATGTACCATTGGTTTATCATACCCCGCGTTTCTTCTTTGTTCCTCTTTCTCATTCCTCGACTCTCTCAACTAACATCCCTTGCCTATTTTCCTACTCATCAACCTTTAAACCCCCCCCCCCCCCCCCTTCCCTACACCCCTGCCGACCCCAATCATATTATACTTCCATCTCATCTGGCAGTTCCCTGACTTTAGTGTAGTAGAGACTCGAACTCGGGACCGTGCCTTTCGCGGACAAGTGCTCTACCAACTGAGCTACCCAAGCACGACTCACGGCCCGTCTTCACAGCTTTACTTCTGCCAGTACCTCGTCTCCTACCTTCCAAACTTTACAGAAGCTCTCCTGCGAACCATGCAGAACTAGCACTCCTGAAAGAAAGGATATTGCGGAGACATGGCTTAGCCACAGCCTGGGAAATGATTTCCGAATGAGATTTTCACTCTGCAGCGGAGTGTGCGCTGATATGAAACTTCCTGGCAGATTAAAACTGTGTGCCGGACCGAGACTCGAACTCTGGACCTTTGCCTTTCGCTGGCAAGTGCTCTCCTGCAAGAGAGCTTCTGTAAGGTTTGGAAGGTAGGAGACGAGGTACTGGCAGAAGTAAAGCTGTGAACACGGGGCGTGAGCCGTGCTTGGGTAGCTCAGTTGGTAGAGCACTTGCCTGCGAAAGGCAAAGGTCCCGAGTTCGAGTCTTGGTCCGGCACACAGTTTTAATCTGCCAGGAAGTTTATATCAGCGCACACTCCGCTGCAGAGTGAAAATCTCATTCTGGAAACATCCCCCAGGCTGTGGCTAAGCCATGTCTCCGCAATATCCTTTCTTTCAGGAGTGCTAATTCTGCAAGGTTCGCAGGAGAGCTTCTGTACAGTTTGGAAGGTAGGAGACGAGGTACTGGCAGAAGTAAAGCTGTGAGGACGGGGCGTGAGTCGCGCATGGGTAGCTCAGTTGGTAGAGCACTTGCCCACGAAAGGCAAACGTCCCGACTTCGAGTCTCGGTCCGGCACACAGTTTTAATCTGCCAGAAAGTTGCAACAAATAATTAGATTTTTACCACATGTTTTTCTCAGTTAACTGGTGAATATTTGAGACCTACTTTTCGTATTTTAAGATTGTATGATTACATTTACGTTTATTATATTGTTGTTGTTGTTTTGGTCTTCACTCCTGAGACTGATTTGATGCAGCTGTCCATGCTACCCTATCCTGTGCAAGCTTCTTCATCTCCCAGTACTTACTACAACCCACAGCCTTCTGAATCTGCTTATTGTATTCATCTCTTGGTCTCCCTCTACGATTTGTACCTTCCACGCTGCCCTCCAATGCTAAATTTGTGATCCCTTGATGCCTCAGAACATGTCCTACTAACCGGTCCCTTCTTTTTGTCAAGTTGTGCCACAAACTCCTCTTCTCCGCAATTCTATTCAATACTCCATCAATAGTTATGTGGTCTCCCCTTCTAATCTTCAGCATTCTTCTGTAGCACCACATTTCGAAAGCTTCCATTCTCTTCTTGTCTATTTTTTTTTTCCTCCATGTTTCACTTCCATACGTGGCCACACTCCATACAAATACTTTCAGAAACGACTACCTGACACTTAAATCTATACTCGATGTTAACAAATTTCTATTCTTCAGAAACGTTTTCCTTCCCATTGCCAGTCTACAATTTATATCCTCTCTACTTTGACCATCATCAGTTATTTTGCTCCCCAAATAGCAAAACTCCTTTACTACTTTAAGTGTCTCATTTCCTAATCTAATTCCCTCAGCATCACCCGACTTAATTCGACAACATTCCATTATCCTCGTTTTGCTTTTGTTGATGTTCATGTTATATCCTCCTTTCAAGACGCTGTCCATTCCGTTCAACTGCTCTTCCAAGTCCTTTGCTGTCTCTGATAGAATTACAATGTCATCGGTGAACCTCAAAGTTTTTATTTCTTCTCCATGGATTTTAATACCTACTCCGAATTTTTCTTTTGTTTCCTTTACTAATTGCTCAATATACAGATTGAATAGCATCGAGGAGAGGCTACAGCCCTGTCTCACTCCCTTCCCAACCACTGCTTCCCTTTCATGTCCCTCGACTCTTATAACTGCCATCTGGTTTCTGTAGAAATTGTAAATAGCCTTTCGCTCACTGTATTTTACCCCTGCCACCTTTAGAATTTGAAAGAGAGTATTCCAGTCAACATTGTCAAAAGGTTTATCTACGTCTACAAATTCTAGAAACGTAGGTTTGCCTTTCCTTAATCTTTCTTCTAAGATAAGGCGTACGGTCAGTATTGCCACACGTGTTCCAACATTTCTACGGAATCCAAACTGATCTTCCCCGAGGTCGGCTTCTATCAGTTTTTCCATTCGTCTGTAAAGAATTCGCGGTAGTATTTTGCAGCTGTGACTTATTAAACTGATAGTTCGGTAATTTTCACATCTGCCAACACCTGCTTTCTTTGGGATTGGAATTATTATATTCTTCTTGAAGTCTGAGGGAATTTCGTCTGTCTCATACATCTTGCTCACCAGATGGTAGAGTTTTGTCAGGACTGGCTCTCCCAAGGCCGTCAGTAGTTCTAATGGAATGTTGTCTACTCCCAGGGCTTTGTTTCGACTCAGGTCTTTCAGTGCTCTGTCAAACTCTTCACGCAGTATAGTATCTCCCATTTCATCTTCATCTACATCCTCTTCCATTTCCATAATATTGTCCTCAAGTACATCGCTCCTGTATAGACCCTCTATATACTCCTTCCACCTTTCTGCTTTCCCTTCTTTGGTTAGAACTGGCTTTCCATCAGAGGTCTTGATATTCATACAAGTGGTTCTCTTTTGTCCAAAGGTCTCTTTAATTCTCCTGTAGGCAGTATCTATCTTCCCCCTAATGAGATAAGCCTCTACATCCTTACATTTGTCCTCTAGCCATCCCTGCTTAGCCATTTTGCACTTCCTGTCGATCTCATTTTTGAGACGTCTGTATTCCTTTTTGCCTGCTTCATTTACTGCATTTTTATATTTTCTCCTTTCATCAATTAAGTTCAATATGTCTTCTGTTACCCAAGGAGTTCTACTAGCCCTCGTCTTTTTACCTACTTGTCCTCTGCTGCCTTCCCTACTTCATCCCTCATAGCTACCCATTCTTCTTCTACTTTACTTCTTTCCCCCATTCCTGTCAAATGTTCCCTTATGCTCTCCCTGAAACTCTGTACAACCTCTGGTTCTTTCAGTTTATCCAGATCCCATCTCCTTAAATTCCCACCTTTTTGCAGTTTCTTCTGTTTTAATCTGCAGTTCATAACCAATAGATTGTGGTCAGAGTCCACATCTTCCCCTGGAAATGTCTTACAATTTAAAACCTGGTTCCTAAATCTCTGTCTTACCATTATATAATCTATCTGATACCTTCTAGTATCTCCAGGATGCTTCCATGTATACAACCTTCTTTAATGATTCTTGAACCAAGTGTTAGCTATGATTAAGTTATGCTCAGTGCAAAACTCTACCAGTAGGCTTCCTCTTTCATTTCTTAGCCCCAATCCATATTCACCTACTATGTTTTCTTCTCTCCCTTTTCCTACTCTCGAATTCCAGTCACCCATGACTATTAAATTTTCGTCTCCCTTCACTACCTGAATAATTTCTTTTATCTCATCATACATTTCTTCAATTTTTGCATTATCTGCAGAGCTAGTTGGCATATAAACTTGTACTACTGTAGTAGGCGTGTTATTTGAACATAAATTGAAAATTTTCAGAAACAAATATTGTTATAAATAAACAAAGAAATTATGAAGAATTTTTAAAAGTCAGTTATGTACCACACTGAGTAATTTTATATCAATGAATAACAGAAACTTTAAGAATCAGTTGTAGATCAAAGTATTTGAAAACTTTGAATGTTTATTAGCGAGAAAATTATGTATGATGATATAACTGATCTATCAAATCTTTATTTGAATATAAAACTTAATATCAAAGCTCTTTTTTCATAATTAAAATTTAAATATACTTTGCAACAATTTATGTAAACATCTAATAAACAAAATTTATTGAAACTAGTTGATTCTTTACCTAAAATGCAAAATTTTCAAATAATTCTGACATTAGATAAATTTGCCAACCTTCACTTGAATATCAAAATTCCCCCTATCATCTTTAATAAAACTATAAGAGTAGTGAATATTATATTCAATCCCAAACATATTGTCAGTAATTAACTCTTTATGTATATGTCTTTTTACTAAAATTTTTGAAAATTATATTATTTTTATTTAGGCAACTATTGTATAACTTATCAGATATCACCATTTAGCATTACTTCATCCATTTTTTGCTTAAAACTTTTTTAACAAGAAAAACATCTGACAAATTCGTTTTCAATAGTTCTTGTCCATAAAAATTTCCTCTTATTCCTTTACAATTTAAATCTCTTAATTTATGAGTGATTCGATTAGAATGAACATTATCTTCAATTTTCTAAGTTCCTTTCGACACATTTGCTGTATATCCTTTTCTGAAAAATTCCTTTTTAATTTTTTAAATCTTTTTTCAAACCAATTTTATATTTAGCATTAGTATCTAACAAATTGGTTACATAACAGCCTCCAATAAAAAATTCTAATTTCTTTACTTTCATGTTTTGGTTTCAATTTTATTGTTGCATGTTACACATTGTTACATTAATCATTAAGATTTTTGACTGAATCAATGATTTTATAATTTTCTTATAAATTAAATTTCTTCCCAATATTTTCTTGTAATGTTGTATTAAATCGTTAGGAAGATAGTGGAACAGAGATAGGAAGATAGTGGAACAGGAGGGGAAAATTGCTGCCCTTCAGGCTGAGCTAGATCAGGCTAGGGAAGATCTGGACAGGTTAAGGAGGGAGAAGGGCAAAGAGAGGTGGGAAGTGGCAACAGGTAGCAGAAGGAACAGGCCTAGAACTAAGTCTGACAGTTTTGTGGTGAATGTCAAAAATAAGTTTGACCTGTTGCTTCAGTTAGAAACTGATGAGCCTCAAGCAGAGGTAGGTGTAGACAGGACACAACAAACTTTCAATAGGAAATTGAAAAAGAATGTAGGAAAGTAATCGAAAAGGAAGAAAGTTTTGTTGTTAGGCAGTTCTCATGCCAGAGGTGTAGGCCAACTTCTACAGGAGGAATTAGGACCAGAATACCAGGTCACAAATTTTTTCAAACCAAGTGCTAGTCTGGATCAGGTGACAGAGGATTTAGGTTCACTCTGTAAAGGATTTACCAGGGAAGACACCGTGGTTATTGTGGGAGGGCCAGGGAACAGCATCGACAGAGATCCTGGGTACAGTATAGAGTGTGACCTGGTAAAGATTGCGTCGGCATCGAGACACACCAATGTTGAATTTGTATCTGTCCTGAGACGCCATGACCGGCCTCATTTGAACTCTTCTGTTGGGAGAGTTAATTTGGAGTTGGAACGGCTGCTTGGGTCGGGTGCAGGGGCTCATATTGGTGTGGTTCCTGTTGATTATCTCAGTAGGTGGGACTATACCAGGCACGGCCTACATCTCAACAGGAAAGGGAAGGGGAAACTGGCTGGGGTAATAGCAGGAAATTTAAGGGGGGGAGGCACTGCCATGAATGGTAAAATACAGTGGTTACAGGTGTTGGAGCAGCACCTTTTTTAGGATAGGTAAGACAGAAAGATGTCAAGTTCTACGAGAGGTCAGGATTGAAAGAAATCTTCAGTTTAGGATAGAAATTAAACAGCACAATTCTAGCACATTGGATCACCAATCACAGCTATCAATCATAAATTTTCACCAATCATCAGAAATTTTATCTCCACCAAGTTGTATCTCAGTCCTAGATAATTGCATTGATGAATTAAAGTCACCCAACCCAATTGACATAATCTGCCTCTCTGAACACCATGTGACCACTGGTATAGGAACTAGGCCTAAGCACAATGAGAAACTCAGACAGGAGAGTACTGCAAGTGTTAGAATAAGGAAAGGTTCTCATAAAAGTATAATTAAAAATAATGTAAGTATATTTCATCAAAATATTGGGAGTTTAAAGAATAGCGTAGATGAGCTTCTGGTTTGTTTAGAAGATTTAGAAGCTGAGAATGAAATAGATATACTATGCCTCTCTGAGCATCACATAGTTACTGATACGGATAAGGTAAATGTAAATGGTTATAAGCTCTCTGCACATGTAATGAGAGAAAATATGGAGAAAGGAGGAATTGCCATATATGTCAAAAGTTATCATTGTGCAAAAAGTATAGAAACAAAAAAGTTTTGTGTAGAGAAACATATAGAAGCATGTGCCTGTGAGCTTAAATTAAATAAAGGCACATTTATAATTGTAACTGTATATAGGTCCCCATCAGGAAATTTTCATCTATTTCTGAAAAATTTGGACTCCTTGTTGTGCTATCTGTCAGACAGGGGGAAGCAAATTATTATTTGTGGGGACTTCAATGTAGATTCTCTGAAAGAGGGTAATAGGAAAAACGACCTTGAAGTATTACTCGGTTCTTTCAATTTGACACCCGTTATTGATTTTCCTACTCGGGTGGTAAAGGATAGCAGCTCACTGATAGATAACTTCTTTATAGACCAAGATAAGTTTAACCAGATAAATGCTCAGCCTGTTGAGAATGGTCTTTCTGATCATGGTGCACAGCTAGTTACAATATATGACATAGCTCCATTCAGCAATACTAAACAGTCCTCCAAAGTAGTACGTTCAGTCAACGATTTAACAATTGCAAATTTCAGGGAAAGCCTACAGCAGTTAGACTGGGATGAGGTGTACCGTGAACCTGATGCCAATTTAAAATATAATTTATTTCATGACATTTTTGTAAATGCATTTGAAAACTGCTTCCCCAAGAAAATAGTTAAATATACTCATAAGAAACCTTGTAACAAACCATGGCTTACTAAGGGTATAAAAATATCTTGTAACCGGAAAAGGGAAATGTATCTGGCAGCACGAAAGAGTAGTGACCCAGAAACTATCAAAAATTATAAAAACTACTGTGTTATATTAAGAAAAGTTATTAAAAAATCCAGGAGTATGTGTATCATGTCTGAAATCAGCAACTCTGATAATAAAATTAAAACAATTTGGAATATTATTAAAAGAGAAACAGGTCAACCAAGAGCGGAGGAAGACAGTATTACCATCAAATTGAATGAAAACTTTACGAACAAAAAGTCAGAAGTTGAAAATATTTTTAATAATCATTTTCTAAATGTTGTGGATATAGTAGGATCCAGGTGTTCATTAGAAGATGCTAGGCTGTTAATGGAAGAGGCAATACCTATGCAATTTGATACAATTGAAATCTCACCCACTTCTCCCTCTGAAATTAGGAAAATAATAAACTTGCTTAAAAGCAAAAACTCACATGGAATTGATGGCATTTCCAGCAAAATACTAAAAGCTTGTTCTCAGCAGATAAGTAAGATTCTCAGCCACCTGTGTAATAGCTCTCTGGAACAGGGCATTTTCCCTGATAGACTGAAATATGCTATTGTTATACCTTTGCATAAAAAGGGGGATAGATCTGATGTCAACAGTTGCCGTCCAATCTCCCTTCTAACAGCTTTATCCAAAATTTTTGAGAAAGTAATGTATTCAAGAGTAGCTTCACATATCTGTAAAAATGAAGTACTAACAAAATGTCAGTTTGGTTTCCAGAAAGGTTTTTCAACAGAAAATGCCATATATGCTTTCACCAGTCAAATTTTGAATGATCTGAATAACCAAACACCACCCATTGGGATTTTTTGTGATCTCTCAAAGACTTTTGATTGTGTAAATCATGAAATTCTGCTACACAAGCTCAAGTATTGTGGCATGAGTGGGACTGTGCACAAATGGTTTAATTCGTACCTAACTGGAAGAGTGCAGAAAATTGAAATAAGTAGTTCTCGTAACATGCAAAGATCAGCACATTCCTCAAACTGGGGAACTATCAAGAATGGGGTTCCACAAGGGTCAGATTAAATTGGAAGAAACACATTGATGATCTGCTGAAACGTTTGAGTTCAGCTACTTATGCAATAAGGGTCATTGCAAATTTTGGTGACAAACATCTTAGTAAATTAGCTATTTTCACTCAGTGCTTTCATATGGCATCATATTTTGGGGTAATTCATCACTGAGGAATAAAGTATTTATTGCACAAAAGTGTGTAATCAGAATAATAGCTGGAGTCCACCCAAGATCATCCTGCAGACATTTATTTAAGGATCTAGGGATATTCACAGTAGCTTCTCAGTATATATATTCTCTTATGAAATTTGTTATTAACAACCAAACCCAATTCAAAAGTAATAGCAGTGTGCATAACTACAATACTAGGAGAAAGGACGATCTTCACTATTCAAGATTAAATCTAACTTTGGCACAGAAAGGGGTGAATTATACTGGCACTAAAGTCTTTGGTCACTTACCAAATAGTATCAAAAGTCTGACAGATAACCAACAAGTATTTAAGAAGAAATTAAAAGAATTTCTGAATGACAACTCCTTCTACTCCATAGAGGAATTTTTAGATATAAATTAAGAAAAAAAAGAAAAAATATAAAAAAAACACAAAAAAATAAAGTTGTTATATTAACTTAAGTATGTTGTTAAATTAACCTAATTATGTCATGTATTGGAAAATTCGACTCGTTCCACATCATTACGAAATATCGTATTCATGATCCATGGAACTAGTATTAATCTAATCTAATCTAATCTAATCTAATCTAACAACTGATGATTTTAAATCACTAAAAGCTGAGTAATGATTAATAACAATTTTCTTCATTACTTCTTGAAGTTTTTTATTATGAAATTCCTTGCCATTTTCTGTTTGTAATTTTTTGGGTTTTCCAGTCTTAAATATTTTTCCAAGATGATGAACTATACTTTTATCTATTTTACCTTTAATTTGAACAGACCAAGCAAACCTTGAAAGAAAAAGCATATCTCTAACAGTTAATAAATTTTATACTATTTATTTACTTTTGAAATCCCTTTTAATTTTCCAGAATCCATTTCAACTAATTCAGCTTGCCATGAATCACCTATTCCAAAAGAAATTTTTTCTTTTAATGTTTTCTCTCATTGGTTTATGTAATTGACTGACAATTTCTTCATGAATATTAAAACTATTACCTACGAATTTTCTTATCATACTTACTTTTTTGGTAATAAAAATTGAACAAAGTCTTTCAAATCTTTGTTTTCAATTTTTATTTGTTAATCTTTGAGGATGATGTATTTCAGTAAACGTTTTAGACTTCAAGCAGTAGATCTGTTGACAATTCTCCATTTACACAGAATAAAAATTAATTAAATTCTAAATTATTTCAGCAAATATTATTAACTTACAACAGGCTTTTCAGTAGCTTCAGGGGCAACAGTATGGATGACTGGCTGATATGGCCTTGTAACATTAATCAAAATAGCCCTACTGTGCCGATACTGAGAATGGCAGATAGCAAGGGAAATACAGCCATAGTCCCAGATTTGGATCTCCAGGTGGGAACTACTCAGGAGCGGGCTGTTATCAGGAGAAATAAAACTGGTGTTCTAGGTATCATAGCCTGGAGTGTTAGATCCTTTAATCAGGCACGTAGATTAGAAAATTTAAAAAGGGAAATGGATGGGTTAAAGTTAGATGTAGTGGGAATTAGTGAAGTTTGGTGGAAGGAGGAACAAGACTTTTGATTTGATGAATACAGAGTTATAAATACAATATCGAATAGGGGTAATGCAGGAGATGGTTTAGTAATGAATAAAAAAATAGCAGTGCAGGCAAGCTACTATGAGCAGCATAGTTAATGCACTGTTGTAGCCAAGATAGGCACGAAGCCTACGCCTACCACAGTAGCACAATTTTATATGCCAACTAGCTCCACAGATGACGAAGAGATTGATGAAATGTACATTATCTACATCTACATGGATACTCTGCAAATCCCATTTAAGTGCCTGTCACAGGGTTCAACGAACCACCTTCACAATTCTCTATTATTCCAATCTCGTACAGCGAGCGGGAAGAACGAACACCTACTGTACACTTTCTGTACGAGCTCTGGTTTCCCGCATTTTATCGGGGTGATCGTTTCTCCCTATGTAGGTCGGTGTCAATAAAATATTTTCGCATTTGGAGGAGAAAGTTGATGATTGGAAGTTCGTGATAAGATTCAGTAGCAACGAAAAACGCCTTCTTTTAATGATGTCCAGCCCGAATCCTTTATCATTTCTGTGACACACTCTCCCATATTTCGCGATGATACAAAACGTGTGTGTGTGTGTGTGTGTGTGTTGGGGCTTATGGGCGCTCAATGTCGAGGTCACCAGCGCCATGACACACATTAAAAGGAACGTACAAAACGTGCCCCTCCCTGAACTTTTTCGATGTACTCTGTCTGTCATATCTGGTGAGGATCCCACATCGCCCAGCAGTATTCTAAAAGAGGACGGGCAAGCTTAGAGTAGGGAGTCTCCTGAGTAGATCTGTTACATTTTCTAAGTCTTCTGCCAATAAAACCCAGTCTTTGGTTAGCCTTCCCCACAACATTTTCTGTGTTCCTTCAAATTTAAGTTGTTCGTAATTGTAATACCTAGGTATTTAGTTGAATTTATGGTTTTTAGATTAGACTGATTTATCGTGTAACCGAAGTTTAACGACTTCCTTTTAGCATTCGTGTGGATGACCTCACACTTTTCGTTATTTAGGGTCAACTACCACTTTTCGCACCATTCAGATATCTTTTCTAAATCGTTTTGCAATCTCTTTTGATCTTCTGATGACATTATTAGTCGATAAACAACAGCGTCATCTGCTAACAACCTAAGACGGCTGCTCAGATTGTGTCTCAAATTGTTTATATAGATAATAAACAGCAAAGAGCCTATAACAATACCTTGGGGAACGCCAGAAATCACTTCTGTTTTGCTCGATGACTTTCTGTCAGTTACTACGAACTGTGACTTCTCTGACAGGAAATCAAAAATCCAGTCGCACAACTGAGACGATATTCCATAAGCACCCAATTTCACTACATGCCGCTTGTGTGGTACAGTGTCAAAAGCCCTCCGGAAATCCAGAAATATGGAATCGATTTGAAATTCCTTGTCAGTAGCACTCAACATTTCATGTGCATAAAGAGTTAGTTGTGTTTCATTGGAACGATGTTTTCTAAACCTATGTTGACTGTGTGTCAATAGATAGTTTTCTTCGAGGTAAGTCATAATGCTGGAACACAATATATGTTCCAAAATCCTGCTGCGTATGGTCCTGTAATTTATTGGATTACTCCCACTAGCTTTCTTGAATATTGGTGTGACCTGTGCTACCTTCCAGTCTTTGGGTATGGATCTTTCGTCGAGCGAACGGTTGTATATTATTGTTAAGTATGGAGCTAACGCATCAGCATACTTCGAGAGGAACCAAACTGGTATACAGTCTGGACCAGAAGACTTGCGTTTATTAAGTGATTTAAGTTGCTTCACTATTCCGAGGGTATTTACTTCTACGTTCCTCATGTTGGCAGCTATTCTCGATTCGAATATTGGAATATTTACTTCGTCTCCTTTTGTGAAGGCATTTCGGAATGCTGTGTTTAGTAACTCTGCTTTGGCAGCATCATCTTCGATAGAATCTCCATTGCTATCGAGCGTAGAAGGCATTTATTGTTTCTTGCCGCTAACACACTTCACATACGACTAGAATCTCTTTGGATTATCTGCCAGGTTTCGAGACAAAGTTTCGTTGTGGAAACTGTTACAAGCATCTCGCATTGAAGTCATCGCTAAATTTCGAGCTTCTGTAAAAGATCGCCAATCTTGGGGATTTTGCGTCTGTTTAAATTTGGCATGTTTGTTTCGTTGTTTCTGCAACAGTGTTCTAACCCGTTTTGTGTACCAAGGAGGATCAACTCCGTCGTTTGTTAATTTATTTGGTATAAATCTCTGAATTCCTGCCGATACTATTTCTTTGAATTCAAGCCACATCTGGTATACAATTATATTATTAGTTTGGAATGAGTAGAGACTGTCTCTCAGGAGCGTGACTAGTGAATGTTTATCTGCTTTTTTGAATAGGTGTATTTTTCGCTTATTTTTGGAGGATTTGGGGATTACAATATTCAGTCTCGCTATTACAACCTTGTGTTCACAAATCCCTGTATCGGTTTTCATGCTCGTTATTAACTCAGGACTATTTGTTGCTAAGAGGCCAAGTGTGTTTTCACAACCGTTTACTATTCGCGTGGACCCATTAACTAACTGCTCGAAATAATTTTCAGAGAATGCGTTTAGCTTAATTTCGGATGATATTTTATTCGTACCTCCGGAATTGAACACGTGTATTCGTCTACATATCGAGGGTAAATTAAAGTCACCACCAACTATTAACGTATGAGTCGGGTACGTGTTTGAAATCAAATCAAGTTTTCTTTGAACCTTTCAGCAAATGTATCATCTGAATTGGGAGGTCGGTAAAAGGATCCAATTATTATTTTATTCCGGTTGCCAACAATGACCTCTGCCCACGCTAACTCACAGGAACTATTTACTTCAATTTCGCGACAAGTCAAACTACTTCTAACAGCAACAAACACACTACCGCCAACAGTGTTTAGCCTATCCTTTCGGAACACCGTTAGGTTCTTCACAAAAATTTCGGTTGAGCTTATATCCTGATTTAGCCAGCTTTCAGTGCCTATAACGATTTGAGCATCAGTGCTGTGTATTAGCGCTTGGACTTCTGGTACTTTCCCAACACAGCTACGACAATTTACAACTTTTATACCAGTGGTTCCTGTATCTACGTTTTTCCTGTGTCCAGCTTGCACCCTTTGTGACTGAAGCACTTCTTGTATTTTCCCGAGACCCTCTAGCCTAAAAAACCGCCCAGTCCACATCACACAGCCCCTGCAACCCGTGTAGCCTCCTCCTGCGCATTGCGGGAACGTGACCTGTTCAGGGGAACCCGAAACCCAACCACCTTTTGGCGCAAGTCAAGAAATCTCCAGCCTACACGGTCGCAGAACTGTCTGAGCCTCTGATTCAGACACTCCACTTAGCTCTGTACCAGAGTTCCAAAAATGGTCCTGTCGACCGACTGTCCTGCAAATCGTCAGCTCTGCTTTCATCTTGCAAGCAAAACTGGTGTCCTTTACCTCTTCTGTTAGCTGCTCGAAACCAGAGAGAATCTCTTCTGATCCAAAGTGACACACATCATTGGTACCGACGTGAGCAATCACCTGCATTGGCTGCAACCTGTGCTCTTCATGGCATCAGGGAGGACCCTTTCCACATCTGGAATGACTCCATCCGGTATGCACACAGAGTTCACACTGGTTTCCTTTTCCCTTCTTGTCAGCCAAGTCAATAAGGGACCCATAACACGCCTAACGTTGGAGCTCCCAACTACCAATAATCCCACCCTCTGCGATTGCCCGGATCTTGCAGGCTGAGTGGTTTCCTCTGAAACAGGACAGGCGACAGCATCTGGCTCAGCGAGTGTCAGCCACAGACAGCACCTGGAACCTGTTTGTCAGACAAACTGGGAAGGCCTTACGTGCAGCGGCCTGGGAAGCCTTTCGTCGCCTACTTCGCACCTGGGCGACCTCCCACTCGACCACGGGTGAGTGGTCAGCCTCAGTGCGAGCAGTAACTGGGTTGGCCACCGATGAAGACCGATCGGATGACTCGGATGTGCTGGACGTCCGTTGGATCCCTACGGCTGGCCCACAGTAGTGGTCCCCGTCCACTGCAGCCTCAAATTGTGTAACTGAAGCCATCACAGCCTGAAGCAGAGGGCGAAGTATCAGCAACTCGGCTCGCATCCGCACACAACAATCGCAGTCCCTGTCCTTGCTTAAGATCGTAGAAAACTAAACTATGCAGATAAACGGACTATCGGTAAGTGCTGCGCATCTCTGCTGTAGACCCTGACAAAAACGCAGGTACTATGTCTAATAATACGCAGATATTCAAAAACCTAACTACATAAGCACTCAGATGAGACTAAATAATTCGCCCCTGATTCGGAACTTGTAATATTTCACAAAATCGGTTTACTTTCCGACGCAAACGAAAACGCGAGAACTGTGGCTATTAGGTATTAAATTTACACGCAGAAACTCAAGATACTAAACTATTAAAGCAGATAGATGACACAAAATTCGCTCCTGGTTAGGAACTCGTAAATGTCACAAAAGCAGTTACTTCCATGTTGCTGCGTCTGTCTCGGTCGGCTGCTACTGCCTGACTGGATGTATGATGGGATAAAATAAATTAATCAGACAGTGAAGGGAGACGAAATTTAATAGTAATGGGTGACTGGAATTCGATAGTAGGAAAAGGAAGGGAAGGAAAAGTAGTAGGTGAATATGAAATGGGGGTAAGGAATGAACGAGGAAGCCTAGTGGTAGAATTTTGCAAAGAGCGTAACTTAATCATGGCTAACATTTGGTTCAAGAGTCATGAAAAGTGGTAGTATACATGGAAGAGGCCTGGAGATTGTGGAGGGTTTCAGATAGATTATATAATGGTAAGACAGAGATTTAGGAACCAGGTCTTCAATTCTAAGACATTTCCAGGGGAAAATGTGGAATCAGACCACAATCTATTGGTTATGAACTGTAGATTAAAACTGAAGAAACTGCAAAAACGTGGAAATTTAAGGAGATGAGACCCGTATAAACTGAAAGAACCAGAAGTTGTGGAGAGTTTCAGGGAGAGCATTATGGAACGATTCACAGGAATGGGTGAAAGAAATATAGCAGAAGAAGAATGGGTAGCTTTGAGGGATGAAATAGTGAAGGCAGCAGAGGATCAAATAGGTAAAAAGACGAGGGCCAGTATAACTCCTTGGGTAACAGAAGAATTTTTGAATTTAATTGATGAAAGGAGAAAATATAAAACTGCAGTAAGTGAAGCAGGCAAAACGGAACATAAACGTCTCAAAAATGAGATCGTCAGGAACTGTAAATGGCTAAGCAGGGATGGCTAGAGGACAAATGTAAGGATGTAGAGTCATTTCTCACTAGGAGTAAGTTAGATACTGCCTACAGGAAAATCAAATAGTCCTTTGGAGAAAAGAGAACCACTTGCATGAATATCAAGAGCTAAGATGGAAACCCAGTTCTAAGCAAAGAAGGGAAAGCAGAAAGGTGGAAGGAGTATATAGAGGGACTATACAAGGGCGATGTACTTATGGACGTAGATGAAGATGAAATGGGAGATAGGATACTACATGAAGAGTTTGACAGAGCACTGAAATACCTAAGTCGGAACAAGGCCCCAGGAGTAGACAATATTCCATTACAACTACTGATAGCCTTGGGAAAGCCATCCCTGACAAAACTCTACCATCTGGTAAGCACTTTGTATCAGACAGGCGAAATACCTTCAGACTTCAAGAAGAATACAATACTTCCAATGTACAAGAAAGCAGGTGTTGACAGATGTGAAAATTACCGAATTATCAGTTTAATAAGTCACAGCTGTAAAATACTAACATGAAATGTTAACAAATGAATGGAAAAACTGGTACAAGCCAACCTCGCGGATTAATGTATAATTTCTTTTATCACTCTCACGTATTTTTATAGTTGGAATACCATTAAATGCTTCTACATAATGTTCATTATAAGGAGCTATTTGTTTTTCAGCTTCTCTGTTTTCTTCAGTTGGTTTTAACACATTATCATCTAGTCCTTTGACACCTTGTTTAGCTTGTTCAACTGTGTTGATAACTGGTTGATCTTCTTTTTAAAAATTTTTCATATTCTGTTCTTGGTTATTGTTTTTTCCATTTTTAAACCGTTCTTTAATTCTTCTTTAATGTTTCTACTTTGCCTAGCTTTTTTAACAATCTCTACATCATATTTTGAAAAATTTTCTAATGATAAAAAGACAATGGTCATTTTAATTTTACTTTCAATGTTTTATACTCAACATTTTTGTGAGTGTTTTGTATTTGTCGTTTTGATGTTCAAAATTTTTGTTTTAACGTCAATGTTTAACATTTAATGTTTAAAAAATTGTTAACCTTTTCTCTACATTTACCACTATTAATTTTTCTTGTCATACCTACTGTAATAAAACAAAATTCATCTTAATTCTAACATTTGCTTCACATTTCTTTAAAATAGTCAGAATTTAAATCATCACCAACATATTCATGTTAAATATGATTCAAATTTGTGTCATTTTGCCTGAAAACATTGTACAAAATTACATTATCTCTAACTATCTGTTTTTGTACTTTTGAATAAGTCTGAGCTCAGTAAAAGTAATCTATACCTTTAAGTCTACCTGTAGTAAAATATTCTCTAACTATATCTTGATTGCCAAGAATGAAATCGTCAAAAACAACAACTGAATTATTTTCACATTCATCTAGTGGAATAATTTCGTCTTTATTTTCTAAAAAAGTAGTAACTTTTTCATTAATTTTATCTTCAAATTTTTCACACCTTTTTATAACTTCGAGATATTTTGGTTGAGCTAAACCTTTTAAATAAACATGGAAATGATTAATTTGTGCCAATTTAACCATCCAGATGCTAGAATATAATTACCAATCATTAGTGTTTCTTTTCCACAACCACTTTGTCCTCTTATTGAGAATCATGTAGAATTTGATAAATGTTCACCATGTTTATTTCTTAATTTTTTTTAGGAATTACTACTTTTCAGAATGAGATTTTCACTCTGCAGCGGAGTGTGCGCTGATATGAAACTTCCTGGCAGATTAAAACTGTGTGCCCGATCGAGACTCGAACTCAGGACCTTTGCCTTTTGCGGGCAAGTGCTCTACCAACTGAGCTACCGAAGCACGACCCACGCACGGTACTCACAGCCTTACTTCTGCCAGTACCTCGTCTCCTACCTTCCAAACTTTACAGAAGCTCTCCTGCGAACCTTGCAGAACTAGCAGTCCTGAAAGAAAGGTTATTGCGGAGACATGGCTTAGCCACAGCCTGGGGGATGTTTCCAGAATGAGATTTTCACTCTGCAGCGGAGTGTGCGCTGATATGAAACTTCCTGGCAGATTAAAACTGTGTGCCCGACCGAGACTCGAACTCGGGACCTTTGCCTTTCGCGGGCAAGTGCTCTACCAACTGAGCTACCGAAGCACGACTCACGCCCGGTACTCACAGGCTTCCTTCTGCCAGTACCTCGTCTCCTACCTTCCAAACAAGTTTTAATCTGCCAGGAAGTTTCATATCAGCGCACACTCCGCTGCAGAGTGAAAATCTCATTCCGGAAACATCCCCCAGGCTGTGGCTAAGCCATGTCTCCGCAATATCCTTTCTTTCAGGAGTGCTAGTTCTGCAAGGTTCGCAGGAGAGCTTCTGTAAAGTTTGGAAGGTAGGAGACGAGGTACTGGCAGAAGTAAGGCTGTGAGTACCGGGCGTGAGTCGTGCTTCGGTAGCTCAGTTGGTAGAGCACTTGCCCGCAAAAGGCAAAGGTCCCGAGTGCGAGTCTCGGTCGGACACACAGTTTTAATCTGCCAGGAAGTTTCATATCAGCGCACACTCCGCTGCAGATTGAAAATCTCATTCTGGAAACATCCCCCAGGCTGTGGCTAAGCCATGTCTCCGCAATATCCTTTCTTTCAGGAGTGCTAGTTCTGCAAGGTTCGCAGGAGAGCTTCTGTAAGGTTTGGAAGGTAGGAGACGAGGTACTGGCAGAAGTAAGGATGTGAGTACCGGGCGTGAGTCGTGCTTTGGTAGTTCAGTTGGTAGAGCACTTGCCCGCGAAAGGCAAAGGTCCCGAGTTCGAGTCTCGGTCGGGCACACAGTTTTAATCTGCCAGGAAGTTTAATTACTACTTTTGTGTACCAATCTTTCATTTACTCAGAGAAATCTAATAAACTTATATATATATATATATATATATATATATATATATATATATATATATATATATATGTGTGTGTGTGTGTGTGTGTGTGTGTGTGTGTGTGTGTGTGAGTGTGTGTGTGTGTAGATTGTTTCAGTTAAGTGATAATTCATCTTTTGTGGAAAAAAGATCAACTGTTCCAGTAACAAAAATTTGTAAAAATGGTTCACTAATAGGTTTGTATTCAACTTTTTTGACTCCAAATATTACATAAAAATAATAACAAAAAATAACAACGATGAAGTGTATAGATAATCCTGTTGGCCAATATAATTCGAAAAATTTAGAAAACTTTATTCAATCGAAAAAACCTAATGTGAGTGTATACATAAAAGTAGATAGAATTTTAAATAGAGTTGTTATTGAAAGTTATTTTAAATTATTTATCGATAAAGAAGATTGTATTGGTCAAATATTTTCGAAATATTTTCATAAATACAAACTGAAAAATTTATATATTAGAAAATTATTTTATATGTTTGTTATTGCGTGAAAAAAATTAAAAATAATTTAAAAGCACAATTATAACCCTTTAATACTTTCGGTAATTTATAAAATTTGTAACTCTCCTCTGTGTGTTTCATAACAATAATAATCTGTTATATTTCTTGTGACAATAGATGAAAAAGTGTTTCATGTTTAAATTTCTTTCAAAATATCTTTATTTTTCATAATAATTGTTAGCTGTTTCTTTTTCATTTATATAAATTAGAGCGTCTGATTTTTTTAGTTTCTTTCCAAATATTTATATCTGTTTTCTCATTATGATAAATTTACCATATATGACATCCTTCAGTACAAAGTGCTTTTAAACGATCAATAGCTCTTATGTTCTTCATTTCTGAAATATTCTGTAATTAATTATGGTTTGATTTTCCTTTTTTTTACAAATTTTACATTTGACTTCTTCCTCTCTTGGATTGTTGAAAATTTTTTGACAAGTTTAAATTAATCCCAAACATTAGTCATTTTTAGTTTTAATTTATAAAGAAAAAATTAATAATTTTTTTATATTTTAAAATAAAAAAATTGTTAGTGGGAGTAGATAAATTTTTTATTGTGAGATATAGCAAAACTAAAATCTTATTTTATAAATAGGGAAATTCTTAAAAAATATGCTCTTTCGTCCACAGGCTAAAGACCGCGAGATGCAAGTCAACGGGCAGAATGCCCCTAAAGAGTCTGCTTAGCTCAGTAGTAGCAGAGAGGGCAGTGTAGAAACAGGCGTTTGCGTATCTACAGGCTTTGATGCCTATTATGGATTCAAACCAAAATTAGAAATGACTGATACAGTCACCAAAGTAAGGCTCAAATGTTCTCATTATAAGATGTAATAATGCAGAGGAAATATTATACACTGTGTCACACATAAACTTATTTTCACAATATTTATCACGTATTCTTAATCGTCGCTTTCGACAGCTCACAACTAAACTTAACCTTCTTCCTGACGTAAATGCCAGGCTATGTACAGACCAGTCTTTCACCTCAACCGAGTTTTTATGGATGGAGTGGGGGGAAAGGCATTATCACAGTTTGACCGAATTCTGACCCCAGTCGCATATAATACCCAGTGTACGAATTTGATAAATGGCAGGGTACTGACGACAGTGGCGTAACTCTGAACCGTGTCGTATAATACGCTCCGACAAGTGTAATATCTCGAGACCTCGATATTCGCTGGCGCTACGTGGGGAAACACGCAATCTGCAAAAGTGAAACTTATCATTGTTTCTCTTATCCCCTGTGTGGGCAGCCCAATATTTCGACTGCAGCAGTGGCTGGCGTAATAAATTTCACAATAAATGCGAGCGGGAAATTAGCTACGCGCTGCGACATATTGACAGTTCCCCAGACCGGGCATCAGCATGCAGGCAGCGTTGTCGCGTTTTACGGTGGAACGCTTCCATGCTGTCAGCGCCGACCTGATTTATGATGCCGCCAGCCGCCTGCCGGTTGGGCGATTGCGGAATTCGTTCTTCCGCCTTACCTGCGCTCCGTCGCCTGCTTGTCTTCTGCAGCCACTTTGAATACCGTCTCTCTTTTTGTTTTTGCTGTAAACTGGTGACAAGCGTAGTGATGAAGGACCTCCAATATATAGGATTTAAAGGAACGACGTTTTAAAAATTTGGAAAATTGTGGAAGAGGAAATTTTGAACGTTTTAATACAGGGAATCCACAGTAGGAAATCAGAAATAAAGTTTGTACAGCGCTGTGCACTGCCGTGTTGTGTGGCCGCACGGTTTAGGACGTCATGTCACGGATTGCACGGCCCCTCCCGCCGGAGGTTCGAGTCCTCTCTCGGGCATCGGTGAGAGTGTTGTTCTTCTCATAAGTTACTTTAAGTCAGTTTAAGTAGTGTGTAAGTCAAGGGAACGATGACGTCAGCAGTTTTGTCCCTTAGGAATTCATACACATTTGAACACTGTGCATATTCTACGAATTCGGTACGCTAAATGCTACATGGGAACACTGTAGTTTGGGGAACGTTTATTGACAGTAGAGTACACTAAAATATGGTAAGACCGAATCGACGACCTCACTACTGTAGATTAAATGTTCAATGTGATGACCATAAACTTCGTTACTTAACGTTTTGTCTGACTGTAATATTCCGTCATTCTCTATGAAGGTATCAAACCCTATGATGACGCCCTCAATAAGCTCAGATACTGTTCCCACTAGTGTTGAGTACACAAATGACTTTACATATCCCCAAAGGGAAAAGTCAAGAGGGGTGAGGTCAGGGGACCGCACAGGCCAAGGGACTGGAAACCACAAACTAATAAGCGCTTGCAAGGGAACATCCTACACAAGTCCAGGCAAGGCATTTTCCGGAATGTTCAAATACCATACACCATTCAAACGACCTGGTATGTCATGATGTTCAGTAAGGTGATCTCTAAAAGTTTCAGCCCAAATATTCATTGAGAATTTCACCTGGTAACGTTTCATACAGGTAGTGCGTGGACTTTCAACATCCCGATGGTGGCTGTTAGAAACTTTATTTTAAGTTTCTGGTTTTAGGTTCCTTAAATCAAATATTCGAAATTTCATCCTCTAAAATCTCCAAAATTTTTAAAACTTGTCTCTGTTACACGCTGTATACAACGCAATACTGAACACATATGAGACGCAGTAGAAGCCGACCTCGGGGAAATTCAGTTTGGACTCCATAGAAATGCTGGAACACGTGAGGCTATACTGACCCTAGGACTTATCTTAGAAGATAGATTAAGGAAAGGCAAACCTACATTTCTAGCGTTTGTAGACTTAGGGAAAGCTTTTGAAAATGTTGACTCGAATACTCTATTTCACATTCTGAAGGTGGCAGGGGTAAAATACAGGGAGTGAAAGGCTATTTAAAATTTGTACAGAAACCAGATGGCAGCTATAAGAGTCGAGAGGAATGAAAGGGAAGCAGTGGTTGAGAAGGGATCGAACAGCCTTGTAGCCTATCCCAGATGTTATTCAATCTGTATATTGAGCAAGCAGTCAAGGAAACAAAAGAAAATTCGGAGTAGGAATTAAAATCCATGGAGAAGAAGTGACATTGTAATTCTGTCAGAGACTTTAAAGGACCTGGAAGAGCAGCTGAACGGAATGGATAGTGTCTTGGAAGGAGGATATAAAGTGAAAATCAACAAAAGCAAAACAAGGATGATGGAATGAAGTCGAATTAAATCGGGTTAGGCTCAAGGGAATATATTAGGAAATGAACCAATTAAAGTAGTAAATGAGTTTTGCTATTTGGGGAGCAAAAGAACTGATGATGCTCGAAGTAGAGAGGATATAAAATGTAGACTGGCAATGGCAAGGAAAGCGTTTCTGAAGAAGAGAAATTTGTTAACATCGAGTATATATTTAAATGTCAGGAAGTCGTTTCTGAAAGTATTTGTATGGAGTGTAGCCATATATGGAAGTGAAACGTGGACGATAAATAGTTTCGACAGGAAGAGAATAGAAGCTTCCGAAATGTGGTATTAAAGAAGAATGCTGAAGATTAGATTAGTAGATCACATAACTAATGAGGAAGTATTGAATAGAATTTGGGAGAGGAGAAATTTGTGGCACAACTTGACCAGGAGGGATTGCTTGGTAGGACATATTTTGAGGCACCAAGGGATCACCAGTTTAGTATTGGAGGGCAGCGTGGAGGGTAAAAATCGCAGAGGGAGACCAAGAGATGGATACACTAAGCGGATACAGGAGGATGTGGGTTGCAGTAGGTACTGGAGATGAAGAGGCTTGCACAGGATAGAGTAGCATGGAGAGCTGCATAAAACCAGTCTCTGGACTGAAGACCACAACAACAACAACATGAGGCACAGAACATGTTCCTCATCATTAATGTGAAAAACTGCTTCCAGCACTGTTAAGACATAAATAATGAGGAAGATATCGACAAGAAATTAAAAAAAAAGCTTTGAAGAGAAAAAGTCCCAGAAGATCAAAATCTATTTTTGGTGATTAAATATTGGAAAAAAGTTAAATATTTTTAACTATATAGGATATAACATTACATATGAATATGACAGCAATAGAGAGAACCAACTAGAATAATTACCATGTATATATGGAACAATCTATATGTACTTAAAAAAAGTGACGGAAAGCCTCACGAGTGGCTCTTCCTGCTTCATTGTATTGAAGTGAATAGTGAGTCAGATACAAACAACAAGAGAGTAGGATTCAGGCAGTAGAAGTGGAATTTATGAGTGTAGTAAAAAGATCCAGTACATTGAACGGAATTATGTATGACGAGATTAGGAATGATTTTAACAATCTATTAATTAGCAAATGGGATCTATGAAGAGAGAGCAAAACGCATTAAAGGATGAGGTAGCCGAAGACTGCATCTCGAAATTATAAGATTCAAACCTGAAGAGATAATAAATCAAGAAAGACTGAGGAGTATCTGGGTACAGCAACAGGCCAAGGCCCAAACCTTAAAGCGCAGAAGAAGAACATGAAGAAGGAAGAAGTAAATGATTAGTTGTACTTATATTTTTGTATAAATTTTTGACACTGATGGCTGGAGTTCATTCTTGGTAATTTTGAAGTTAACACGTATAAAATTAGCGATTGGTTATTTACAACTTTACATTAATCAGAATCAGTTCTCAGAGTGGTAGGGCGTGAAGGTAGGCAATATTTGAAAAGGGAGTAACGCAAGGCGGTAGACTACGCTCCATGTTTTCCCATCATTACATTGATCAAGGAGTAAAGAATATTAAGGAAATCTTTGGAAAAGGATTTAAAGTGAAAGGAAAGAAATAAAAACTTTAAGCTTCGCCAGTGACAGCATTCTTTCAGATAGGGAAAATTACTTGGATCGGAATGGATAGTATCTTGAAAGGAGATAACATCAACAACAGTAAAACCAACGTAATTGAGTTTAGCTGAATAAAACCGGTGATGCTGAGGGTATTAGATTAGGCAACGAGACACGGAAAATAGCAGACGAGGTCCTTTTGTGGCTCTGAGCACTATGGGACTTAACTTCTGGAGTCATCAGTGCCCTAGAAGTTAGAACTACTTAAACCTAACTAACCTAAGGACATCACACACATCCATGCCTGAGGAAGGATTCGAACCTGCGACCGTAGTGGTCGCGCGGTTCCAGACTGTAGCGCCTAGAACCGCTCGGCTACCCCGGCCGGCAAGGAGGTTCTTTACTGGACAGTACAGCGAGGCGACAAAAGTCATGTGACAGTGACATGCACATACACAGATGGCGGTAGTACAGCATACACTGGGTATAAAAGGGCAGTGCATTAGTGAAGCTGTGATTTGAACTCAGGTGAAATGAAATGATTGTATAGCTTTTTTTTATTTAGTTTATTGGCAACCATTTGAAGAGTGCCATATCAGTTATGACTATACGAACGTAAGAACAACACACTACCTATAGTCCCTGAGCGGAGAGAATCTCCGACACGGCTTGGAATCGAACCCAACCTCGCTGCATGGCATTCAGACGTGCTGGCCATGCAGCTAAGGGGCGGACGTACTCAGGTGATCCATGTGAAAAGATTTTCAACATGATTATGGCTGCAAGACGGGTTTTAACAGACTTTGAACGCGGAACGGTAGTTCGAGCTAGACGCGTGAGACATTCCATTTCGAATATCGCTAGGGAATTCAGTATTCCGACATACACAGTGTGCCGAGAATACCAAATTTCAGGCATTACATAGCACCACGGAGAGCGCAGTGGTCTATGACCTTCACTTAACGACCGAGAGCAGCGGCGTTTGTGTAGGGATGTCACTCTTAACAGACAAGCAACACAGCGTCAAATAACCGCAGAAAGCAGTGTAGGGCGCACGACGAACGTATCCGTTACGAAAGTGCGACGAAATATTGCGATGGCAGCAGACGGCCGACTCGAATGCCTGCGACGATCTACATCCTGGGGCATCGAGGAACAGGTAATTTGAAATTAGAGGAAAGTGTGGAGACTAGCATTTGTAGAGAGAGACCAAGGCTCGATTGCAGCAAGTACACTGAAACAGATATAAGTTGAAGTAGTTATGCAGAGATGAAAAGACTTAAACCGGGTACACTAATAATGACAGTTGCATCAAACCATTCTGCGGCCTGAAAACAGAAACATTTGTCATACATACACTATACGAAAACTGTAAATATTGTTATTCCATGGCTAACATGTACGTGTCTTGTCAGCTGTTCCTGTTCAGGGACTGAATAAATTAATAAGTATGTAATGGAAAAATGAAATATCGCCTGAGATTAAAAAATCTTAGGGGACGCAGTTTGTCTACTGGATTCAGCAGGGCGCGGCGAATATGTGAGCCCGAAGGAAGTGACAAGTAGAGTTACACTATACCGATACTACGATTCGGTGGTTTTGGTACAGTACATAAATGACTTAGTAAATTGTAGGATTACCGGTAGTATTGGGAGCATTGATAGTGAATGAAACGTAAATGGATACGTAAAAGAGAAACTGAGAGCTGACCATTTCTCTTTCTTTGTTTATTTTCTTTGCACATAATTAGATTCGCACATCGTCCAGTATTAGTCCATGTGTAATGTACATCCTTACAGAAAATAAATTGCGTTTTATATGTAATAGAATTGATTTGATTACGTAATCTCTGTGATTTTATTTAACGAAAACATTAACATTTGAGGCAAGTGCAGTTTGCATGCACAAGTATAAAATTCTATATAGTTACTGTTGTTATTTTGTAACCAATAGAACGTTCTACTTCACAATCAAAGGTTTGTGAAGCGTAAACAGCTCTAGCGATGACTTCGTCTACCACTACGTCAGAAATTGTTGTAGCTGTGCTGATGATGTGGCGTTCAAGAGTCTAGATTCCTCATTAGGTAAGGTCGCAGACATAGCAGACATCGACGTTTAAATAGTTTTTCAGAAGTGGTCCTCTGGCCTTAACAGTTTTTCCTGGACTCTGTAAAGGTTTCTGAGTCACACGTTTGATAGATTGTGGACAGAGTCTACATTCTGAAGGTGGTCTCGTAAACGAGTAACCACTGCGTTACAATACGCGGGCTATTCGGAAAGTAAGGAACGATAGGTCGCGAACTGGAAACCACAGGGAACATCAAAACTGTTTTATTTCCAACAGTTAGCTACAACTTCCAGCTACTTATCTCCATAGCCACCGATTCGACGTTTGTCGTAGCGTTGCACCAACTTCCCAATACCCTCCTTATAGAAGGCAGCCGACAGTGCTTTCCGTCAATTGTCTACGCTGGCTCGTTGTCTGTGTCACAATGTTGTCTTCAAAACCAGCGGTTCTCAAAACCCAGACGGAGATAATTACTGGCTGTATTGTGGGTAATCAAACATTTCCAACTGAAAACGATGCAGGAGCATCTTCATTGCCCCTGCAGAATGCGGCTGAGAATTGACTTGAAGAAGAAAACGGACGACAGTTATGTAATGTTGGCTGCGTATGTCTATCTGCTCCCTGTCTGCTCAGAACTAACAATAACGACGTAACGCGATCGACGGCCATACTAGAGACACTGCCCAATACACATGTGCAAAACTTCATCCGATTTTCACTGTGGTTTCCATTTCGTGACCGATCGTTCCTTACTTTCCGAATAACAATCGTATATGGTTCTGCACTGCTTACAGCTGACTTCTGTCTTGTATTGTACAATCCTCACACTTCAAAACGATGACAAATGTTGAAGAGCGCTAGTCGCATCCTAACATTCCGTAAGTTACGCGGCCCTTTATACACCCTCAGTCAGTTTCTAGACGGTTTATCGTTTTCCATTTCTAGGCCAATCTAGTAAGCAGCTTATCGCACACGTTAACGTAGCGATCGAAATGAGGTTAGGGCCTGATATATATGCAACACACCCAACTCACAGGAAATGCGGGTAGGATTTTAATTGACCAAGTCTACTGGGAAAACTACCGTAGTCTACGATTACTTCTGATAGCCTACGTTCGCCAACAATAGTTCTACAACTCTGGTCATAAGTGTCTCGTACGAGCAAAGACACAGGGCTGTTGCAGATATAGCTAAGGTATGCAAATTTTTATTAAAGCCCAATTAATGATCTGCAGCGCTCCATAGTTATGAACAAGTTGGATTCTTGGATACATCTATAAAGTTATTCCACCAACAATTATGAGTCAATTAGAGATTCGTATTTGCGAAATGAGTGAAGGAATTACAGTGGATTACAGAATTACAGTGGATTACAGTATCAGCAGTTGCGGATGTAGGGAATCTATATAAATTTTTACTAAAGCTCAATGAATGATCTGCAGCGCTCCATAGTTGTGAACAAACTGGATCCTTGGATACAGCAACAACATTATTCCACCAACGATTATGAGTGAATTAAAAATTCATATCTGCGAACAGAGTGAAGGAATAAGTGGATTACAGTACCAACAGTTCACAATTATCTTCAGGTGAACTTCTTGATATTTGCCTCCTGTAGACCTGTATTACGATGCAGACCAGTGAAATAAATAATTGTGTCAATACTGTGAACTTTGCTATACTTATTATACCTTGAATCACTGAACCAATAATAAGGTATTGCGCCTGGTCCATATGTGAATTGATGTTGCATCACAGAATCAACAAACGTAGTAAATTTGAGTTTAAAGTACGTCAGCAGTTTGCTGTGTTGTATTTTCCAAAGTATAGATTTAATTCGTTACCATTCAATAATTTATTTATATCAGATTGTTGACCTTTTTCCTAATGTGGATAGTAAATGTAACTGACTATTTGTGTAAAAGTATTTATTCTTTACTTTCAGGTGTGGTTGGATACGGCCTCTTCACAAGCAAGGTTAGAGGTAGAGGCGGCTTGATACCTTCTAATCCTAAGTGATCTGTTTCATGCGGTGTACACAAACTTGAGATGGCGTTGTTCAGGCCATATCAGCTAAATTTTCCAACAATTATTTTCGTTTATTTAGAAACTATTGTCTCATGCAGTTTTCTTCATTCTGAATACTTGTTTGGTACAGCTCTCTGCTATATTCTGACCTGTGCGACAAAGTTCATCTCCGAATGACTATTTCAACTTACGTCCATATCAACCTGTTTATTGTATTCATCCCTTGGTTTCCCCCACTCTTCCCTCCATTACCAATCTGACGATTATTCCATACCTCAAAATGTATACTGTAAAGTGATCCCTTCTTTTAGTCAAGTTCTATCATAAATTTATTTTCCCCAGATCGATCCAGTACGTCCTCGTTAGTTACTCGATCAACCCATTTAACTTTCAGCTTTCTTCTGCAGCACTACATGTAAAACGTTTCTATTCTCTTCTTGTCTAAACTTCGTATCGTCCACGTTTCACTTCCGTACAAGGCTACACTCCAGACAAATACTTTCATATAAGACATCCTTACGCTTAGATTTATATTACGTGTTAACAAATTCCTCTTTTTCAGAAATGCTTCTCGAGCTATAGCCAATTTAAATACTATATTCTCTCTACATCTGCCATCATCAGTTGTTTTGTTGCTCAAATAGCAAAACTGTTCAACCACTTTTAGTGAATATTTGCCAGTCTAATTACTTGAGCTTCATCGAATGTAATTCGACGCCATTCAATTACACATGTTATACTTTTTTTTACGTTCATCTTATAACCTCTTGTCTAGATACTGTCCATTACATTCAACTGACCATTGCAGAGTCTGACAGAATTGCCATGTCATCGCCAAATCTCAAAGTTTTTATATATTTTCATTAAACTTCAATTTCCTCTCTAAATTTCTCCATGGTTTCTTTCACTGCATGCTCAATGTAAAGATTGTATAACATCGAGCATATAACACAACCCCGTCTCACTCACTTCTCAACCACTGCTTTCCTTTTGTGTCCTTCGACTCTTGTACAAGAGGCGTTCAGTAAGTACAGCAACACATTTTTTCTGAAAGCAGGTTAATTTTATTCAGGACTGCAATACACCATATTATTCCCAATTATTTTCCATACAAAACCCTATTTTTCAACATAATCCCCATTCAATATGACGCCCTTACGACACATCACTAGGAGGGACTCTATGCCCACATGGTACCACTCTACCAGTCGACGTTGGAGCCAAAGTCTTGCTCCATCAGTAACCTCCCCATCATCGTTCTACTGCTTCCCGTGGAGCGAATCCTTCATTGGGCCAAACAGATGGAAGTCGGAAGGTGCGAAATCCGGGCTGTAGAGTGGATGATGAAGAATAGTCCAATGACGTTCTGTGAGCTCCTGTCGGGTGTACAGATTTTTGCGAGGTCTTGGGTTTTCATTGAGAAGGAGGAGTTGGTTTGCATTTTTGTGGCGATGAACACGCTGAAGTCGTTCTTCAGTTTCCTGAGGGTAGCACAATACACTTCAGAGTTGATCGTTGCATCACGAGGGAAGAAATCAAACAGAATAACCCCTTCAGAGCCTCAGAAGACCGTCGTCATGATTTCACCGGCTGAGGGTGTGGCTATGACCTTCTCCTTGGGAGGAAAGTGCAGGGGTCACAGTTGTTTGCGGCCGGCCGCCACGCGGGAGATCGGACAGGTTTGCATGACCTTGTTTGATGATGACAGATCCATCGTCCAACAAATCACCATGCTTTTGTTCACTGCCAGGTCTCCGTAGATATTTCGCAAGTCCCTGTGAATATTTGTGATGCTCTGGTTTTCTCCCAAAAGAAAGTTATTGACAGCTCTCTACTTGGAACGCACTTCCGTTATAGACGCCATTTTGAAGGATACGTATAGCGGTGTCACCTGTCGGAACTTCATGGAACTATCAGCGTTGAAGGGAGAATATTCCATGATATCTCACAATAAATTCCGCATTTTTTAAACCGAAACTGGCCAGAAAAATACTGTGGTGCATTACTTATTGAACACCCCTCACAGCTGTAGTCTGCTTTCTGTACGAGTTGTAGATAATCTACTCACCCTGGATTTTTTTCTTGGCACCTTCATGGTTTCAGGCAGAGTATTCCAGTCAACGTTGTCAAAAGCTTTCTCAAGGCTACAAATGCTACAAATGTCCGTTTGCTCTTCGTTAATTTAACTTCTGAGGTAAGTCGTAGAGTCAGTATTGCCTCGCTTGCTCTTACATTTCTCCAAGACGTAAACTGATCTTCCCCGGGTGTCGACATCTATTGGTCTTCCCATTCTTCTTTAAATAATTTATGTCGGTATTTGTAAGCATGGATTATTAAACTGACAGCTCGTTAATATTCACGTATGTTGGCATCTGTTTTCTTTGGTATTGGAATTGTTGCATTTTTCTTGACGTTTGAGGGTATTTCCCTGTCACGTACACCGTGTCTTTCCTAAGAGTAAGCAGGAGCAGTTCCTGAGGTGTTTCAGCAGATATTGACAATTTTATTTTTTCAATGTGTAGATGGAGTCTGCCCTGATACTATTCATCATGTCTTTCACGCGATGCCCAGTGTTAATGGGAAATATCGATTTGTTTGTCGTTACGAACAAGCCGTTTTTTAAAGCGGGACTTTACGTATTCTCTCGGTAGAGCGGTCACATATTAGTCTAGTATTATCGAAGTGTATTTACAGAGCCAGTAAAACAAGGATTTTAATCAGTACTCCAGCAGCAAATGAGTAGCACTACCTTGTCGCGATAGCAGACGGCGCGCTGCAGGGCGACAGGTAAGATGTTATTCTTTGTCTTTTACTGTACCTGTTAATACACACCGATAAAACGAATAGCGCACTAGACTAATGTGGACCGATCTATCGAATTCCGATTTTAAAAGATTTTTTTCGTATTGGGAAACAAACCGGCACTTCCCATTCACCATAGACTTCCCATGAAATACTTGATGAGGAGTATTTGTTTAGTCCGACTCCAGGTGCACACCGACGAAACACCAGAGAATATGAGTATCACGACTCTCAGGAGAGACATCCAGTATATCTTGCACACCAGGTGAAACTGATTTTCATGGCTGGGTATCCGAAGGACTTCCATAAACCTACCCCAGGAGCCTTGTTTCGACTAAGGCCTATCTCTTCTCTGTTGAGTTCTTCTCGCAGTATGATATGTCCACACTCATTTTCATCTGCTTCCTCTTTTCTTGAAGTTCATTTCCCTCGTACAAGTCTTCTACATACTCATTTTACATTTCAGAGTATCCTTCATAGCTTTGTGCTGGCTTGCAATCTGAGCTCTTCACTTTATGCAGTTACTTCTGCCTGCTGCAAATATGTCTGTAATTTTACAATTACCAGAATCTATCTTTCTCCTAGCTACGTATGTTTCAACATCCTTGCATTTCTCGTCCAACCATCCATGGTTTGGCATTTTGTACTTCGTGTCAATCGAATTTTTTGACGTTTGTGTGCCTTTTTGTCTGCTCCATTTGCTTCATTTTCGCATTTTCTCCTTTCGTCATGTAATCTCCCCACGGAAAATTACCCTCTACCACGCAATAATTAATAATGGTCAACCAAATCATCCACATGTATTTACGTTTGAAAAGTATCTGATCAGATTTTCTAGTAATATATGCGCCGACAGCTCGTCGACGCCAAGGTATTTTTCTAGTACGTTTATTCTTTGGAACAACAGAGGTACAGAAATGTATGCTCCATGGTTATTATAGAGAGAGAGAGGAACAGCTTCGGAAGTATCGGTTGGAAGATTGTCGGATTGCTAAAGGAGATTTATTTACTCTTCTTCGCGCTAAAGCGAGCTAGGAAAGTTTGTGCCACTAGCGTGATAGATAAAGAGAAAGAAAAACCTGTAAAAGAAAATTACATGAGACTTGGAACCAACAGAAAACGGAACATGTACGGAAATGGATTCAATATACAATTTTCCTCAGAAATAAGGTTTGTGACCATTGTATTCTAGAGTGAATGACGAATGAGTTCTCTGTCTGAACCATTGATGATTGTCTGGGCCCTGTAATTAATTGGGAAGTTTCAGCTGTGACGAAGAGAGCCTGCAATCTCTGAGTATTTTTGAAATCGTCCAAAAAGGCTTCGTCCACATCTGAAATTTTAGATCTGTCGTAAACTGAACGAATTGTTCAAACGATCGATTTTCCCAACTGAATGCAGCGCTTAATAATAATAACAAATGTAAAGATCTTTTCTAGCAAGCCAGCCGCTGAATATTAAGACGAAGGGCTCCACCAGAGATTCTACTAGGCTGATTTCACGTAAATAATATATTTGAACTGTACACAGATAAAGGACAGAGAGAGAGAGAGAGAGAGTGAGAGAATCCTCCATTAGCATAATTGTTTCTCTGTCTTTTCACGGATCAGCCTAACTAGAAAACACGAAGCCCTGACTTTATTGTACCGATTTATGTGTGAGAGGGAAAGAGCGATAAAGGCGACAGATACACTTCTGTACAGACAAAACATTACACCAAGTTAGCGGCAAGCTGCATTCACATAGACTTTCATCATTTACAAAAGCAGAGTAGAATTCATTATAATGGCGACCGTGACAGGACTCGAACCAGCAATCTTCGGATCAGATGGCAAACTATTACAAGCTGGTAAATGGCGTATTATTTTTCCGCTGTGGAAGGCCAAACAAAGTCTGTTGGTGTGTTTGTATACCTGAGGCACAAATAGAGAAACTTGTATGGTTCACTCATTTAACCTGGGGACATTTCGGTGCGACAAAATGTGCAGACAAAATAAGTGGGTACTGTTATTTTCCCAACATAAAGCGCAGAGTGCATGAGGTCTTAAAGAGATGCATAATATGTCAAAAAACAAAGCCGGATTCAAAATGGACTAAGCACCCATTATGCTCAATATTAGTACAAGAACCAAAAGAATTAATTTCATGCGATCTGTGTGGACCGTTACCTACTTCAAGAGGTGGTGTTAAATATGTGTTGGCATTTCTCGATGTGTGTACGAAATACGTAAAGCTATACCCGATAAAGGCGGCTACAGCCAAAGTAATTGTATTAAGATTGATAAGGGATTATCTTCCACATGTTGGTACACCTAAGGCGACCATAACAGACAATGCTAAAATATTCACGGGACTCCGATGGAAGCAGACTTTGTCTCAAGTCGGTGTGAAACATATACTAACATCATTTTACCACCCACAAGGCAATTTGGTTGAGAGGATTTTTAGAGAATTCAATCGATTTATGAGGACGTATTGCCATAATAAGCAAACTGCGTGGGCAAATTATGTGGAAGAGTTTGAGCAGATATACAATAACATGCCCCACTCCTCAACTGGATATACACCTTGTGAATTGATGTTCGGAGCAAAAGAGGAAAACTTCTGGACTGACCATATCCCCAAAACTCAGGAAACTGAGATGCCTTGGGAAGAAAAAATAAGACAAGCTATCATAAATATGACGAAAAAGGCTGATCAAAGAAAACAACGATATGACAAATTAATCAAAAGGGTACAGACATACCATGTCGGAGAGGAGGTACTAGTTAAACGACATACCAAATCATCCGTAATAAAGAAAAGTATAAAGAAATGGGAGTTACTATATACTGGACCATACATTATCCTACAATTTCCGAATCCGGGGGCTTATCTGTTAGCATACCCGGGATCGAACAAAATAAAAGGGTTATTTTCTCATAACGACTTAAAAAAGTATAATGAAGACTAGAAGATAGGGAGGAATGGTGTTCCGAGTGACAGAAATTAACGCTCGTAAAAAACATAACAATAAACTGTGTGTGTAGTGATAGAAACCTTTAAATTGAAATAGTTAATCAGTGACATAGAGTATAGAAATAGTGACTAACTATTATTATCGAGTGGTGTAAAGAAGATAGTGGAGATAGGCTTCACCTGTGGTTTGGGTGAACATAGAAATTTAGCATTGGTAATGTCATCAAGAATGATTAAGGATCTAACTGACCTTCAAGAAGAATGAAATGTTTCCCGCAAATGACGCGGAATAATCAAAAGAGGCTCCGAGTGAATATTCATATATAATCTCATGTGAACGCTTACATGTGTAAACGTGTGAAGGGATGTGTTGTGGTAGTGAATCGTGAGTGAAGGTTAACGCCGCAAAGATAATTTCCCGCGCAAAACAGTTGACGTCGGCGCGAGAATTAAAATTGATATAGACGATACAGATATGATTTGTAAGAGACTCGCACCAAACGCGAGGATAAACTGATTCATGTTGAACTCTGAAAGGAATAGGTGTTATAATTAGAAGTTAAGAGTTTTTAATTTATTAATGAATGATTAAAGAAAGTAATATTCATAGATTCAGTAGTAACTTAATGGTTCGTGTTCGTTTGGGAATTTTGTGTGAAAAATCCATTTCCATATATGAGCATGGATGAACACCGTATGAATCAGAGAGTAATTGAAAGAAGCGAATCCGCATTCCTCAATGCTAATAACTTTTACATTTCAGCACTCAAGCGAAGAAATATATGTATTTAGAATAAAAAGTTTTGAGTATAGCTAAATTATATGACTTATCAAGGAAATATGGATGATGTCTTGGTATAAAATGAACTACACTTTCCATTATTCGATGATTTGAATCCAAAATCTATAGTAAGTTACATGAATCCTTTAAATTACGAAGAACAAATCCGTGATAGAAAATGTGTTAGAACTTTTGGACTTATAAGCACAAGGGGGGAGGCAAAGTCAAAAGGAGTATTCAAAAGGGAGTAAATCGGATGATGCTTTTGGCAACATCATTAGTTAATGGTTGCATTCCTTGAAGTACGTCGTAACAAAAAGGATCCATGAAGCCATAAGAATTTTGCTTTCAAAAAGGAGAATCTTGGACGGTGCAACCTAATCAGTTCTCTTACATGAAGAGTTTTCCTTTTGGTCATTGCTAATTCTTTTGGAATGAATGTTGCATGTGAATTCGAGTATCCCTGCTCCTTCTACTCTTCCCATTGTGGGCCGCGTAGAAGATCAACTACAGAGGGGGCCGCGTAGAAGACCGACTACAAATGTGGACGTCGGGGACATGCAAGACCCGGGGGAGTTTAGCACCGCAAGATATTGTACCAGGAGCAAGATTGTAAAACGAGAATTCACGTTATTTATTGTAAAACGTTTTTTTTGCTAGAGGCACAAACCACTCTTCTCCAGATCGTGATACAAATTGATCCCTGTCTTTCCTTTAGAGATCTATTTCAAAATTATATTTTTTTTCTTCTATAGGCTTTCCTATCTTCTATGTACCGTAGGCTGGGGGTCTAGGCTTAAGAGGTTTTCCAAGGTTTCCCTGCTTAAGAAAGTTCCCGAATGGGTAGACCCTGACATCAGTTCATGAAAGATCATCTTCCTTGGTTGTGCACAGCAAATATAACACCTAGATGCACGTAAAAGCAATACAGCCGCGGTACCGGTCTCTTCATTTCTTCTGTCTTCAACATTTCTTTTCTTCATCTGTCTCAAATATAATATTCTTTTTCAGTCGGAGGACTGACAATCATCACTTCCGGGTTATCCACGCTAATAGATAGCTCGCGAAGTGTGTTCGGTGAATCAAAATTGAGCTCTCAAACTTCGCTCGCTGCGAGGGGCATTGTAATCTCCCCACGGAAAATTACCCTCTACCACGCAATAATTAATAATGGTCAACCAAATCATCCACATGTATTTACGTTTGAAAAGTATCTGATCAGATTTTCTAGTAATATATGCGCCGACAGCTCGTCGACGCCAAGGTATTTTTCTAGTACGTTTATTCTTTGGAACAACAGAGGTACAGAAATGTATGCTCCATGGTTATTATAGAGAGAGAGAGGAACAGCTTCGGAAGTATCGGTTGGAAGATTGTCGGATTGCTAAAGGAGATTTATTTGCTCTTCTTCGCGCTAAAGCGAGCTAGGAAAGTTTGTGCCGCTAGCGTGATAGATAAAGAGAAAGAAAAACCTGTAAAAGAAAATTACATGAGACTTGGAACCAACAGAAAACGGAACATGTACGGAAATGGATTCAATATACAATTTTCCTCAGAAATAAGGTTTGTGACCATTGTATTCTAGAGTGAATGACGAATGAGTTCTCTGTCTGAACCATTGATGATTGTCTGGGCCCTGTAATTAATTGGGAAGTTTCAGCTGTGACGAAGAGAGCCTGCAATCTCTGAGTTTTTTTGAAATCGTCCAAAAAGGCTTCGTCCACATCTGAAATTTTAGATCTGTCGTAAACTGAACGAATTGTTCAAACGATCGATTTTCCCAACTGAATGCAGCGCTTAATAATAATAACAAATGTAAAGATCTTTTCTAGCAAGCCAGCCGCTGAATATTAAGACGAAGGGCTCCACCAGAGATTCTACTAGGCTGATTTCACGTAAATAATATATTTGAACTGTACACAGATAAAGGACAGAGAGAGAGAGAGAGAGAGAGTGAGAGAATCCTCCATTAGCATAATTGTTTCTCTGTCTTTTCACGGATCAGCCTAACTAGAAAACACGAAGCCCTGACTTTATTGTACCGATTTATGTGTGAGAGGGAAAGAGCGATAAAGGCGACAGATACACTTCTGTACAGACAAAACATTACACCAAGTTAGCGGCAAGCTGCATTCACATAGACTTTCATCATTTACAAAAGCAGAGCAGAATTCATTATAGTCAGTTACATTCAATATCTCGCGCGTTATTCAAGAATTTCTATAGTGCTTTTTTCATTTGGCTGTTTGCGACTCTGCTGCATTGATGGTTCCAGTCCATCTCTCAAGGTTATCCATTCGTCTTATGTTGTGTTCCTTAAAATCATGATTAGAGACCACGGCAGCTCCTGGAAACGTTTTGTAGTTATAAACTGATTTCGAAATCTCTCTCTTATCATTACGCAATCTGTTTGAAACCTTCCTGTGTCTCCAGGTCGTTTCTACGTACACAGCCTCCTTTCATGATTTTTTAAATTGAGTATTAGTTACCAGTAAATTAATCTCAGTGTAAAATTCTACCAAGCAATATCATCTTTCATTACTTTCTCCCATTTCATATTTACTACTGTTTTTCCTTCTCCTCCTTTTTCCTGCTTTCGAACTGCAGCCCTCCTTTACAATTAAATGTTCATCTCCATTAACTATATGAATAATTTCTGTACCTCATTACAGCAATGCTATTTTCTTATTGATTGTTAGATCTACTCTTGCTATATCCCTACTTGATTTTGTAATAGACTATACTAATGTGACCAGAAGTATTGTTCCTCCTGCCTCTGATCTTCACCAATTCCTGCTATATCTAACTTGAAACTATCTATTTCCCTTTTTAGATTATCTATCCTCACTGCTCGATTGAGGAATCTAACATTACCCGCTCCGACCAGTAGAATGTCAGTTTCGTTTTTCCTAATGACGATATCCTCCTGAGTAGTCCGCACCATGAGATCGTAGCGGCGCAACTATTTTACCAATGTAATATTTTACTGAAGAGGCCGCCAATGTCATTTAGAAACAGGAGAGCTGCATGTCTTCGGGAAAAATAAGAGCGCCTCGTTTCATATTGGTTCAATATTGGTAATAAATCTCAGTGCTCCTAAAACATATTGATGTAGTGAGTGAATATTGAAGTTAGCACATTCCATTTCGTAGCTGAGTTCATGATCCTTGCTTTAGAGGTGAACAAAATTGACGCTGATAAGCAATTATTCCCAAATAGTATGAGTCCTCTCAGACTGGCTGCCGTATGCATCCGACAGTAATATAAAATGATGCACCGCACTATTTCCCGTATCACAGGTATTCCAATTAATTTCATAACTCCGATCCCTGTGTAGTGCAAAAACACTAAGAAATCATTTCCCAATACTTTGGGTAACACATTTAAGTCAAAAAGGAAAGGTTAGACAAGGTGTACCTACATATATTTAACCCCTATTCAAAGAAGTTAGGGATTTCACACGTCTATACACATCCATACCGGGCACATTCGAGAGAATTATGGATTAGACAACTATTTCACAACAAACATCTACGCCCATAATCTAAAAAAGGTCTATTTATCTAATTACAAACTAAAAGAAAATTTCTAGAAGCAGAAATCAATAAGTGCACACTGAAAGAGAATGTATGTGTGAGGTGTGATCGCCTAGAACTCTAAAAGGTAGGAAACGGTTCTCACCACCAATCACAGTCAGAAATAACATTGTCTTTAATCTACTAAATAGCACAAAAGCTCTGTTCGGAACTCTAGAGAGGGGTCGGGGATAGCCTATACGTAAATTATTTTCATTTCTAATGTCATGGTTACGAATTTCTCAGTTCACTGTAAAACTCACTCTGTTACTGAATATGCGATAGAAAGATCCACTGACTTTTGTTGGTCTTTAGTTTCCCTACTGCTCTTCTTTTGTTTAGATGTTCCGTTACTGGACAAGGAAACACCTTTAGTAGGACTGCAAGTGTTCAGTGACAGACGAGCAGACAGATCTGCCAGAGAACAATGACTGTTAGTACATCTCCACAAACCATTTTTTTCTCTTCTTCCCATAGTTTGCGAAAAAATAAACCAACTACAGACCTGGCTACCATGACAAGATAGACTGGGCTTTGCAGTAAGCAAATTTAAATCCTGGTTTGAATCAGCAGAAGGAAAATCAGAATGTTTTGAGAAGAAGATTGTGGAGACAGTTTTGTAACGCCTGCCGGAAGCACAGGTAGAATGAGTGATGGGAGAATCGACTGTTTTCAACAATCGTCGATTGTTTTTTCGTTCAGTCGGTTTTTTCAGTCGAACCAGGTGAAACTAATCTCAGCGGCCATGTCAGCTATATGAATGTTTTCATTCACTCACCGTGTTTGAGTGGTTTAATTGAATGCGAGACAACCAACTGACACAACTATCTTCAGTTACGTCGGTTATATGAATGTTTTCACTCACTCTCTGGGTTTGAGTGATTTCACTCCCATACATTTTCATGGGTGACGCCGCGGTAGGCGCCTCATGCTGCTGCCAGCGACAGGTATACAGCCGGCGCGAGGAGGTGGCGCGGTAGCCGGCGCGAGCACAGCGCAACATTGCCGAGATCTGCGCCCAGAGGCTAGATAGATGCTTTTCACTTGAAAAGAAAACTTGAATAACTCTGTCAGTACACAAAATAAAACGGACTGTGTCGACTGTTTTTATTCGGTTGCTCCCACGGGCTGTTTTCACTCTAAAGAAATGAATGCATAATAATCCAATCGATACGTAAAGCTACAACTGACTGATTCTTTTGTTTTCCATGCAGTTGTTCCCATAGACTAGTTTCACTCAAAAGAATGATTGAATAATTCAACCGTACTTAAAGTTGCAACCGAATGAGTCGATTGTTTTCCAGCAACCGACAGAATCGATTATTTTAATTCGATTGTTCCCAACAGTAGGTAGAAAGCACAACACAGGCGGCCTCCCCGGGAGGCCACAACACAGAGAAAAGCGGCACGTTTGATGTATTAGGTTCTCGCGCCGCTCCTCTGATGGCCGCCCCGTGTGACGGCTTTCTACGGTCAGCCACAGCGGCTGCACAGGTAGAATCGAGCACTGGAGCAGACAGATCAAATAATATGAGGTCATTAACTACCACTAAGAGAGCCACTATTGTTTTGGCACCTTACCATTCAGTGCACATCCTCTAACTGGGAGCCTTTTAGCGGAATGAACTAAAAAATTCACCCAGTGGACTACCTCCATGACTTCCGAGACTGGTACGAGTCAGGTAAAGTCAGTCCTTTGCAGCTGCTCAACTTATTCGAGCAACACGTCGCTTCTGAGGTGAGCCTACGGTGGCAAATAAGAGAAAGTTTGTGTGCGGACTTTGCACAGTTGAGCTGAAAATTCCTGGCTCAATACTGGAACAAGGTACGTCAGCAGAGAGTTAGACACTCTATGATGACAGTGCCGGGTTACACTCCCAGCAGGTGGGTCTCCACGAGATATTTCTGTGCGGTGTGACACCAAGAGCCTTACAAGGATCTCGAGGAACTGATTCCCTTGAGATATCACATGATGCTCCGATCATCAGTATTGAACACTGCTTGGAAATACTGTGGACGCTTGACAATTTTCAAAGGGAGGGAAGTCGTCGGCTTCCACCCTGTGTAGGGATAAATCGGGGAAATGCCTGAAAGCAGAATCAAAATCCAAATACAAGCTTGTCCGGACAAGCAAAGGGATGTCAGATAGAGAACAGGGAAATAGCTCACGCTAAATTAACCAATGCGACAGAAATATTACTACTGTCCAGTGATCAAATGAGCGAGAATGACTGCACTAGGCAAATTATTGGTGTCGTGAGCCACTACAGAACAATAGGGTGAGTACGCAACAGGCAGCGGCCTATTCTATCACGGAAGTCGGGCCAGAACACCAAGGGGTGCGGTTGAGTTACTCCCACTTCTGTGTGCAGTGATGCAGGAAGGGAGGAAAACTGCCCGCAGAATCCATGGGAAGATTTGTTAGTGGAAGAATTTTTGTTATCAGAACAGCTTTTCTAGAGTTCACGGAGAGCTTTAGGCTGCTCTATATCCACCCAAATGATACTCACTGACACGCGCACACTTGTATCGGCAATTTCGGAGGCGTATTTTAACATATTTAGGGTATTCGAAGTGGCAGTGGAACTGATACGGGGCGCCACTGGTGCGTGCACGATCCAAACCAGTAAACTGGCAGTTGTTAGAAATTATGTACGTGGTACTAGCAGGGTCTGGTTGGGGCTCATCTGACGCTGCTTGTCATCCTGGGTGCTGATTGGTCGAGTCACATTGATGCCATAATTGACTGCAAGAGTGAAAAGGTTAATATTTCAATGAATTGAAACAGACTCATTCTGCCATTCTGTGAATATTTAGTGATACACATACACAAACCTACATTTTACTAGCCTCAGGGTCGTACCACAACGAGCCACCATCTGCAATACATATCTACGTCTTCGCAGTGTTCTGCCTGTAAGCGTGATTTGCGTAGCCATCTTTGGCCAATGCAGACCGCCTTTCGTCCCTGCTGGTACCAAAGTGTTCCCAATCACCAGGGCGAACTGGAGAAAATGATTATGGAAGGGAGCTGTCTGACACTGGAACAGCAGGATTTTTGCGAAGACACAACCTCACTGCAGTGTGTTTAAGATTGACCCGGTAGATTAATCAGTTACAGCTGTATCTTAGAGTCTAGGAGAGGGAGAAATTTTATTCAGCTGTATATTCCATCCTTCTCACGCCAGAGCCTAATTAAAGAATGTGACCGGCCGGACGGCGTAGAAGACCCTCTATCGATCGTTGAGGGGGCTGAATTTTTACACCCCCCCCCCTTCCGCCCCCCGTTCTAGATATGACTGAATCATACACTAGCTAATTTTGCATTCACAACATTCCATGAAGAGCATTATATGACGTTAATAGTCAACGGTAAGAGTACTTAGTCATGGTGTTAGGGCTAAATATAACTGTTGCTATGTTCATTCGCACCCTAGATGCGGTCTTGGGTACAGGCAAATCATGCTATTAGTCGCGAAGATCATAATTGCACCAAAGAGTTTCACAGAACTCTCCGAAACCGTAGAGATGTATTGCAGATGCTGGCTCATTCTGGTACGACCCTGAGGCTAGTAAAATTTGGTTTGTCTGTTAGGAGGCGAAATTCCCAGGCCACATCATCAGCAGCGCGGATACGCATGTTGGTGGGGAGAAGTTGGAAGCCATTTGTCAATTTACCTCACCCAAAAATCGGCGACAACTCTGGTCGTTTTTAGGGTTGGCGTGATTTTTCCGCTATTATGTGAACGATAATGCCGGAAATGGAACCCATTTGACGGGGCTGCGAAGGTAGACCGTCACCTTCCGTAGGTCCGAGGAACACGAACTTCAATTGCCGGTTATGAAGGACACGTTAGCTAGGAACTTTACCCTCCAGCAACGCAATATTAGCAAGGAGTTTTCCCCATCAAAAACAGTTCCTGTTATGCTGTAGGATACAATCATAACAGGAACAGGGTGAGTGAAAGCATAAGGAATACAGGGTTATTTCCTTTGTAAGTCAGGTGATGAATGATTGTGACAGGAGGTATAATGTGAATGAGGAAGAGTTTTTAGCAGTAGTCTAGAGCTTGTACTGGTTGTGACAATAAACAGTGGACTATCCAATATCTACACTGACCTGACCGACCACAGGTAAACAGTTGTCTGCAGTTGAATGCCAGATTACTATACTGGGTACTCGTCTTGCAAGTATTTAATTATGTGATCCAGTACATGCCCAGCAAGGATAACATAGCTCCAGATATTTTATTCCATTGTCTTCTTGTAATACCCACCGAAGATTTGGACCACCTGAAGAGTAAAAATATTGATATTTGCCAGGTCAAAAACTTAGAGGGTGATGCGGAAACGAGATATAAACTCCAGGACATAACGCCTTATCGGTCACTATTGTAAGCTACTGGATGTTAAGAATAAATTACTCCAAGATCAAGTAAGCGAGGCAGTATGTACTTTCTACAGTTTGCTGGATGGAGTTATGTATGTCCAGACCCGTCGGAACAGCGATAGATAGAAACTCTGTATTCAGCAGGAAATGTAGGCCAAACTCATAAGGTGGACCCACTTGTTGTTCGGACACCACTAGGCTGCAAAGTGCCTCGCAATTATTAAACAGGACGTACACTACAAGAAAATGCAGTCAGTTGCTATCAGGCAATTGGCAAACTGCATGCTATGCCAGAAAGGCAAAAAAGCAAGATAATAGTTTACTAGGTTAATGCAGCATGTTTCTGCATCCACAAAGAGAAATTTGCAGCCATTCTGGACGTGTGTACTATGTATATTAAATTCTGTCCCTTGGTAAACAATTTATTTATTGTGTGAGGTGACTGCTACGTTACACCAATATGTTCAGTAAATCCCAAGGGTATCTTATCGGACAAGACCCACAGTTCAACTCCCACACCTGGATTACTGAGATGCAACAGCGTGGAGTCATTCTTCACAGGACGAGAGTATACCATGAGGCAGAAAATCCTACTGAGCGATGTTTCCACGAAGCTGACGAGGATTAATTGTTCAATTAAACATACCGAATTGGTCAAGTGATGCTGATGCAGTAGCTCCATATTTAACAATCATATGCAACCGCTCACTCGACGAAAGAGCCGTAACCAAAGAAATGCAATAGGAGAAATTCACTAAATAACAGGCCCTTATCATTAACGACGATATGCAGCAGGATTTTGGAACATATATTGTGTTCGTATATTACGAATTACCTCGAAGAGAACGGTCTATTGACACACAATCAACACAGATTTTTAAAAAATCGTTCTTGTGAAACAAAGCTAACTTTGTGTTGAGTGATATCTACTAGGGATATCAAATTGATTACGTATTTCTAGATTTTCAGAAGGCTTTTGACACCGTACCTCACAAGCAGGTTCTAAACAAATTACGTGCTTATGGAATATCGTCTCAATTATGTTACTGGATTCGTGATTTCCTGTCAGAGAGGTCACAGTTCGTAGTAACTGGTGGAAAGACATCGAGGAAAACAGAATTGATTTCTGGTGTTCGCCAAAGCAGTGTTATAGGCCCTCTACTGTTCCTTACCTATATAAACGATTTAAGAGACAATCAGAGCAGTGATCTTAGGCTGTTCGTAGATAACGCTGTCGTTTATCGTGTAGCAAATTCCTCAGAAGATCACAACAAATTGCAAAAAGATTAAGAAAAGATACGTGTATAGCGCAAAAATTGGCCATTCAACCTAAATCGCTGCAGTCATGGCCTGTGCGGCTGACCCGGCGGAGGTTCGAGTCCTCCCTCGGGCATGGGTGTGTGTGTTTGTCCTTAGTATAATTTAGGTTAAGTAGTGTGTAAGCTTAGGGACTGATGTCCGTCGCAGTTAAGTCCCATAAGATTTCACACATATTTGAACATTTTTGAGCAACCTTAATAATGAAAAGTGTAAGGCCATCCACACGAGTGCTAACAGGAATGCGTTAAACTTCGGCTACAGGACAAATCAATCAAATCTAAAGTCCGTCAATTCTACTGAATACCTGGGAATTACAATTACGAATAACGTACAATGGAAAGAACACATAAAAAATGTGGAGAACGCGAACCAATGACTTCGTTTTATTGTCAGAATCTTTCGAAGATGCAGCAGATGCACTAAAGGGACTGCCTACACTACGATTGTCCGTCTTCTTTAGGAGTACTGCTGCGCGGTGTGGGATCCTTACCAGATAGGATTAACGGAGTACTACGAGAAAGTTCAAAGAAGGGCAGCAAGTCTTGCATTATCGAGAAGCAGGGGAGAGAGCGTCACGGACATAATGCAGCATTTGGGGTGGAAATCATTAAAACAAAGGCGTTTGTCGTTGCGGGAGATATTTTCACGAATTTCAATCACAAACTTTTTCCTCAGAATGATAAAATATATTGTTGACGCCCATCTACAACATCATCATAATAAAATAAGTGGAACTAGAGCTCGCACGGAAAGATGTAAGACTTCGTTTTTTCGGAGCGCACTTCGAGACTGTTATAATAAAGAATTAGTGTGAAGGTGGTTCGATGAACCCCCTGGCAGGCATATAAGTGTGATTTGTAGAATATCCATGTTGACGTAGAGGTAGATGTAGATGAAGTACAACCCTCAGTTTGAGAAGATCATTAATAGTTTAATTCACGATTCTGCAGGCTATTGCCCAGCTTGTCTTATGCTCGAGATGTCAGTAAGTGTGCCCGTGGGAGGGTGGTGTGATTAACTACTTCCTCAGAAGAGGAATTAAAAACGAATTCGTCAAACGCTCTAACAAGAGTGAGAAGAAATTAAACACGCCAGAAAGTGCACCATGATCGCACAGCCAAGCGAACAGCATAGAAGGCGATCTCATTCCATACAGAAACCACCGCTGGGCTCACCTAGTTTGTGACACTTGTATGGAGTGACACGTACGGAGCAGCTAAGCAGGCGGGCACGGAGAGAGAATGCGTTGAAATTTGCACGGATCACAGGACACTAGATAGTGGACAGAGTGTTCCAGAAATAGGATGCACTGGCCTGTACGCCGCTACCTGAGACGTATTCAGGGAAAGGCCAAACCGCATTTCCTGCACAAAGTTCCCTGTCCTTCACACCAGTTCGTAGCGTGCGTGGCTTTATCCCAGAGTTCAGTACTGTAGGACTGGCGAGCAGAGCTCTGTTGTAACAGTTCTGTCACTAACTGTAACTGGATTTTCTCTTTTGGTGCTAGTTAATTGTCAGGATGAGCATTACTGCAAAGGGCATTTGATTCTAAAGCATTATGTCAGGGTGAAAATACTAAATTAATTAATTTTTCTCTCTTAACAACATGTGGGCAGGGTGGGTTCTTCCTTGGCTCGGGTATGAGGTAGAATGAAACAGCATTTTTACATAAGATAACTTTTATTGAAGATTTGTACAACTGGTTCCTTACTCGATGTTCTGGCTCGGAGAGCGGCAGCTGTGTCGTTTGCGAAGCCTTCTGCTGCGGCAGCGGCGGCGTCTGATTACGCGTGGCAGTGTATATCTCGTGTCGCCGTCTCGCCCAGTTGACTGGAGACGCGCAGCGCGAGGTGGCCCGTTTAATTATTGCGAGCGAAGTCATGCATCGGATGGTGATACCTTGGATGTGGCGTCCCAGTGTTTATCTTCTCTAAGCGGCCGCGTGTGTTGTGCGTCGGCCAGCGGAGCGGCGCGGTGGGGGAATGACAGTATCCCGGACTCGAACTACGGACTCCCGCTTGCCAGTCTTCGGCTCTCAGATCTTGATCCCAGCTCACAGGTGACTGCTGATGTGAGGCCATCTCCTTCCCGTCCTCACGAATCACCCGGGTACGTAAAAATGAGACTTCAAATACCTTTTAACTTCTGTCTTCTGGCGCCGAGGCTGCTGCTTGCTATTCCATTACAGCGGCGGACTTGGTGCGTCTGTGCATGATGTGGTCTCTTCTTGCATGACGGTCTTCGGCACAGAAAGTGACAGAAAACTACTGCTACTCTTCTTCACTTCTTCCTCTCTTTCGTCTGTCGGGCCCACTGCGTCTCGCGTATTTATTCACTTCAGTTCACTGGAGGTGAACGACCTCACGGTCATTGCCTCTTCTGTCACGTTGAAAAGCTTCTCGAAAAATCTTCTTCACGTCGGTCATTGGCTCTTGGAATGCAGGCGAGGGCCTTTGCTCACATGTGACAACTGAGAAACACGTGAGCCGGTCGGGCGATGCCCTGACGGCTGAATCGACAGCGTCCGCTTATGTGGAACTTGTTGACTTCATGGTCATTGTCTCTTCTGCTCTGCTGTTCTGCCCGCTGTTTGCCAGTGTGTAATTCTTCTAAACTAAACTAAGTTTTTCATTTATATTCTAATTTCTACTTCACTTTGATTTCACTAATTTATTTACTTAAATACCACTCAACGCTGTGTTATAGTGCTGAGGTAATGAAGTTCACCGAGACTACCAAAGGGGAGCCTTTACTTATTTACAACGGGCACCAGCGTATAGTGTACTATACAAACAAACAAGAAGTGACTTACAGGCACTGTGCAAACTTTAGAAAGAATAAATTACAAAAGAAGGCTATCCACAAAAAACAGCACAATTTCAGGGGAAGGTAAAAATGGTTCAAATGGCTCTGAGCACTATGGGACTTAACATCTATGGTCATCAGTCCCCTAGAACTACTTAAACCTAACTAACCTAAGGACATCACACAACACCCAGTCATCACGAGGCAGAGAAAATCCCTGACCCCGCCGGGAATCGAACCCGGGAACCCGGGCGTGGGAAGCGAGAACGCTACCGCGTGACCACGAACTGCGGACTCAGGGAAGGTACCCATGTTTGTATTCCAGGTGAAACAGCAAATATTCACGAATCCGTTTAGCAAGCGTAATGTCGTTACAGAGGTGCTTGTCCAAGTCCATTGGCAGACGCTACAAAAACGACATTACCCATAACGGATAAGTTTACTTTTATAATTGCAGAAGCATACGTCCCAGGAACAGTCAGGCAAAATATTTCTGCCTCTTGCATAGATCTCGAGAAAGTACCCCGACAGGAAAATAAAACGAATTATCCTACAGACATTTCTTTTCGCGCACCATTTAGGAAAACGGGGTGGGAGGGGGGAGGGAGGTCAAGTACCCTCCACCACACAATATAATAGACACAGATGAAGCAATACAGGCAGATAGTACAAATCTACTATTTTTTCTAGGCGGAAGGAAAATCCAGGAAACAGAAAGTGTTTTAGAAGGGGAAACAAGGCACTTATCAGTAGCTGAAGATACTGTCACCACATCAATGTTGAAAAAAGAAAAGGATCTAAATACTGTAAATAGAAACATTCCCATATCAGACTGGAAATGGTATCTGGTATCGATACCTTTGGTTCTATCAATATTTCGATAATACTGAGAGAAGAATACCGACACTCAAGGTACACATTGCTTTTGAAATTTTATACTTCCTGTAAACACGAAAAAACTTATTTATGGCACGAAAAGAGGTATGGAAATATGTCATATCTTCATACATCAACTTCAGTATGAAATCAAAACAAATGTTGGGGAGTAAAGACAAATATTGGAAATGCAAACAAAATTTTTACGTTGATCTGAGTTTCATGCTACACATACGTGTCATTATTACTGTGCATGGCTGCAGGCTTTTTTTTTCTTTTTCAAGAAAAAATCACTCATTTCGAAACATGGGGCTTATGATAAGTTTCCATTGAAATACGTAGGACAGCAACGGGAGATATACACGAGGTAACGACCTTATCGCAACTTCCGGAAACTCTGTCCACGCACCTGAGACAATTGGGCTTCTTATCTTCAAGGTCAACCCGGGGAGCCTTCATTCTGGCCACGCATATCTGTCAATTGTCAGACAAGCTAACAGACTTTGGCGTTACAGTCTGCGATTGAGTTAAAATAATTTAATGTTGTCGTGGCATATTCTGCAAAATGGTAGTTAATATTAACGTAATTTAAGAGGTAAGACATTTTAACTCTACGATGTGTGGCTAAAGCGAAGCTAAATTACTTTAATTTATGATGTCATGGCATATTATGAAAAGTAGTGGTAGATGCGCTTATAACAGCGGTTTACACAGCCCCTTCTGCGTAGCGTGCGAATTGGAGAACGAGCAGACGTAGCCGTGACAAGACGACGTCGGTAAGTCCAAAGTGCACACACGCGCATTTTGAGCATTTCAACCATACAAAAAATGTCTCATATCATTAATTTTTTGAATAACTTGCAGTTCATATCGACAACTACATTGTTGCAGATTTGTCACACAACTGACTAGCAGAGGAAAGAAAATATAGGCAGTATATGATGTTACTTTGCAGACGTCTTCCCTCAATCGGGACTTTAATTTTTTGACATTAAATATTTTGCAACAATTCCTGTAGCACAATTCTTGTGATAAGTTTTGAAAAATGTATGTTTTGCTAACAATGAAACAGTTCCTTGTCTATTTCCTGCTATCGTCACAAAAAATGCGAGGTGTCTACAGGATGACGAAAACAAACATTTCCCTTACACAAAGCACACATGATAAAAGAAAAATTTCTGCATTCAGGCACGTCACAGAAATTATAAGTTTTATATAGACAGAACTGGAAAAAAAAATGTTCAAATGTGTTTGAATTTTAAGAGACCAAACTGCTTAGGTCATCGGTTCCTAGACTTACACACTACTCAAAGTAACTTAAACTAACCTATGCTAAGAACAACAACACACACACCCATGCCCGAGGGAGAACTCGAACCTCCGGCTGGAGGGGCAGCGCAGTCCGTGACAAGACGCCTTAAACCGCGCGGCCACTCCGCTCGGTGACAGAACTATAGTGGAGTAACAAATGGTCATGACAGTTGTTCTGCATATTGTGGTGCGTACCAGGCATACTTGATCTACCAGGCATACTTGATCAAGTTCGTAAAATGAGGTGATGCAAACTGACAATGCAGAAATAACAGAAGTTTAACACTACTGTTCTGCTAATAAACCTAAACTGACAAAGACCCAACGGAAATTATATTTTCTAAGAAATGCTTTAGACTATTCACATCTTTTTTTATTCAAAGGCTGAACTACACTATTAGTTCTGGGTGGAATCCAGGTTATATTAATAGTCTTTTCGTCGTCCTCCTAAAGACAGAGGTGTCGGTATGTCCAGACTCCAGACCAAGAGTCCAACAAAAGCAATGAATTATTTTCTGGAAACGGCAAGAAGACGTTTCGCATGTAACATTGAAAATTATTCTTTCCCATTCTTCCCGGTTTCGCTACGTCGATTACAAGATTTTTGCAAGTAAGCAATTCTTTTTAAAAAAAATGTTTGTTCCTAATTTGCCTAGATGTACCCGAATACAGGCATAAAACTACAGAAACAGTAATCCACTGATACTTATCACTGGAATTGCTGTGTATGAATGTATCATAGGATTCAATGAATGCAGAAGTGATTCTGTCTTTCTTTTTCCTGTAAATAATAAAATGAGATTTGTACGAAACCTGTCTGGTTGGCCTTATACGCAGCATTTTAGGGGTTAACAAGAAGCTTAGTCTTCACGTGGGCTACGAATTTCTCTACATTATTGCCGGCTGATGACATCTCCTCTACGGGTTTACTTGAGGTAAATTTCGTAATTTTGCGACTTCCTTTTTCGTATGATTTCCTGAGTCTGTTTCACCAGGTCGAAGAAGCTTGGAAATCAATATTTTTCATCCAACGTGAAATTCAGAGGGCCCAGTATCGTAGATTCCCCTCAGTAACTGCATTGACTCTCACGAGCAGTTCTAAATCTTTCAAATAGATTTCATTTCACACTTTTGCAAGTTTCATTCTGGCACATATCTCGTAGTTCGTGTAAATCTTTCTTCCTTTTATGCAATTCATGTTCAGATTTAAGGAAACGAAACCATCTTCGCACATTGCTTGTGAAGAAGCCTTATCGCACCTCCTCCGCTTAACCAAAGAACTTATAATCTTTCTCTTTCTCGCTGAAAGCTATTACTTTACATGTTATCTTTGGGCATGGAAGGTACTCTATTTCTGTTCTGTACATTAATTAGCACAAAAATCATCATTCGAACCACAGTTCGTGGGCCGAAATGAGTGATTTCCTGCTCCCTGTAATGTTTTCACTATTTTTAACGAAATGTCAACATCAATCGAGTGAATGTCCAAGAAATTTACTAATAAACGACACATAGGCAGGTCTTTAGAAGAAGTAGGTGATTTTGATTGCATACGAAGTTGGCCATATTTCACCTTTGGAAGATTGAAAACATCAATTGGTTTCTGCATTACTGTGATCTCTGGAACCTACACAAAGACAGATCCTATAATCAAGCAAATATGAAGAAATCATAAAGAAAATTAGTTCTGCTTTATTGACATTGTTAACACTTAGCGATACCGAAAAGCAACTGCTAATTATTATACATATTAAATGCGAATAGCAACTGTAAACAATTGTGTCAGGGAAACTATCAACGGACACCGAAATTCGCTTTACAAATTATGATTGCATGCTGCCCTGTTAGGTGTTTAATGATGTGCCGTCCACTAAGGATACGTGCCGAGTGTGTTGCGCATGTGCTGCCTGTGACAGTTATTGCAGAGGTGTACATTTATGTTGCTTCCTGGAAAGCTATGAATTTAGCAAAATTCAACATTGAAAGAAATACTTCCAGTGTATCTTAGCAGCTCTAGTTTTCACATTGTGTTCCTTTCATTCTATTCCTCCTGTATAAAAAGTTTCAGGGCAGGTTTCGACGTGTCGGACTGGACAGTCCCTTTGTAAGATAGATGTAAATTAATGACTGGACATTTAGCGCTACGTGATATCCAAACAAATACAGCTATACACCATGTTAACCAGTTAGCATAGGCCAGCCGGGGTTGCCGAGCGGTTCTAGGCGCTACAGTCTGGAACCGCGCGACCGCTACGGTCGCAGGTTCGAATTCAGCCTCGGGCATGGATGTGTGTGATGTCCTTAGGTTAGTTAGGTTTAAGTAGTTCTAAGTTCTAGGGGACTGATGACCTTAGATGTTAAGTCCCATAGTGCTCAGAGCCATTTAAGCCATTTGAGTTAGCATAGTGTGATATGTTGACAAATACACTCACAGCACACATTAAGCAACATGTACACAGCACGAAATACGTATCATGTCCACCAGGAAGTTGCCGCTGCAATATTAGCACGTGACGTCACTATAAGGCTTCCCTAGTGGAGCTGGACACTACAGGATTGTAGCAGAAATGTAAATAATAGCACTTACAAGACATCGATAATCTGCGCTCCGAACAATTCCACCCCTATAGGCACTTTATTAATATATATATATATATATATATATATATATATATATATATATATATATATATATATATATATATATTCCTCTCAAGCCCATGCAGAACCTGACCAGACAGGCAGCTGTGAATCAACTGATATTGCTGCTCGCAATACACAAGAAACAACCCACCTATACTGCAGCCTCTGATGGGTAGAACAGGTGGTGAGTCGCAACAAACAACGAGTGAAGGCTACATTTGCTCACAGGATTCCATGCACCCACTGGGAAGAGCGCGAGTGAGAAGGGAGATTGTTGTGTCTAGACAAGACAGCCTAGACACAATGAGAGGAAGCCGAAAGGCACGCGCTAAGCTAAAGTGGATGGCGTGAGGTCTGAAAGGATACGTAATGAATGCTATAAAGAAAAGTACGTAGCTGCTGGAATACTTAACTTTAATACATCCTTGTGGTGCATCTGGAGATTGTGGCGATACAAGTGAGACTCCATAGATACATGCAATGTTACTAATGGCGCCTTGCTAGGTCGTAGCCATTGACTCAGCTGAAGGCTATTCTAACTATCTGCTCGGCAAAGGAGCGAGGCTTCGTCAGTGTAGTCGCTAGCAAAGTCGTCCGTACAACTGGGGCGAGTGCTAGTTCGTATCTCGAGACCTGCCTTGTGGTGGCGCTCGGTCTGCGATCACACAGTGGCGACACGCGGGTCCGATATGTACTAATGGACCGCGGCCGATTTAAAGCTACCACTTAGCAAGTGTGGTGTCTGGCGGTGACACCACAGAGATGTCCTCTATCTCTGTCGCACAATGCACCAATCGTCAAAAATTCACCAAGGTATGCTAGATAGTAGCCAGCAGGAAGTAGGCAGAAGAGCCACTTCGATCATTAGCCCACTTCAGAGAATACGGATCCAACCTCAATAAGAGATGCAACTCGAGGTCACAGAATGATGTAAAACTTCAGAAGCAATAAATAAATAAAAAGCTATATAATTTTTTTTATTACTCGTCTGTCTAAATCACCATGAATATATGCAGTAATGAGTGGTTATTAAAACCATCATATCACTAGTTTTTAACCGTCCATCAGTGTAGTATTCTTTCGTCTTTTCGAAACATACTCTTACATCAACAACGAATGTGATGGATTCCTATGATTTTCAAGTGGATCTGATACTGGATGTAGTATATTACGCGTACCTGAAGGTAAAAGGAAATCCTGTACTAATGTTTCACACTGTTGCTGGAAATATTAACTACCATAAAACACCTGGGAGTAAGCATCTGGAGTGCGTTAAGGTGTATGTCGGATTGGGATTCATTTGCAGGAATCTTAAGGGAATGTAATTATTTAGTAAAAGAGCTGTACTTTTTTGTCATAGGGTCGCCAAATGGGAGACCATTGGATGGTAAAGAAGAAGAGTGAGAAAGTCTATGTGCATCATGGAGAGGTATTTTGTTCGGCGTATGGGTGTGTCAACCACACTGCAGTGCTTGCAGTATTGACGATTTGTCGATTTTGTTCTGTGGTGACGTGCTGCTGTAAGGAAGAGATCAATTATAATCATGAACGTCACATAACGTGTCTTAGTGCTGTTGGATTTGCCCATGCCGTCTTCAAAGAAATGGTTCAAATGGCTCTAAGCACTATGGAACTTAACATCTGAGGTCATCAGTCCCCTAGACTTAGAACTACTTAAACCTAACTAACGTAAGGACATCACACACATCCATGCCCGAGGCAGGATTCGAACGTGCGACCGTAGCAGCAGCGCGGTTCCGGACTGAAGCTCCTAGAACGCTCGGCCGCAGCGGCTGGCCATACCGTCTTGTGTGTCGTGATTCGTCACTCCACACAACGTTTTTCCACTGTTCAATTGTCCAATGTTTACGCTTCTTACACCAAGAGAAGCGTTGTTAGGTATTTACCGGCGTAATGTGTCGCTTATGAGCATCCGCTCGACTATGAAATCAAAGTTTTCTAATCGCCCGCCTAACTGGCATAGTACGTGCAGTGAATCTTGAAGCAGTTTGTAATTCCTGTGTGATGGCCTGGATAGTTATCTGCCTATTACACATTACAGCCCTCTTGAACTGTCGGCGGTCTCTGTCAGTCAACAGACGAAGTCGGCCTGTACGCTTTTGGGCTGTACGTATCCCTTCACGCTTCCATTTCACTATCAAAGCGGAAATAGTGGACCTAGGGATGTTAAGGAGGGTGAAAATCTCGCATACAGATGTATGACACAAGTGACACCCAAACACCTGAGAACGTTCGAAGTCCGTGAGTTCCGCGGAGCGCCCCATTCTGTTCTTGGCTCAAATGGCTTTGAGCACAATGGGACTTAACTTCTGAGGTCATCAGTCCCCTCATTCTGTTCTCTCACAAGGTCTAATTACTACTGAGGTCGCTGATATGGATGGAGTACCTGGCAGTAGGTGGCAGCACAATGCACATAATATGAAAAACGTATGTTTTTGGGGACGTCCGGATACTTTTCATCACGTAGTGCATGTTTATACCGCAATACCCCCTTGCGGTCTTCATTGAATCCGACCGACGTGGAGGCAATTTCAGTGTATTTATCAGATTATTCACGACAAGAGCTGGAAATTTTCTCTCACAATCTGTTAAACCTAGGCCACTTTCTGGATCCCTGGTTACACGAGGCAACGTACGTTATCAAATTAACCAACCTACGTATTTTTTTTATTATTTCTATATACACTCCTGGAAATTGAAATAAGAACACTGTGAATTCATTGTCCCAGGAAGGGGAAACTTTATTGACACATTCCTGGGGTTAGATACATCACATGATCACACTGACAGAACCACAGGCACATAGACACAGGCAACAGAGCATGCACAATGTCGGCACTAGTACAGTGTATATCCACCTTTCGCAGCAATGCAGGCTGCTATTCTCCCATGGAGACGATCGTAGAGATGCTGGATGTAGTCCTGTGGAACGGCTTGCCATGCCATTTCCACCTGGCGCCTCAGTTGGACCAGCGTTCGTGCTGGACGTGCAGACGGCGTGAGACGACGCTTCATCCAGTCCCAAACATGCTCAATGGGGGACAGATCCGGAGATCTTGCTGGCCAGGGTAGTTGACTTACACCTTCTAGAGCACGTTGGGTGGCACGGGATACATGCGGACGTGCACAGTCCTGTTGAAACAGCATGTTCCCTTGCCGGTCTAGGAATGGTAGAACGATGGGTTCGATGACGGTTTGGATGTACCGTGCACTATTCAGTACCCCCTCGACGATCACCAGTGGTGTACGGCCAGTGTAGGAGATCGCTCCCCACACCATGATGCCGGGTGTTGGCCCTGTGTGCCTCGGTCGTATGCAGTCCTGATTGTGGCGCTCACCTGCACGGCGCCAAACACGCATACGACCATCATTGGCACCAAGGCAGAAGCGACTCTCATCGCTGAAGACGACACGTCTCCATTCGTCCCTCCATTCACGCCTGTCGCGACACCACTGGAGGCGGGCTGCACGATGTTGGGGCGTGAGCGGAAGACGGCCTAACGGTGTGCGGGACCGTAGCCCAGCTTCATGGAGACGGTTGCGAATGGTCCTCGCCGATACCCCAGGAGCAACAGTGTCCCTAATTTGCTGGGAAGTGGCGGTGCGGTCCCCTACGGCACTGCGTAGGATCCTACGGTCTTGGCGTGCATCCGTGCGTCGCTGCGGTCCGGTCCCAGGTCGACGGGCACGTGCACCTTCCGCCGACCACTGGCGACAACATCGATGTACTGTGGAGACCTCACGCCCCACGTGTTGAGCAATTCGGCGGTACGTCCACCCGGCCTCCCGCATGCCCACTATACGCCCTCGCTCAAAGTCCGTCAACTGCACATACGGTTCACGTCCACACTGTCGCGGCATGCTACCAGTGTTAAAGACTGCGATGGAGCTCCGTATGCCACGGCAAACTGGCTGACACTGACGGCGGCGGTGCACAAATGCTGCGCAGCTAGCGCCATTCGACGGCCAACACCGCGGTCCCTGGTGTGTCCGCTGTGCCGTGCGTGTGATCATTGCTTGTACAGCCCTCTCGCAGTGTCCGGAGCAAGTATGGTGGGTCTGACACACCGGTGTCAATGTGTTCTTTTTTCCATTTCCAGGAGTGTATTTTCTGTAAATAGGTATCGCTTGTGCAACATACCATATATTTTACAGGTCCAACGTGTCGACACGTTCAGCCCTTTGAATGATATTCAACTTCCTTATACTGTTTACTATCAGAGCACTTCTCATGTTTCCTACCATTTCTTTGGAAATGAAGTCAATTAGCTCGTGCACATTTTGTCCTAATGTCACACCCACTTCCATTTCAGCACGGTTTCTAAAGGGATGCGCCCTGTCAATGAGTCAGAAGAGCCATATTTTATCATTGTCCATAGCCGTCCCCCGCTGCTTCCTTGTAAATACGTTCATATGTCCGAGATTTTTAGATGTCATAGGGGTTTCGTGAGTATTCTGGTAACAGGCATTGATGGTGAACAGTCACGTAGTCTTGGTATATAGGGTGTTACAAAAAGGTACGGCCAAACTTTCAGGAAGCATTCCCCACACACAAAGAAAGAAAATATGTTATGTGGACATGTGTCCGGAAACGCTTACTTTCCATGTTAGAGCTCATTTTATTACTTCTCTTCAAATCACATTAATCATGGGATGGAAACACACAGCAACAGAACGTACCAGTGTGACTTCAAACACTTTGTTACAGGAAATGTTCAAAATGTCCTCCGTTAGTGAGGATACATGCATCCTTCGTCGCATGGAATCCCTGATGCGCTGATGCAGCCCTGGAGAATGGCGTATTGTATCACAGCCGTCCACAATACGAGCACGAAGAGTCTCTACATTTGGTACCGGGGTTGCATTGACAAGAGCTTTCAAATGCCCCCATAAATGAAAGTCAAGAGGGTTGAGGTCAGGATAGCGTGGAGGCCATGGAATTGGTCCGCCTCTACCAATTCATCGGTCACCGAATCTGTTGTTGAGAAGCGTACGAACACTTCGAGTGAAATGTGCAGGAGCTACATCGTGCACGAACCACATGTTGTGTCGTACTTGTAAAGGCGCGTGTTTTAGCAGCACAGGTAGAATATCCCATATGAAATCATGATAACGTGCTCCACTGAGCGTAGGTGGAAGAACATAGGGCCCAATCAAGACATCACCAACAATACGTGCCCAAACGTTCACAGAAAATCTGTGTTGATGACGTGATTGAACAATTGCGTGCGGATTCTCGTCAGCCCACACTTGTTGATTGTGAAAATTTACAATTTGATCACGTTGGAATGAAGCCTCATCCGTAAAGAGAACATTTGCACTGAAATGAGGATTGACACATTGTTGGATGAACCATTAGCAGAAGTGTACCCGTGGAGGCCAACCAGTTGCTGATAGTGCCTGCACACGCTGTACATGGTGCGGAAACAACTGGTTCTCCCGTAGCACTCTCCATACAGTGACGTGGTCAACGTTACCTTGTACAGCAGCAACTTCTCTGACGCTGACATTAGGGTTATCGTCAACAGCATGAAGAATTGCCTCGTCCATTGCAGGTGTCCTCGTCGTTCTAGGTCTTCCCCAGTCGCGAGTCATAGGCTGGAATGTTCCGTGCTCCCTAAGACGCCGATCAATTGCTTCGAAGGTCTTCCTGTCGGGACACCTTCGTTCCGGAAATCTGTCTCGATACAAACGTACCACGCCACGGCTATTGCCCGTGCTAATCCATACATCAAATGGGCATCTGCCAACTCCGCATTTGTAAACATTGCACTGACTGCAAAACCACGTTCGTGGTGAACACTAACCTGCTGATGCTGATGTGCTTGATGCTAGTACTGTAGAGCAATGAGTCACATGTCAGCACAAGCACTGAAGTCAACATTACCTTCCTTCAATTGGGCCACCTGGCGGTGAATCGAGGAAGTACAGTACATACCGACGATACTAAAATGAGCTCTAACATGGAAATTAAGCATTTCCGGACACATGTCCACATAACATCTTTTCTTTATTTGTGTGTGAGGAATGTTTCCTGAAAGTTTGGCCGTACCTTTTTGTAACACCCTGTATAGTTACTGACAGTATGGTTTAATAGTTCTGAAGAGATGACGAACAGTATCACTCACCAAGGGCAACCATGTTCGACAGAACGTTGGAATGAGAAATGCTTCCGTAAGACGTCCGTTTACTTGCACTTCGGAAACCATTTAGTAGCATTACATTTATTGCTTGTGGAAATGGAAATGATGTAACACAATCCTCAGATACTGGTGGCCAAATTTACCGAAGGCTTTCTCTACACCAATGTTCAATAGATCTAATGTGTATGCCCAACGCTGCCAAGAGGAGGAGGCCCCATCCCTTAAGGAAAAAAATTCAATATCTGATAGTTTTTCTGTGTAGTCAACATGCTGTTCCAAACCGAGGATTCCTGGAAGGGTTTGTTTTAGTCTTGCCGCTGTGGTTTCCGAGTGTTCACATAGCAACATTATAGGCTTGATATTCGTTAATCTTTGTGTCTGTCTTTTCGTGGGAACGAATTCCTTAATATGGGCTCTTTTTCAGAGTATACGTGTCCCCAGGGTTGCTTCTCCATCGCTACGTCCATGAACTCTTTCTTGATGACTGGCCAGAAAGTTGAATAGAATACGTAAGAGAGACCATCTACTATTGGGCTCATGTATTTTGGTGTGATTTTTATTGTGTTCTTCAGATACTGGTTCTGGGAAAGTAGAAACACTTTTTTGTGATAGATATGCTTACAATTTTAACGGCTCTGCTGTTTTTGTATCATAAGATGGTTGTGCTCCATACAACCTTTGGAAATGATCTTCTACCCCCTCCCAATTAAGTTAGTCGTTCCCATTTGCAAACCTAAACAGACTGCTGTCTATAAATGCGAAAGCCAAGCTGAGACTTGTCATTTTACTACCAGCAACAAAATTAAGACGCGACTCCCAGCACAAGGCGGTATTCATCGAAGTCCTAAGTTCAAGTGAATAACAGCAAAGTGCTTCCAAGAATTATATGCCAGACGCAAGACAAGGACTCCCAACACAAGACGGAGCACAATATCGTCTTTAAACGTCCATCAGAATACAGTACCCTAACTGATCTCTAAGACTGAAGTTCCGTGTCGCGCTCAGGCTAAATCAATATTAGTCTTTGTGCTTGGGAACAAAGATAAGAAAATGTTTCTGCTCTTTTGAGAGTTGAGACATGGTCTCCTGCTCCTTCCGAACTGGAATTCTGTAGCTAAAACTGCGGCTCACTAGCACGCCTCTCTTCGCCTCCCCCTAATTACGGGTGAGCGAATCACAGCTTAGAAACCACGTTGCATACTCCCTCTGTCCTCATAATAAACAGCTCAGGCTAGTCACACTCAAGTTTTCGTTTAATTTTACAGAAGGCATCCATCCTACCATCCTACCAACGCTTTAAGCAAATATACCATGGGGAGTGTTCGACTCAAAATTTCATGGGAACAAGTCTGGTGTACGTGCCAAAACAGCTAACGGCTCGGGGCGCCAGCCTCTCACCTGGCCGCTTCCAGTTCGCCGCAGTATTGTTTGAAAGATCTGCCGTCTGCGACTACAGGATGCTCCGGTCATTGTGGAACAGCTCTCGCCATTCATACAACGCTTTTGGCCCTCGTAAAACTCGGAGTCTCGGCCGTCACCGGTTCGGTGACCACATTCATGCACTGATCGCCCAAGGTGAACATCCGACCAAGAACCAGCTACTGCCACCCTGAGAGCGGCGCTGCTTACGTTGTCGGCCTCTGCCGTGGCGTGCAGTCTCAGGCTCATGGCCCCAGCAAGCTTCCACACCCATTCTGAATCAAGGCCCATTACCCTGAGAGGTGGCATGAGCCCCCTCCCATGTTTCTATTTTACTCTGAGTAATTCCATTTTCTTCTCTAATTGCATGCGGTGAAAAGTTGCTATTCCTTCACACGCGGACTTCCCACGCAGCATCTCTCGTCACCCAGGTGGTCCGGTGACATGCTGATCTTGAAAGGGTTAAGCCGACGGGTGTGAGGGAGATGAGTGGGTGCTTTCCAGACGCCGACATTGTCATAAGAGCGGGAGCGACACGCCCACAGGGGCCTGACGGAGTGGCTGTGCTAGAGATTCCGTTACTTCGCAGAAACTTAGTGAAAACACTTTCTGGCAGGCTACCAGCGAGGCGTGGGAATGACTTGTGTTCCCAGGCAGTTTTGGTGGGCAAATTCCCGATTTTTCAGCAAAATCATAACTGTGATTGGCTTGTTCAGGGGATAGCTCAGTGACGTAGCAAAATCGGTGCAGAAATTGGCGCCAAGTATCTCCATTGGTGGAACAGTAGTGCGTCGGCAATAGAGTGGAATTTTCCGCCGGTTTTCGAGTTGCTGATTGGAATGTTTAACCACGACCACTGTCATGGGGACGGGAATGTTCTGTGTTCGGCTTGTACGTGTGGTCTTGATAGGGTCGGCTCTCACCTTTCGGTTGGAGTAGGTTACAAGACTGAGCTCTCGCTGCTCTGGACAGCCTGCCTTCCGTTGGCTGTCTAATATACTTTCATTTAATTGTAACTGTTTGACGAAGTTGCTGAAGTTTAGACTTCAACGTAACTTTCCGAGTACAGCTGGCAATTGAGCGTTCTGCGTACAAGCGGCCTATGTTGTTCGTTTTGAGCAGTTTTGGCTAAAGTTGACTGTATCGGAGTTACTGTGTGACTTTGCTTGTTAAAATCACTCACTGTACCGTCAGTGATTGTGTAGCGAGCCTTCTTTGTCTCCCTCAGAGGCGTATTTGTGTTGCTAGGAAGCCTTTAGTCTGGAACAACCAGACCAGGAAAATTCGTTTCGGGCTATACTCGTGACATTATCATCACCACGACGGGACATCGAAGCAACCAGCCATCGCCTCCGGTATGCCAGATCGTGTCCTTACAGTTAAGAAGACAGCTTGGTAATGTATGCCCACAGCACCGGCACATTAGGGAATTTTGCTCTGTGATAATCAGAGCTCAGCAGAGCTCCCCTGTTCCAGTCTTTCCTTATGTGGTTCTGTCTTGGATGTTCATTGTCTGAGTTCTCACTACTGTAGCAGCAATTAAAGTTGGGTTGGCTGGGTGTTTCTCTTAAGATTTGAGTTGCAAGAAATTGGCTCCACATACCACTTGGCCATAAACGTCGCAAACTAGTTGATGGACAACTTCACCTTCACAGCATTTATTTGAGTATCCAATTTGAGGTATTGTAAATGTTTCATGTGTTTTGTTTATTATTTTGAGTTTAGTCATAATAAATCAAATTGTTATTTTGGACAGAACTTTCATTCTGTGGATCGGTAAAGCAACCCTTTCATTTCTAACTACGTTAATGAAACTTTCCTCTATCAAGTTAATTTATATCAAATTAAATTATTGCATGTGCCAAACTCTTTTCTACTCCACTTGCAGGGTCGATTACAGTCAGTCCGCGTTTCTTCTTAATCCATGTGCAACAGCAAAAGTCGGTGTTAGAAAAGGGGGAGCTTAGAGCATCATTTCCATATGAAGATTCTAGAAGAATTTAGTGTTAAATACACTGCTAGCCCCGGCACCTCGCAAGCCAACTAATAAGGGAACTACAAGTATTGAAACTTCCTGGCAGATTAAAACTGTGTACCGGACCGAGACTCGAACTCGGGACCTTTGCCTTTCGCGGGGAAGTGCTCTACCATCTGAGTTTGTAAACTACAACTATTACTATATAGGAGTACTTGACAATGTTAGTCATATTCATTACCTTTACTAAATGGTTCCAGACCTATCAAGAGATGTCTAACCACTATATAATCTCATTTGTAGGAGTATGACAGAATCTTTGTGAGGTGGCAAAATACGCCCCTTATAATTATTAACTCTGAAAACCTTAGGACACCGACAAACGCTCACTGACTATTTCCCCACACATGTGAGAGCGGCAGTGTTGTCTGAGGTAAACTGCCACACAGCAGTGCAATATGGATGGTACTTGCGCACCCTACATCTTCAGCAGCCTCCAAAGAACTGTGAATATGCATCTCTATGCAGAATACAAAAAGCAGCGTGTATTCTATGCCTTCTCATGTCCAAAGTATCATGTAAATTTGTGTGTGTAAAGTAAGCACCACGAAGTGGCTAAAATGATGATAAAGGACTTAAAATTAGGCAAATGCCAAACAGTGGTATTAGTGGCTAATGTAATTCATCGAGATGAATGTAGAAAAAATGTGGTTCATTGTTACAACCCAACCAGTTAAGGGGATGGCAACAATTTTTAATGAATTAATTTGGATCTATTACTGTTATTTGTGGTGTTGTAATGGAGGTAACCCATTTTTGGTTTAGGATCTACCACCTTACCATCTGTGCTACAACTTCTGCACATCTTTAAAGCTTTTATGGACTCATTTTATGTCGTAGCGGCCCCTTATCAGTTAGAGGACCTGCACAACAAACTAGCATGGTGCGCTCCCGACCTCCCTTCAAGAGCTCAGATCAAAACATAGCCAGTGGATGTAAACATCAGCAGACTTCCCTCATAAACACGGCACTACTTAATGAAAAGCCATGTGATAGAGATACACCAATTGGAACTAATGTGACTACGTGTAGCACTCTGCCGAATCGGCGTTATAAGCACGCTAGCAGAGTCAGACTGGCAGTGTATACCTACAGCTAGGACAGCTCCGGTGAATACCTACGGCAGCTCTAGGACACTACAGTTATTGGCGACGAGAATAAACTTCCTTTTTCGGACGAAATGACCTCCTTAGAGGAATTTCTTCAGTCCTTGAAGGAAACTCTACGGGATATTCAGGCAGCGCTCACAAGGTCAGAACACTTATTCCCCAGCATTGCAGGAGGTAGCACAAAGAGTTGATTCCATTGCGGGTATATTGAGAACTTCGCACGTTGCTCCACCGACGTTTACAGCTTTCGATACGTGTGTCGCACCATGGTCAAATTATGTCGAACAGTTGGAAGAACATTTACTGGCACATGGGATCCACGATGAAAATCGAAGTCGGGCTTTTTCTTCTTTTTAGCAACAGTCGGTCCACAGGTGTATTGTTTTATTCAATAACTGAACCCTTAACAGCCCTCGAGATCTCTCGTTTACCCATATTAAGGGGTGCCTTTTTGAGTACTTCGATGCACAAATACACTATACCTCCGTCCATCAACTTTCTTTTTTGTCGAAAGTCCCCGGGTTAGGCACATCGGTAATGGATTATGACGCTCCAGTGTCTCTCCCTCGATTGCAAATTCCGGTGCGCCAACGTTGCCTGCAAGCAGTCTTATGTCTCATCGTTGATTCGCGATATGGTAGTGTTTCACGCACCAGACGAGCATCTTCGGGCTGATATTTTGAAGTTACAGGACCGTCCCTCGACACCTTTCTGCCAATCATTCGTGCGTTTAAACAGTCTCACCGGCTACAACCGACACGTCTTCATCCGGTTGTTTTGGATGCTAGCCAGTTGTCTAGTGATGAGCGGGAGTCTCGTCGGTCCGATTGAGCCTCCCGTGATAGAAGGTCTTTCGCTCGTTTTCCATCATGTCCGGACTGTTTCCGGACTCACCAACAGTTAGAGTGCCCCCACTGTCGACCAAGGTGTACGGTTTGCAGCCCAACAGGCCATATCGCCGTTGTGTGTCAGGCTTCGCAGATACAACGCGTCGATGCCATGCTTCCCGCAGACGCACAAGCTCGTCACAACTCGTCATCGCTGCGCCTGGTAGCCTTGCATTCCATTGACGGACAAGTATTCTCCACCATTCCCCAGGCGGGAGCTCGTTTCCCCCTTACCTTGAAGATCGCACATATTCTTGTTATCTTCCAAACTGACACAGTATCTTCCGTTTCTAGTGCGGATGGTGCCACATACCAACGCTTGGGCTCGCCAGCTTTGTTTCGGTACACTGGCGCAGTGCGTAGTTTCAGTAATCACGATATATCATCAGTCGACGGCGTTTTTTCAACACAAATCTCCTACAGTGATGATTCCTTGACCACTCAGTTTCTGGTGGTCGCCTCCCCGGTGCTACTAACCTTGTGGATGTGGATATTTTTGGTTGTCTGGGTTTGTCAGTGCAGGACGAGGTACAGGCGGTTTCGGTTCCCTCCTCGAATACCCTCCTCGCCCCGTTACTCAGCGAATACGAAACATTGTTCTCATCTTCCACACCAGGAGTGAAGCGTTTCACCACACATGTTAAGCTTCTTCCCACTGCTGTCTCTCGTTTTTTAAGGCCAGCCCGGTTCCCTTTGCTCTCCGAGACAGGCTCCAGGTGCAACTTCGCCGCTTACAAGACGAAGGCATCCTTTCCCCTGTCCTGCACAGTCGCTGGGCCACGCCTATCGTGTTAATCGAGAAGCCGAACGGTGCTTTACGCAACTGTGGCGATTTTAAGGTCACGGTAAATTCTCAGTCCGTCATCGATGCCTACCCTGTCCCATCGGTGAATGACATACGCGTCTTGTGGGCTCAACCGTTTTCGTGGCGAGATGCAGCTGCTCTGTGTGAAAGACTCCACTTGGATTTGGCAGGTCCATTTCATGGTTTCCAGTGGCTCATCCTGATCGAGTCCGGGTCGGGATTCTCTTACATATCCCACACGATGAACACCACTACTGCTGAGCCTATCAAAATCCTCTGCCGCCTCTTTGCTGTTGAGGGACCCTGTAAAACGATCGTTACGGATAATGGTCCATAGTTTAGTTCGACCAAGTTTAAGCAATTCTGTGCCACCAATGGGATTTCCCTCGTCCACACCACCCCGTTTCACCCTGCGTCAAACGGACATGCAGAGCGTTTGATGCGGACATTCAAGACCCATCTTGATATGCCACTTAGCCACCACCCGCTGGAGGAGGCCGTGCTTCTTTTTTGGTTACATACTGCGCCGCTCCCTATGCCAGTAAAAGTCCAGCAGTGATACTTCACGGTCGACCATTCCGCTCTGCCTTATCTGTCCTTGTTCCCGAGACTCCTCACCCTCCCGCCCGCATTCCGGCGCCCTCCTCCCGTGTCAGGTAGGATGTCTGGGTGCGGATCTTCTCTCATCCGTGGGCGCTCTGGGCGCCTGCCGTCAGCACCATGTTCTGTGGCTGGGCGATGGCGTCTCTCCGGTGAGCCGGCGGTTCCGCCACCTACGGCCCCCTCAACCAGCTCCGCCCCCGTCTGGTGCACCACGACGCCCTGGGGGAGCTGCCAGTGCCTGTCTCTGGCCGCCCTGTGACGGAAGCTCCACTGCCGCCTCCGCCTCAGCCGCTGCCTCCATTGCCAGCTGCCCCTGCTCCGTCGCCGCCTCCAGCCCCTGTCGGCCACGAACCTATGGACGTCGACCAGTATTCCCCTACTCCTATGGACGCTGTGGTGCTGTTCATTATTTTCTCAGGGAGAGAAATGTCATAGCGGCTCTTCATCTGTTAGAAGGTTTGCATAACCGCCAAAGAAGGTGGGCTCCCGACCTCTCTACAAGAGCTCAGATCAAAACATCGCCAGTGGATTCAAACATCAACAGATTTTCTGCATAAACACGGCACTACTTAATGAAAAGCCATGTGACAGAAATCCACCAATTGGAACTAATGTGACTACGTGTAGCACTCTGCCGAATCGGTGTTATAAGCACACCAGCAGAGTCAGACCGGCAGTGTGTACCTACAGCCAGGACAGCTCCGGCCAATACCCACGCCGGCTCTAGCCCAGTAGCCACTCGCCATATCATTCAGTAGAAAGTTGTATCTTGTTGACCGTAACGCCACTTTGTAATTATGTAGCGTAGTATTTTGGTTATTATTTCTTTTCATTGAACTGTACTCTTATCTGGTTTTTGCCACCATAAGAATTGTTGTTCTTGCGTTTGGAAATCATTGCACGCTATGAAGGCGTTTTAGTTAAATACAGCGTGTTCAAACTTGATCGTTAGTGCTTTCCTGCCGACCGCAGGACACTACATTTTACGTCTGTGCGGATGTGTAGTAGCCTAAATGGAAAGAGTCTACAAATGCAGTTATCAGCATCAACGTTCGTTATTCACTCATCAACCATATTTTCCGTATTTTTCTGTATTTTTTCGTATTTTACATACTGTTCCCATATTTTCCATTTCAGTTATATTGTCCACATTTCCACAATATTTCCCACATTTTAGATATATTTCTCTGTAATTTTCCATATTCTTTCTGATAATGTACAGTCGAGGACAAAACGAGTGAGACTCCTCGCCTTTTCGTTACGCTGATCCGCACAGCTTTAAAGTCTGCTACACAGCGTAACAGGCAAGGCGATGAAGTGCTACCAACGTACTATGCACAGGCGTGAAATTGAAAAACTATCCGAACTTTGTCAGATTGTTTTCAATCATGACTATGACTATATTAATGCTGATTAGTGTGTTAAACACAACACGTAAATAATAGATATAAATGAAAGAAGAAACGCTAATTAGTATGAACTGTACTAATAAAAATGAATTTCAGCTTATCGAGATAACATAACTTTTAGTAAGACAAAGTACCCCAGATCGATACGAATTAGCAAAATATAGTGCACATTCGGCCGCAAAACGGTCTGTGTCAATGTTCAGACCAGTCATACTGCGAAAATTTAGCAATACGTGAAGATTCATAACGAAATTCAGTTAAAAGTCAATGCAATTATTGAGAGAAACGGAAACAGCAGGCAGTAACAAGTATGAAATTCGACATTAGTTTCATATTGACATCCACAGGGCGCCGGTACAGAATAAAGGTAGCAAAAGAACGTATTGGGGGCGCGAGAAATTCTTAAAATTGCTTTATTGATAGTCTATCTGCCTCCATCGAGATTAGAACCGAAAACAAACCAGACCTCCCTCGCAGTAGCAAACACCTTTCACTACGCTAGCAGACACCCCAGGCAAACAGCCCTCTATTATTACTTCAGATATGAATAAGCCGGCAATTTCGCAATGAAAATGGTAAAATGATCTGCAGTTTCTGTTGCATAGAGCTTTCTGGACTCAAAAACATGAATGTTCAACCTTTATGTCACCGTTTATGTGACAATCATTCGGGATGTTTATCGAAATACCAAATACTGTTATTAGCGAGTAAATTTAGTAGGATAATTCTGCACCACCCCAGGAAATAAATGGCGACATAGCTGCCAAACGTATTCTACAATGTTTCGAATTCTCCATTAGACACGCCACAGCCAAGAAACGTTCATTAGCCGAAGTGTTTCTTAAGCTATGGGAATGCTCGCACTTCCAAATCGCGGTGGCATTAATACTATGATCTGAATTACCACGTGTATAGGCAAATGGATTTTATTTGCTTTCCTGTAAACGTGATTTGGATCGAAAGCGTAGCTACGATTAATATGCTGATGTATCGACTGCAACTAGAACATTTCGAATAAAGAGTAGGGGGGATTATTTATGCGGCCCTCTTCTTCAGTAACTGTCGTAGCTATTTTCGTTGTTAGGATTTAGTCCCCTAAATCGGTAAAAATGGAACCCTACTAGTATCACTTTCTTGACCGTCTATCTGCCTACCCAACCGTTGAAACCCGTTTACCTCGAGTACGGGTAGACATAATAAGCGGAAATGTATCGCACTTCCTGCGGTATACGGTCCCTTGGTGGTGTAAAAAAGTGAGCTTCTATGTGAACGCAATTTAAAGATACAGTTGCTTATGTAAAGAAAATTTACGCAACGGTAATCCAGTATGACTGGTCTGGACGTTGACACAGACCGTTTCGCGACCGAATGCGCATAATATTTTGCTAATTCGTAGGGATCTGGGGTACTTTGTCTTACTAAAACAGTTATGTTATCGCGATAAGCTGAAATTCATTTTTATTAGTACAGTTCATACTAATTAGCGTTTCTTCTTTCATTTATATCTTACATTTACATGTTGTGTTTAACATACTAATCAGCATTAATATAGTCTTAGACATGATTGAAAACAGTCTGACAAAGTTCGGATGGTTTTTCAATTTCAGGCCTGTGCGTAGTGTGTTGGTAGCACTTCGTCGCCTTGCCTGTTATGCCGTGTAGCAGACTTTAAAGCTGTGCGCATCAGCATAACGATAAGGCGAGGAGTCTCGCTCGTTTTGTCCGCGACTGTACAAGAATATTCGTACTCTTATTGCTTACCGTACTAGATTTCTTTAGCAACCAATAGTGATCTCGATTCCTCTGCCAAGACAGGGACAATCTTTTAAGTGCCCTTAAGACCACTTGTCCTTCTTCTTTCAAACTCTCATCCCAGGACAAGAACAAAAGGAAACAACTTCCGTCAACTGTAAAGGAATTGGTTCTTTCAAGTATCAAACGTACCCAATTCTATTGCTCTGCTGGAGTTCTGGTTATTCTTTTTATGATAATCGTATTTCAATACCAGGATGGGTGAATATTCCTTAGAAGATTGTAGTTTTTTTAATGGATCATTTGTTAATGGAGGCAGGCAATACCACACAGCAATACTCTTCTAAAAAATGGAGACTGAGAGGTGTATTTCTAGACTGTCTCATGGTGGCAATCGGTGTTATACCTTCAGATCCATTTCTCTGTTTGAGTTCAAGTCATTCTTCATAAGAAACTTCACTTCAAACTCTTAAGGAGGTATATACACTACTCGCCATTAAAACTGCTACACCAAGAAGGTGACGTGCTAAAGACTCGAAATTTAACCGACTGGAAGAAGATGCTGTGATATGCAAATGATTAGCTTTTCAGAGCATCCACACAGGGTTGGCGCCGGTGGCGACACCTACAACATGCTGACATCAGGATAGTTTCCAACCGATTTCTCATACACAAACAGCAGTTGACCGGCGTTGCCTGGTGAAACGTTGTTGTGATGCCTCGTGTAAGGAGGAGAAATGCGTAGCATCACGTTTCCTACTTTGATAATGGTCGGATTGTAGCCTATCCCGATTGCGGTTTATCGTATCACGACATTGCTGCTCGCGTTGGTCGATATCCAATGACTGTTAGCAGAATATGGAATCGGTGAGTTCAGGAGGGTAATACGGAACGCCGTGCTGGATCCCAACGGCCTCGTATCATCAGCAGTCCAGATGACAGGCATCCCATCCGCATGGCTGTAACGGATCGTGCAGCCACCTCTCGATCCCTGAGTCAACAGATGAGGACGTTGCAAGACAACAACCATCTGCACGAACAGTTCGACGACGTTTGCAGCAGCATGGACTTTCAGCTCGGAGACCATGGCTGCGGTTACCCTTGACGCTGCATCACAGACAGGAGCGCCTGCGATGGTGCACTCAGCGACGAACCTGGGTGCACGAATGGCAAAACGTAATTTTTTTGGATGAATCCAGGTTCTGTTTACAGCATAATGATGGTCACATCCGTGTTTGGCGACATCGCGGTTAATCCACATTGGAAGCGTGTATTCGTCATCGCCATACTGGAGTATCACCCGGCGTGATGGCATGGGGTGCCATTGGTTACACGTCTCGGTCACCCCTTGTTCTCACTGACGGCACTTTGAACAGTGGACGTTACATTTAAGATGTGTTACGACCCGTGCAGGATAATGCACGACCGCATGTTGCAGGTCATTCTCCAGATCTCTCACCAGTTGAAAACGTCTGGCCAATGGTGGCCGAGCAACTGGCTCGTCACAATACGCCAGTCACTACTCTTGATGAACTGTGGTATCGTGTTGAAGCTGCATGGGCAGCTGTACCTGTACACGCCACCGAAGCTCTGTTTGACTCAATGCCCAGGCGTATCAAGGCTGTTATTACGGCCGGAGGTGGTTGTTCTGGGTACTGATTTCTGAGGATCTATGCACCCAAATTGCGTGAAAATGTAATCACATGTCAGTTCTACTATAATATATTTGTTCAATGAATACCCGTTTATCATCTGCATTTCTTCTTGGTGTAGCAATTTTAATGGCCAGTAGTGTATGATGTAAAGACTTGTTTTACCGGCAAATTTGGTAATGGTGGAAGGCAGAACCAAAGAGTGATACGGCCAGTCGTATTGTAGACCATCTCTTGGTGGAGTTCTGTCTTATGCATCCAGTTCCGTTGCTCCAATTGAGTACATGTTATTGTTCATAAGCAAATTGTATTTCCAAATCAGAAGGAGTAGTATATGCTGTAGAAGGCTATAGTTTTAACAGAGTATTAGATAACGATTGGAGGCAATACTGCATACGGTATTACTACTAAAAGTAGGATTGGGTGTCTCTGTAGACCACACAAAAATCTCGGTTGCACTTTCGATTCCATTACTGTGCTGGAATACCGGTTATTCTTCATAATATAACTGTATTTCGGCACCGGGCTGGGTCTATATGCCTTAGGAGATTGTAGGTTTTTAATGGAATGTTTGTTAATGGCGGTAGGCAACACCAAACAGTGGACTCACAGGTGAATTGCAGTCTGTCTTTGTTAACACAGATTTCAACACAGACTCCAACACAGGTGAACAGCCAACTTACTTGGGTATGATCTTTCTAAGCTCCTGATTGAACCAACACTGGCTAAGATCATTATACTGGGAAACATAGCTAGCTATTTGCGGTTATGCATTAGTAACCATGGCTGGCAACAGCTTCATCTTCCCAGAGGTTTTTGCTAGTGTAACGGACAATTATCATCAACAAAAAGAACTTGCTAGTGGTTGGTTCAAAATGGCTCTGAGTGCTATGGGACTTAACTACTGTGACCGAGCGAGGTGGCGCAGTGGTTAGCACACTGGACTCGCATTCGGGAGGACGACGGTTCAATCCCGTCTCCGGCCATCCTGATTTAGGTTTTCCGTGATTTCCCTAAATCGTTTCAGGCAAATGCCGGGATGGGTCCCTTGAAAGGGCACGGCCGATTTCCTTCCCAATCCTTCCCTAACCCGAGCGTGCGCTCCGTCTCTAATGACCTCGTTGTCGACGGGACGTTAAACACTAACCACCACCACCACCACTTAACTACTGTGGTCATCAGTCCCCTAGAACTTAGAACTACTTAAACCTAACTAACCTAAGGACATCACACACATCCATGCCCGAGGCAGGATTCAAAAAAATGGTTCAAATGGCTCTGAGCACTATGGGACTCAACTGCTGAGGTCATTAGTCCCCTAGGACTTAGAACTAGTTAAACCTAACTAACCTAAGGACATCACAAACATCCATGCCCGAGGCAGGATTCGAACCTGCGACCGTAGCGGTCTTGCGGTTCCAGACTGCAGCGCCTTTAACCGCACGGCCACTACGGCCGGCCGAGGCAGGATTCGAACCTGCGACCGTAGCGGTCACGCGGTTCCAGACTGTAAGGCCTATAACCGCACGGCCACTCCGGCCGGCGCTAGTGGTTGGCATTCTGATCGTATTACTATACTAAATACCTTCCTAGAGCGGGAAGATGTGTGGACGACTAGCTGAAATTGCTTTTTTCGAAAAATGGGTTACGTGAGGTATGCTTCTCCAAGCACTTCTTCAGTCAGTGTGAGGTATCACAACCGTTGATAAAGGATTTAGGTTTTGCAGTATGTTTAACTTAGCTGTGAAAGAATGTAATATACCTATCAAGTTAAGATATAAGTGTCAGTTTAATACACTATACGTTTCTTAAATTTGTTCCATAGGTGGCGGTAACTGCATTAAAGGCATTGTGTATAATGTTCTAAATATCCGATAGTGTATGCTAAGGGCACTAAATTACTTCTTTCCATATACGTACACGATAGTTTGCTCATTAGGGACATAGAGGATAGTGGAAATTAAATTATAATATACTCCAATTATCATTGATAAAGTTAGAATTCGATGTCCATCACCATTCATGAGTCAAATGGAAAAGTTTCTTTCGTGATACGGTTGATTGGTGGGGAAACCTCGTGGAACCTGGTATCCAGAAATTAGACAAAATGTAGGCTCCAGGCTAAACGATGCCTGGAGATAAAGTACTGAATGTTACTACCTAGTAACTTGTGAACTGCAAGTGAAAGTAGCGCCTGGGGAAGATCGTCAAAGCGATTAAAAAGAATTAAAAAAGAAAATTTTAGAGTCGCAGGGAAACGAACTAGAAATCATCACATGAAAGGATTTCGTACATCGACTAGATGTGAAGTGAAGCATTTACCAATACACAAGATAACGAAAAAAGATGTAAACATAAATATATAACTAATATCTAGTCTGCGGAGAGGAAAGAATATGTGGAAAGGGAGAGAAGATTATGTCCAATGATCTGATTATACAAAACCAGCTCAGCCATTACAGGATTGTACGAAAATTAATCACACAAAGGTATTATTACTTTGTCAGAACCAATATTTGAAGAAGACATAACAAAAAGCATGCCAAAACACATGCGTTAAGGAGTTAATTACATGCTCTATACGAGGTGTGGCTAGAAAAAAACCGGACTGGTACTGGTGAAACAATAAAACGAATGCAATAAGGCTGAAAGTCGCGTGGCCTGTCACGTGACTCTCGCTCCGCCAACTGCTCGAGTTTCATCTGCCTCCTGCACTCAGTCTGCCCGTGGCGTCTGTTTTAAGTAGTTGACGTTTTGTCTGTGCGTCAGAAAATGTTGAGTGTACAGAAAGAACAGCGTGTTAACATCAAATTTTGTTTCAAACTGGGAAAATCTGCAAGTGAAACGTTTGTAATGTTACAACAAGTGTACGGCGATGATTGTTTATCGCGAACACAAGTGTTTGAGTGGTTTAAACGATTTAAAGATGGCCGCTAAGACACCAGTGATGACACTCGCACTGGCAGACCATTGTCAGCAAAAACTGATGCAAACATTGAAAAAATCGGTAAACTTGTTCGACAAGATCGCCGTTTAACAATCAGAGCAGTGTCTGAGTTAACAGGAGTTGACAAGGAAAGTGTTAGGCAGATTCTTCATGAAAGTTTCAACATGAACAAAGTGTGTTCAAAAATGGTTCCAAAGTGTCTCACAATTTAACAGAAGGAACGCCGAAGAATGATTTGTTCTGACATCCTGGAAAACATTGAAAGTGATCCCACCTTCTTACAAAATGTTATTACTTGCGATGAATCGTGGTTTTTTACTTACGATCCCGAAACTAAACGCCAATCGATGCATTGGAAAACTCCTGGTTCTCCACGACAAAAAAAAGCACGAATGTCAAAATCGAAATTCAAGGCAACGATGATTTTTTTTTGACATCAAAGGGGTTGTGCACATTGATTGGGTACCAGAGGGACAAACAGTGAATCAGCATTACTACATTAGTGTCCTGGCTACCCTACGTGAGCGAGTACGGAGAAAACGGAACGACTTGTGGAGAAAAAAGTCATGGATCCTTCACCAAGACAATGCCCCAGCTCACAGTGCGTTGTCAGTGAAGACATTTTTGGCAAAACACAACATTCCCATCTTAGATCATCCACCCTACTCACTTGATTTGGCCCCCTGTGACTTTTTTCTTTTCCCTAAAGTCAAGTCAGCTTTGAAAGGAACTAGATTTGAGACAGTTGAAGCAGTAAAAGAAAAAGTGACGGAAGTAATGTATGGACTTACCGAAAATGATCTGCAGCATTGCTATGAACAGTGGAAAATTCGTATGGAGCGGTGTAGAGACCGAGGAGGAGAGTACATTGAAGGAGATAACATGAAATTGTAAATAATTGTAAGTAAATATTTTTTCCAGCATCAGTCCGGTTTTTTTCTAGCCGCACCTCGTATATAATTTGAGTGCTTCTTTTATCGAAATGATGTGAAACGAGTCAGTTTACAGTACACTTACACATGGACAGTGTTAACCGTAATGAACGCATTATTATTTTTAGTCCTACTCAGAGAAAGTACAGTCTTTTTTCTTTTTATGTGACTGCCGCTTTTTAAAAGGAAATCATCAGTGGAATAGAATGAGCTGTGCAGGAGAAAAGTTTTTAAATGAGCCTTGAAATTTGTTTCGCTACCTGTCAGACGTTTTATGTTATTTGGTAAATGATGAAAAATATTTGATGCAGCAGCTGTTGCACCCCTGGATATTATCCCCAGCTGAGACTAAAAATTCACCCAAGTTCTGTCTTGGGAACTTCTGGAAGCCAAACTACCTGTGTCAATAACCAGTAGACTGCCAGTGAGGGAGAAATGCTGAGCGATTTACAGTAGACATGGAAGCTGTTACAGAACAGGGGAATTATCGAGTGCCCAAGTCTTCAAGGGAAGCATAATAAAGCCATGCAAGCTGAAAGATACCGTCATACCAGCGGCGAAGCAAAGTGTCATAAGGAAGCCTAGGTGAAACGCAACAGTAAGCATGCAGGTGTCAAACCAACGTAAAAGAGCCTCTGAAAGGTGAAGCTGCGAAAGTTTAAAGTCACTAGGAAAGCTGATAGCGAGAGGAAACCAGGACACATGATGTCATAGCCATCTCCACTGCCACATAGCACACGGGAAACGCATCTTAACAAATTTGTGATTGCTGAATGCTTAGTGTCGACTGCCTAGTGCTTAGTTTTGGCCGTTGGGTCACTTTCAGCTATCCAGAGAGAGGGGTGCTATGGAGGTCAAACCTCGGCACTCCTAGCTCTCTTAGATCGTCTGTGGAACCACAAGTCTGATTGCAAGGACGCTGCTGCTGCCAACTTCTGAGGCGACACCGATGGGGCGCGTAGGTCACCGACACCCTGCAGGTCTGCTGGAGGCTTCACTTGCGTGACCTGGACTCTCTCTGTCATAAGTCTTCGAGAGGGAGAACCACTGCTGCTACACATCCTGTTCCTGAGGCCGACACCGATGCTGCTGACTCCTGTTGCCTAAACTGGAAACGATAGCTGACCTCTGCGAAGACAGCGAGTACTTCAGATGGAGCTGGATTTGGGACTCCCGTCAGTGTCAATGAGAGCACTTTGGAGGTCGATATGTAGAGCTGGAGGCTGCTGGGGTCCATGGGTCGATGTCCACCACGTGACATGACTGCCAACAGTAGGACATAGTTCATTTCACTCGACATTGCATTGTTGCCAAATTTATTCAAGATGGCGGATACAAGGTGGTGCCTGTAGATATGGCAACGTCGCAATGACGTCATGGTGGGAAGTTCAAACTTTGCCAGGAAGATAGATCAGTTGGGCTACCTCCATTAACCCAACCCCCTCCCCTCCCCCCCCCATTCCCCAGAAAATGGCAGGAAGTTCAAATTCCAGCAGGACAATGTAACACACCACGGCTATCTTCACTAACCTAAAAAAATGACGGGAAAATAGGTCACTTGGGTTCCCTCCACTAAACTAAGTCATACAACCGCCACCTCTTCCTACGAATTGGCGGTGAAAGGACTTAGCCCGTGCTGGGCTGCTGGATAGGATGGATATAAGTCTTTGGATTGCATGCAGTCTTTATTTAAGCAATTTGAGGCAGTAGCTCCAGCCAGTGTATTCACCATGAGGTCTGGAGTCCAGCTGACCTAGTACGCAATACTGTCACCAGAGGGCGCTGTCGTCCCTTCCGTCACGTAATCCAAGATGGCGATCTGGGGGAGGAAAAATGGTAGGAAAAGGACTGAGCCTGCGCTGGGCTGCTGGAGAGAGGAAGGAGTGTACTTTATTTATTTTGGAACAATTTATTTAAGCATGGATTTCAAGTAGTTCATTTATTACAGTGATACAAAACACTCACCCTGACGTGCTCAGGGTCACAATACACAGTCTACAGATCTGCAAACTACTCGAAAAATATCTAAATAATGCAGTAATGAAGTACAGACGCGCAGACAACTCGTAAACTGTCAAAATAATGCATGTATAATGCTCTGCAAACACGCTTGTTAATTGTAAACTGTCGAAATAATGCACTGAACAGCCAACAGAATTGCAAACTACTCGTAAATCACCGAAGGAATGCAGTTCACTGATGTGCAGACACGCTTAATAATTATAAACTGTCGAAATAATGCATACAACTTATTTAGGGACGGATTTCACGTAGTTTATTTATTACAATGATACAAAACACTCGTCCTGGCAGGCAGATAGTTCTGTGTTTTCCTGAAAAGCGTCAAATACAGTAGTTAACTCCCTGTATCACTGTTACCTCAATAGGCATACAGTAGAATGCTGCCTCTACGGAAAAACGTGACCGTTTCTCTGGTTCCCTTCGCTTCCATGTCGATGTTTTCTCGAATTCCTTATGCAGTCGTACACTTGCTCCCATGTATAAGAACTGTTCTGCACCAACCAGAAGACACGCAAGTGCACATTTCAGTGTATTTTCCCTCAATTAATAGTCTACGTCTTTAATGTCTTTTTAGCAGTTATATTGATTTTTTCTAACGTCACTTATACCCATGCGATCATGACATCACCTCTCCTTCTGTGTTCTAAAATTCCTTGTAAATATAATACAGCTGCCAACACCTAGCGCAAATGCTCTATTTTTCTGATTGTGAAGTGTAGTATAGCACACAGACGGTATTTGTTTTCGATATATGGGAGGAGAGAGATGAAGTAAAACTTTTATCAAGTTCTCTATCGGATAAAGTTAGTGGAGGTCTCATTATTCGTCATTTTTCTCTGTTGGACGGTACAGAATAACGAGGATAGCATGTTGGAGTGATAGAGGTGAGTGGGTCCTGAGGGATGCGAATCTGGTTCGCACTGCAGTATGCGTACATAGTTTGGGGACGCATTAAAATGCTGTAGCAAAATCCTTGTCCTTCTCCCAGTTCCCATACTGTCTTTTCTACTACCTCGAGTTGCAGGAGCAGGCTTCGTTTGGCACTGACCTTACACAGCGTAAACGGCTGGCAGGGCAACGACAACTTGTTCCCATTTCCACCAAATAGTCAAAACTAGTGTCACTCTGTTTCTACACGAGTTGTTCTGTTCAGTTCCGACTTAAATTGGAACGATCACATGTGCAAAGTTGCCAGAGGCATAGGGACTACCTAAAAAGACGTTGTAATTTTACTATAGCGGATAGTTTCGAGAAAGGTGACTCGTTTCGATATATGAGAGAATGAGAAATATGATTCACTGGTGGCTGTAATCATTATAGGGCTTCGCAATAATATCCAAGTTAGGTATATGGTTGAATGGAAAGACTTGATTCCAAATCCCAGACAGCATTTCTAGCGGATAGCGTAACACCAGAAATCTGAAAAGCCCGTGTACATTTATTACGACCTCATTCAGCACACCATCTACTGTTTGTGATCATTCTCAATCAACATTTTCCTATAACCCAGTGGATATATCGCAGAACCTCTGATATGGCATCGAGACAGAATGCATTACAAATACTGGAGAAATATCTAGTGGCAGCATGATGGAGTTGCAAATACCAGTTTCATACCATGTTCCTTAACAGAATCACTTTCTAAATTCGGTAATTTTATTACGAGGTTGGACCGTAGGCGACGTGTAACCGCACTGTTGGCCTGATAATATACACTCTAGCGATCACCGTCTATATTCAGCGTCGCAGTATTTGTCTGGAAAAACTACTTCGTGCGTAGGTAATGCCATACCTCGATTTATAAAGCTGGTATAGCTTTTAATATAGGTACTTGTCTGCACTTGTAGAACCACGACTGCTTGTGGGGCTTTGAAGGATTAATAGAAAACGGTATTTGAGAGCGAAGCATCGAATACACCCTGCTTTCATCTTTTCATAAAAATTAACATCTTTTAGACTAATTTGTAGATTATAGGAAAATAGTAGGGAAATATAATTTTTTATTCCTTACCGTTGTGCAGTCGATCTATTGCATTCTAAATTTCATTTTCATCATGCGCTCACAGTACTAGACATGTAAACCTGAAGTTTACATTGTTTTCGGGCCCGATTTTCGCGCCCAACTTTCATTCCAGTTGTAGAGCTTGGTATGTTTTATGAAATATAGTTTTTTGGGAAAATCGGAACGAAAATACCGCATTTTTGTCGTTTTTACAAAATCTTCAATTTTGTGCTTAATTCATTCAGTACTGAAAAGTGCTATGGAAATGAAGCATATTTAAGAACCTTGTGTTGTTAGGTTACTACATGCCAAGTTTCACGTTCGTCATAGTATTAGTTCAGGAAATGCAAGAAGCCCAACTTCGAAATTTTTTCGGAAGCCTAATTTTTGGCCGATTTACCTACAATTTTCTGGCTCAATATGGCTCGTAAAATTCTTTTCATTATTATTCTTAAGAGAACGCGTAAAGTTATACAAGATCGCCAAATTTTATTTCTTTACAAAAACTACTGCCCGAGATATTACAGCTCAAATTCGCCAAAATTCACGGTGGCTCTGCGCGAGTCGCATTCAGCCGAGAAATCTTCAGCACAGGGCGGGATGAGCAGCGTGGGCCGATCCGGTCCCGGCGGCGGCTCCGACAGTCAGGCATGCAGCGAGGTAGACGGATTACGCCGCCTCAGCGCGCCGAGCAGGTGGCGCGCCTTCAGCAGTCAAAGGGCTAGAGAACTAATTTCCAGTCTGTATCTTCGAAATTATGTTGCGCGAGTTATACTGCTATACAAGCGATATTGCCACGAGCTTGATGTCGAGAAGTATCGCGTAAATGACATAATATTCTGGCAAACTGTGAGAAACTACATGTGTTCATGTAATCCCAGAGTCTGGAGATTGGTTTAGAGAGCAAGCAAGCATGCAAGCAGGTCGGGACCAGAAATGGTGACGCCTTTGTGCCGAGGGGAACCGACACAGGCTTTGTACAACAGTCTTCGCGGTATATGTACGAGTGTCTCGCGAAAATGGCATAATATTCTGGTAAATCATGTGAAATTACGTATGTACTTGTACTCCCACAGTCTGGAGATGGGTGTAAAAAGCAAGCAAGCCAGCAGGTCAGGGCCAGAAACAGTAATGCCTTTGTGCTGGGGGAAGCCGACTCCGACTTTGTAGAAGAGTTTTGAGAGTGACTTCGTTCCACTGTGGGCGCTCTGGTCGCACATCAGGAGTGGATGACTGCGCAAACTCGCGGGAAATATCTAGTGCAGCGTGGAGTGTAACTATGGTGCATGTGCTTGTGCTGTCTTTGCAGTATACGTATGAGTGGCTGGCAGTCGATAGCTATATGCATAATGCAAAAGGGGCGATTCTGTATGGTGCAGGATACAAATAGTATGTTTGTTTCATCGACACAGTACGTGATGATATACTGCCGGGTTGTAGATCGGTTTCACGCTTTAGTAATCAAGCTTCTATTCTCAGTGGCAGAGCAGCGTAATTGATCAAGTGTCTTCCCATATTAGACGATCTGTAGGTCACTCTTGAAGGGTTTAGCTGTAAGTGCAATATGGCGATCTGTACAAAATAGTTTGGCCTCTGAAAGTGTCTCCTGCAGAAATAAAGAAAAAGGTGGACAGTGCTTTCACACTAGCAGCATCAGTAATTTGGTGGAGTAAATTCAGTAAGAGTCGATGAGAATGCTCCATTCATTCAGAAGCGATCCTTTGCCCTTTGACATAAGAGCCTCTACATAGCGGTAAGAGCGTTTGCGTTTCTGAGACGTATGTTGAAAGCCGGATGTCGCGATTTCCAGGAAAGGTAACACGTGATGGACGGAGTGCCATGTTAGGACCACAAGGAGGAATGCATTAGGCGTTATTCTGGACTATTTTCGTGAACAGATTTTATTAGAACAAGAATTTCCTTGCGGACAAGCTGAGAAATCACGAACCTCTTGTAAAAGCGACCATTAACGATTTCTGCAGCACTTTATTAATTTCTGAGAGGTCGACTTGGCTCTTATTTACATAGCCATGTGACATCAGTATAACACGAAGAACCTTCTAGATGGTGAGTCGCCACATGAACATTTCGTGGCGTTTCATCAGCCACGGTGGGGAAGTAAATGCATGCACACCTAGACGTAGTTCACATGTCCTATTATAATCGCTAGTAACAATACACCCTGTACAGTTCTGAGAAGCATTGGAACAGATGTCTACAGCATGACCTGTGACGTCAGTATCCACAGGTAGAGAGGTATCGTGGCAGCAACAATAAACACACGCGTGTGGCCCAGAGGCGTCTCGTGTATGTGACTGGCGTGAACGTGATGCCCGGTGTGTGAACAGTGGAGTTCTTTGGATGGCAGTTCGCTGATAGGTCACAGTTAATGATGGTTCGAAAGCGTTTTTCTACGTGCAATGAGTGTTTGTGCACTGCTTTATTTTCGGCTGTTTAAGCACTGTGAGCGTGATTGCACAGCATTACACATGCATTTCCTTTTGACAATTTACGAGTTGTTTTCGTGTATGGTGCATTATTTTGTGAACAGGTGTGCAGGCTGTGTAATGCACGATTTCGACAGTTGACGAATAGTAAGCGTGTTTGCAGAAGCTTTTACATCAATTATTTTGACAATTTACGAGTTGTTGGCGTCTCTGCACGTCAATGTACTGCATCATTTTGGTGATTTACGAGTAGTTTGCAGGTCTGTAGACTATTTACTGCGACCTCAAGCACTCCAGGGCGAGTATTTTGTATCAGTGTAATAAATGGACTGCTTGAAATCCATCCCTAAATAAATTGTTCCAAAATAAATAAGTACACTCCTTCCTCTCTCCAGCAGCCCAGCACAGGCTGAGTCCTTTAACCGCCAGTTTTCCTCCCCCAGATCGCCATCTTGGATAATGTCACAGAAGGGACGACAGCGCCCTCTGGTGACGGCACTGTGTACTAGAACAGTTGGACTCCAGACCTCATGGTGACCACACTGCTGTAGCTACTGCCTCAGATTGTTTAAATAAACACTGCATATAAAATAAAGGCTTATATCCATCCTATCCAGCATCTCAGCACAGACTGAGTCCTTCCCCCGCCAATTCATAGGAAGAGGTGGCGGTCTGATGACTTAGGTTACTAGAGGTAGCCAAAGTGACCTATTTTGTCGCCATTTTCTTGGGTTGGTGGAGATATCCGTAGTGCGTTGCATTGTCCTGCTGGAATTTGAACTTTCTGCCATTTTTTTGGGGATTGGGGGGAGGGGAGGGGGTTATGTTAGTGGAGGTAGCCCAATCGTCCTATTTTCCTGGTGAAGTTTGAACTTCCAGCCATGACGTTATTACAACTTTGCCATATGTAGTGCCGCCATCTTGGATCCACAATTTTGAATAAATTTGGCAACAATGCAATGTGGGGTGGTACAAACTTTGTGATACTACTACTGCCGCCCCCTGATGCATTACTGTGCTGACGGAACCATAAGTCGAGCTCCTACTGGCCTCTTCCACTGATGAGGCTGCTGCTCTGCCAGCCAGGTTGTGGTGGAGCACTTTTGAAGACAATCCTGTATAGCTGCTTAATACATACGTTATTGTCAATGATGTTTTCTTGGCGCTCTCGAGTGTAGATGGGTCCTCACCACGGCATCCTGCCCGGTTCTCACCTGACGACTGTAGGGGTCTGAGACTGGACTCACATATTATTGAAGTCCTTGAAGAGGTGCCTATGAGACATACATGGGTGAACAAGGAGCTAGGCTTTTTAACTGAACCGTCGCAAGTGTAGATGGCATACCCTATGAATTCTATATAACCTTCTGTCCATTCTTTAAGAAAGGGTTCAAGGACATAGTGAGGGAGAAAGAATGCTAGTGATAGTTATACTCTGAAGAAGAACCTGAATAATAGTACTCAGTCCCGGGGAAAAACAAACATAAAGGTTAACGGATATTACACCGATAACGTTGATATGCAGACAGTCGAAAATTGTTGTGGCAAGGATGAAACGAACTGTTATAGACATATTCAGGTCAGAACAGACTTACTGAATATCCAGCCAAGCCATCATAGGTAGAATTTGCTTCTTAGGACACTTGGCCTTTTCCTTTTTGCAGTATCAGGAACAAACATTCGAGCTACTGAACACTGATTTAGACAGAGTTTTCGATAATGTTGTCCATCACTATTTAACGGGTGTTTTATGGCATTTCAGATTTCAGCAAGCAACAATAGATTTACTGCTGCCAATAGTTTCCAATGTGCAAATTAACGGACGTCTTACAGGTGCATTTCTCAATACAATGTTCTGTCATATAGGATTAAACTTTATGACTAATGCAGTTTGGTATCACTTTAGAACCATTAGTTCCTATAGTAAGTACCTACAGACCAAGACTATTCACTGTCAATGCCTGTTACCACAACACACTCTAAGAGAGGAAAAAAAAAGAGAAAAACGCGGTGCACAACGAATGATTTATTGGAATGAGACGAAACTCGGTAGATGTGATATACATGTGCACGCAAACAAATGATGACAATTTTAGAAAAATTGGATGATTTATTCAAGAGAAAGAGTTTTACACACTGAGCAAGTCAATAACGCATTATTCCACCTCTGGGCCCTATGAAAGCAATTATTCTGCTTGGCTTTGATTGATAATGCCTTTGGATGTCCTCCAGAGGGGTTTTGTGACGAATTCTGTCCTACTAGCGCATAAGATCGTCAAAATCCCGAGCTGGTTGGTGGGCCCTGCCCATAATGCTTCAAGCATTCTCAGTTGAGGAGAGACTGGGCAACCTTACTGGACAAGGTAGTGTTTGTCAAGCACGAAGAAAAGCGGTAGAAACTCTCGCCGTCTGCAAGTGGGCATTATCTTGCTGAAATGTAATCCCAGAATGGTTTTCCATGAAAGGCAAAAGAAAGGGGCGCATAATATCGTAGCTCTAAGGGTGACGTGGAGACAACCAAAGATTCCTACTATGGAACGAAATGGCACCCCAGGCCATCATTCCCGGTTGTCGGTCCGTATGGCTGGCGACAGACAGGTTGGCATCCACCGCTTTCTGAAACGTATCCAGACACGTCACCGTTGGTGATATGGACTCAGCTGGGAGCGGGACAGTTCTACTCCAATCGATGGTATTACAGGCTGAATGTGACAGACACCACAACAAACGGGCTAGTTGGTGAACAACAGTCAATGGTAGTCGGCGCAAGGAGCGCCTTGAGATCAGCTCCCTTCCCATGAGCCGCCTATTGCTGTTTCTTGTGCTCACTGAATCACCATTTGCATGTCAGATCGATGATAATGTTGAATCCGGGACTCTGAGTGCCTCTCTGAAGATTGCTTGGTTCAAATGGTTCATATGGCTCTGAGCACTATGGGAATTAACAGCTGAGGTCATCAGTCCCCTAGAACTTAGAACTACTTAAACCTAACCAACCTAAGGACATCACACACATCCATGCCCGAGGCAGGATTCGAACCTGCGACCGTAGCTGTCGCGCGGTTCCAGACTGAAGCGCCTAGAACCGCTCGGCCACACAGACCGGCGATTGCTTGTTGATTGAGTTCAGTCGCCCCTGTGGGTCAGTCGCTTCCTTCTTGAAGCTGTGGTCGGCTATAGTTCACCCATCCCTGCCAACATCGTGCAGTTGTGGCATCGCTCCTATTCAAATATCGTGCGATTCGCCGATTTCTTCAACCGACTTCTTTGAGCCCAGTTACATGTCCTCTCTCAACTACTGACATTTGCACATATTATTCACACGCCTGTCTGCGAGACATAGTTACTGTCCAGATGAGTACACAGAATGAAATTTGCTAAGACTTTATATCCTGGTATCGACATGATCCTGCTTACGGTCCTTGACAGCTGCGCGGAGGAATTGCGCTGCTGTGTCACACATTTATCCATCGGTCGCCAAAGTTTACAGTTTTACATTTTCGGTCGATGCCTGTATGAATATGAATGTGTAACAAGTTGGCGTAACTTTTTAGCACTGCGTCGTTTTTTTTGTCTTAGAGTGTACTTAAGAAATCCCAAGACATCGTAAAACTATCGGACTTAATGAATTTCTATAGAAGGAAGCCGTGGGGGACAACTATGAGCTACGATAAAAAACGGCACTTTTGGTCAACCAAAGGACAAATCCCTTTAGTAACTGTGTTGAAATGGGAGTGAGTATGAAATTAGGGAAAAAATACAGGAGTTAACTATCATCAGTCCCAGAGAAATGGTAGTTGTATAGCTAGGGATCAGAGAAGGTGACCTATATTAAACGGATTGAGAGAAAAGATTTTCATCAATTGTCGGGAAAAATCTAATAAATATGCGGAAACTATTTGCAGGTTGGCCGGATTTAGTAAAGACTGCATGAGGGTATCGCGGCGGACACGTGGGTTAGACAGATGTCACAAACTATATCCCGAGCATTACAAACCGCTGTGTAGTTATTAGCGAATTATCCTAATGAAAAATGACAAAGACAAGAATCGCATCGGTCAGAAAAAACTCCATCCAGCAGATAACTTAAACTGGAAGACAGTATGGGCAAATCCGTCAGTTCACAGACGCGTTACATACGTGACTATATCTAACGCCAACAGCGTCGCGTCATCACAAAATAAAACTGACAAGTCATCTGTACTGTAAGCACTGCGGTATGATTGCCACACCCATACGCATAACGAATTTCCTATCCATGATGCACAATGCCTCTCTCATTGTAGTTAATGTTATTTTGTTATTGTTGACCATCTTGTAATATTCTCGTGGTCCTATGACATAACACCACAACTCTTTTACTAATCGAATCTGATAAGGTTCTCAGGCGGACAAAGGTGTATTGTAGCGCACTTATTTCGAGGATGAATCCTGCAAATGGATCCCAACGCGACGTATGCTTTAACTCACTCCAGATGCTTACTCCTAGGTATTTTACGGCAGTTAATGTTTCCGGCGATAGTGTACAACAATAGTACTCGACTTTTTATTACCCTATGTATGCATAATATGCTACATCCAGTGTGGCCTCCATGCAGAAATCATAGTAATCTGCTAGTTTCGTAGTTGTGGAATGAGATTTTCAGAAAATAACTGAGGATTAGTTCAGTGGTAAACTAGGGATCAGAGAAGGTATGATGTGATAATTTTAGTGGAGACTTATCTATCTTCTTCGTGAAGGTTATCAGCATCCGATATTACATGCGCCCGATGAATTAAAGTACTGAGAACACCGGCGGTTTGTGCGGGGTGATGGCAGCTGGACGCCTGAAGATATAAATCAGTATGTGTGGGTTTTCTGTACACCGAATGCCCCAAAGACCCATCATTCTTACGGCTTACTTACACCTCTAGAAAGGGTAAAGTCCCATCTTTCTTAATCTCCATAGTAAACTTAAAGAATTATTGCATCTGGAGAAGATTTTTAAAGAGAATGGCTATACTTCGCGTCAAATGCGGAAGGCCATGCACAATTATAACAACAAGAAGCAAAGCTCTGGGAAGATTGATGACGACTATAAATCAACTGCGTTCCTTCCATATGCCGGGAACGTGTCTTCTAAAATAGGCAGATTGCTTAGGAACAATAATATTAACGCCATCTTCTGACCACCAGCAAAGAGCGGGGCCTTGGTCGGGTCCATTAAAGACGGTTTAGAACTGAGGAAGGCGGGTGTTTCACTGTTAGTGTGGCTTTGCATTTATAGGTCAGACGAGTCGAAAGGTCCAGGAACGCTGTGCAGAACACGAAAGACATACCCTTCTGCCGCAACCTTTCAAGTTAGCAGTGGCAGAACATTGCATTTCCATGGGACACTCAATGGAATACAATAATACCAAAATTTTAGCAGCGGTTTCCAGCTTATTGGACTCTGTAATTAAAGAGTCTGTGGAAATACGTCTTTCTGATAATTTAATGAATCGTGGTAACGGCTTTCAGCTGGATAAAAATTGGATTCCAATTATTAAAATTTTGCGGTCGCAACGGAATCGACATGCTCAGTCGATACTCAGCGATTAGTTCGTTCTTACTTCTCCAATGAGGGCAGCACACACAACTTGGCTGCCTCGCGCATGTCACCTCCTAACGCATACGCCGTAAGCCGTCAGTACGATTCGCATGCGCGGAATTCGCTATAAATACCATGACTACGTTAGGTATTTTCAGTACGTAGTCTACTCACCTGAGAATGGCCGGACGTTTCTGGACCGAAATATCGTGGCCATGTTGATGGGATCGGGCTGCAAACCCGAAAACTAATGGAAGAAGAAATACGCCGGGAAAATTTCAGAAGTCACAATACTATGACTGTTTGTAGCCGCCGACCGTTGCTTGTGTAAACACTTGTCTTATCACGGGCCACTACAGACCAGGATGGGCTACAGAAACGGTTAGGGAGAGGGCAGATTCGCATCGGGGCGTGCAGTTAAGCAGTGGTAGTGATAACAGATGTTTATTGAAGCAGCCTTATACAGCACTCAGGTCAGCTTCAGGGCCCACTGTGTGCTTGCAGACGCAGCCGACTGCGGAATGGATTGACATCCCAATCGCGCCGGTGGTGTCCGTATTTCTGAATCGCGGGCGGCTGATGCGGTGGCGTCGTGTGGTCTCCAGTGAGAAAAGAACGAACGCGGCCGAACGAGGTCCACCAGAGTTTCGCCAGCTACACACCGCCGTGCGTACTCGTTGTCCAGATGTCATTCGCTTGGGTGCAATAGCGGGCACTAAATGTTCTGATGCCCAGTAGCAGTGCCCCTGTCGTCCCACAGGGATAGAGGAGGACGGTGACGGCTAGGTACCTAGGAGGCCGTGAGGACGAGCCTCACCTAGCCAGATCGTAGACAGCTTGCTGTCGATCGTCCGAAGTCCCTCAGAGGGTAGAGACCTGGCCGGACACCAACTCCCCGCATTGGTGAAGTTTCCCTAGACCCGCGGCCATCTCGCCACAGATAAGGCGCGCCTATAGACGGAACTCGATGAGTTTATTAGCGGACAGGTAACCAGTCAATCTTCATCTCCCATGTTAGCCGCGATTTCTATGAGACTCAAAGGGCATCATTCTCTCCGGGCCGGCCGTGGTGGCCGAGCGGTTCTAGGCGCTACAGCGTGGAACCGCGCGACCGCTACGGTCGCAGGTTCGAACCCTGCCTCGGGCATGGATGTGTGTGGTGTCCTTAGGTTAGTTAGGTTTAAGTTGTTCTAAGTTCTAGGGGACTGATGTCCTCAAGAGTTAAGTCCCATGGTGCTCAGAGCCATTTGAACCATTTTTTTGAACCACTCAGCAGTGATATCACATGCTAATAATAGAGGGGCGAGTTTTTACTAGACTTTCTACTTAGTTGCTGCAGTATGCTAATTGTTTAACGTGTGCTATCGGTGAATTTGTTGGCATATCACGCTGTGATATTTGTTTAACGGGGGATAGAGCTTTATTCGTTTAAGTATCACACAGTGCTCATTGTCTTATCATGTATTTACATATACTTTAGAGTAGAAACGTGGGTATTTGTAGAATAACTGTAAAACTATAGCAAATTACAACGGGGTGGACACAAAACTGTCATTACGTCATTAATTTATATTAATTCAGCAACATGCCTGTCACATAACGTAACATAAAAGTGTTGTGTGTCATAAATTATGATAGTATTTGCCACAGTCTTTGTGAATATGCCCTGACGTCATTAAATTTTAGTAATTCAGCTACACACTAGTCACACATTGTACTGTCAGAGTGTCATATCGCTTAAATTACATAAATGTAAATCGCCATTTTTGAGAATATGCCATGACGTCATTAAAGTATAGTAATTCAGCGCCTACTTTAATGTCGAAGTTCCTTACTTGATGAACTATGATAACACTCGATGCCAATTTTTAAGTAGGATAATTCTGTTGCTGATGATCCTCTCACTACGGCAAACAGTCCACGAATAACGAGGTTCGTGTTTCTGAAGTAGAGAGAGCATGAGGAGAGGGAAGAAGTTCCCTCCTATTTAATGTGTTCACTTTGGCTCTGAGATAAAGGGGATAGGGAGGATGGAAGAGTAGGATGACTTTTATTTTCCCGCCAATTTTATCACACAGAAATGCCCAAGATTAATGGACAGAGTACCAGGTTACATCGTGACATTCAGTGTACGACATTTAATTGAGCGACATGCGTGCGCAGGTTGGGGTTCCCCTGGGTGTTCTTGAAGATAAAGCCAGTTGCCTCTGGTGCACGGGCAGAGTCCCAGAAACCTTATGTTATCACCATAAGTGACTTTCCGATAAAATCATTATCTTGTGTAAATCTCACACTGCTACCCTGATACCAGATCTTTATGTACAGTCGTGCTCAAAAGTATCCGAACGACCTGAATTGCATTTCGCCTGATTCGAATGCAATTCACATAACGCAGCTGTCTAGCAGGTCCTCTAATCGCCCCTCGGTACAGTCGTTTGACTATTGAAAATGGTTCCAACAAGTCACCACTAGAAAACACTGCTCTGTACCACAATAACTCAAGATGTAAAGTAATACCAAGGTAATACAAATATCAGGGAACACCTTATCACAGATAAGACTGTCCTTAGGGCTTGTAAGCTCACATTTATTACAATAAATGACATACCTGAAATGTTAATACTCTCATTATTACGTCAGATAGGTAATTCACGTAGTAAGTTCGTCGTATTCATGATTTCCTCTTCAGAGTAACATACCGTACTTATTATTTAACACAAAATTACACTAAAAATTTAAGTTATTCACGACCAGCTAGTTGAGAATATGTATGAACTTCAAATGACACGACCAACCGTCTCGTTGTGCATATGGATTCAAACCCAGGTCATGCAGATTAAGCAAAGACTTCGTGACTGACGGAAACTAACAGTCATTCCTGACTAGACATACAGAGAGTGATATAACTCGATTTTAGACAGTATCAGTTAGCAAATATCAACTTTAAATTACGTAACGGACGCGAATTCCTACCCAGCATCTAATGTCCTTATTAACGAACTACGAGAGATGTTAAATATTGCTTCTTCAAAAGTAACTTACTTGAAATGCCGTGAGGTAAAGCTTTGTGTTGGACAGGGATTCGAACCCAGAACCTAATTGGATTGTTACCGAAGCACAATCAACTGTGCCATATTGGATTTTCTCGGCAGTAGCTAGATGTCTTAACTGAAATGACGAGGCGAAACATTAATTTTTTCCTTCTTAGGACTCCAACCCGGCACCTATCGCTGTTATATTCTAGAGAAAACGAACGTTAAATATGGGTTTGTTACACCAGCAGCGACATTTGAGCGTGTTTGAACTATAAGTAATATTACTAAAAGTTCAATGCTGACTGGGAATCGAACCCCACACATATCGTTGTTGACTGCACGCAAGAGACGTCAGCAACCAAATTTTTCTCCACCAACAGCTCGGAATAACATCCTTGAACTTACAGTGATCTCCCAAACAGTTCTGTGTCTCACTGGGACTCAAAAACGTCAGATATCGTTAATGTTGACAACGAATGAAAATACATTAAAAATCAAAATTATTATCCACCAGCAGATAGAAGTTCTCATGCTAGAGCTTGACACTACATAGTGCCGGGCCAGGATTCGAACCCATTCACCGGCAATATGTGCAGATGTTGAGGAATCTCCAGTTTTGAACAAACAAAAAATTGTAGTCGAGCTGTATTGTCACGAAGGGATCAAATCCCGCGTTAAGGGTGGTCTGAGTTGCATTCAAAGTTCAGAACCAATTTTATCGACATCCAGAAGCTCAAATAAAAGATAGAATATGTGTCCTGTGACCCTACATAGCGTTTGATTCATCGCTAGAAATAAATAACTAGTTTAAGAATGGTTACTGCTGATAGAGTTTCTACATGTCGCGAATCCTGACTTTATTGTGGTTCAACCTAACGTCTACTTGGTAGAGAAGGATTATCATGTTTAACGTGAATTTCAGACCACAATGCCATTACACCTTCTTCACTTGGCATAGCCAGATGAGAACAGAATCTGTCTCTCCTTATCAAAAATCATCAGCAGAAGTTGGAATCGAACCAAGACCATAATTACATGAACCGAGCATCAGTCCAACAGACCATCAAACGCTCTTCTTTCTGACTCACTTTTCTGTCATAACAACGTTGCGTCAAACTGGATGAGAGTTCTGACACACAGGCTCCCTGTAATGGTTTGCAGCATGTTCAGTACATTGATTTACTTGGTTGACCGAATCGCCATGAACTAGCTGGCGCGGCTACCCAGTGCATACATTCGACTCTATTTTGTAATCACCGAAATAAATTCATATAACTGCCACCTACGCAGAACTACAAACAGTGTACGATGCAGAAATGTAAGTAGGAAGTGTTCCTTTCGACTTGAGCTACTCTATTGCGCTATCTGTTTGTTGAAAACGTCGTGCAGTGCAGAAGAAAAGCTGTAAATGTCTGTCTCTCAGTAGTCTAGATCCGACCATATGCATTATCTCAGAGCAATGTGGAATGCGGAAGTTCTGGAGGAATTGTTGTAGACTTCTGGAGCTGTTATAGCTATGTGTCCGTTAGTAGCGTAACAGTAAGTGTCGCGCAGTGTAGATAAGACGTCGCGAGTTCGGATACGCTCACTGCTACATTTTTGAAAGTGCAATTCTGCTGTCTGCTGAAGTTGTCTATCTAATGGAACTTTGAACACACTTCGCTTCACTTGCCAAACCAAAATAGTCGCATGTGGAAAAAGGGTTAACTTGTGTGGCATTTTGTTCTTTTCAGGTTTAATAGATGGCCAGGCAGCAGATGCATCTCAAAATGTTTGTATTATGTATGAGGATAGCGCATAGTGCCAAATACCGGCCTTAATTTGAGGAAGAAATTTCTGAGGATGTACGTCTGGAGTACAGAATTGTATGGTAGTGAAACGTGGACTGTGGGAAATGGTTCAAATGGCTCTGAGCACTATGGGACTCAACTGCTGTGGTCACCAGTCCCCTACAACTTACAACTACTTAAACCTAACTAACCTAAGGACATCACACACATCCATGCCCGAGGCAGGATTCGAACCTGCGACCGTAGCAGCAGCGCGGCTCCGGACTGGAGCGTCTAGGACCGCACGGCCACCGCTGCCGGTCGACTGTGGGAAAACCGGAACAGAAGAGAATCGAAGCATTTGAGATGTGGTGCTATAGACGAATGTTGAAAATTAGGTGGACTGATAAGGTAAGGAATGAGGAGGTTCTACGCAGAATCGGAGAGGAAAGGAATATGTGGAAAACACTGATAAGGAGAAGGGACAGGATGATATGACATCTGCTAAGACATGAGGGAATGACTTCCATGGTACTAGAGGGAGCTGTAGAGGGCAAAAACTGTATAGGAAGACAGAGATTGGAATACGTCAAGCAAATAATTGAGGACGTAGGTTGCAAGTGCTACTCTGAGATGAAGAGGTTAGCACAGGAAAGGAATTCGGGGCGGGTTGCATCAAACCAGTCAGTAGATTGATGACCAAAAAACATGATTGAACTACAGATGTTGAAAAATTTGGTGCTGGACTATGATTCGAATTCGTATCTCCTCTATCGAGGATCTGAATCTCTCGGAACAGTATAGCTCAATCATTTCGTTCCTTTTCCCAAGACTGCAATCTTCTCTAGGTCTCCTTCATAGACAAGTAAGTGGGTCCGAATCCTGATACGGTACAAAAATATTCATAATTTAAATTCAAGCCCTATCCCGTGCACACCAGTCTGCTAGTGAAAATTAACGTGCATTTTTAATGTCTGTTCATGTGTTACCAACAATCGCAATAGGTGTCGTTATTTCTGGTCAAACACGCACACACCTTACTATTGGTGAGTAAGCAACTGATACTTACGCTATGTTCGTGGATGATAAGGAAGGACGGTAGGTGTCGGATTCCATTGTCGCTCAGGCACAAAAATTTGTATCCGTATTTTAGATTCAACGTAACATTTGATTTTACTTAGGTAACAATCCGATTACGTGTAGGGTTCGTAAATTCGTCACAGAACTTCACATCATGCGCTTCATCTTTAAATTCATTCACCCTTTATTATTTCTGAATGGAGGTATATCAGACAGCATTCGTGGTTAATTAAATGGACGAAAGGGCCTTTATAGGAGTCCCGGTTTATTACAAAAACCGTCGTCTTTTATTTTCAAGTATATATTTGGTTACTGATATTGGCGAAAATTTCGGTAATTCATGCCTCTTCATGACTAGTCAGCAATATGATACGATTAGATTAGATTAATACTTGTTCCATAGATCATAAATACGACATTTCATAATGATGTGGAACGTGTCATTTTAATGAAAGATTTCTTTAGATACCATGTTTCAGTTTCATTACAACAAATTTTTATTCTCTCTCTCATTCTTTTTTATTTTTATCTCTCTCTCTCTCTCTCTCTCTCTCTCTGTGTCTCTCTCTCTCTCTCTCTCACTCTCTCACACACACACGCACACACATACACATTCTTTTTTTATTTTTATTCGTTTGTTGTGCTCGACTATCGGTGAGGCACGAAAACGTCAGTCAATGAGTTTCTTAGTTTTGAGTACACTTACGAAAGAGATATAAAAACAGCTATGAGAGTTACTGATTTGTGAAGCTTAGTTTGCAGTCAGTTCCGAGTATAATTAGTAACTACGCTCCAGTCCCTAAACACAGTTACAGAAGTGTGAATCAGACGGATTACGTATTCCAGGCCGTCGCAGCCGCGTCTTTCTGCCAGCTCTGGTCACTTTCCAGCCAACTGTAGGATCACATCGGTTGGTCTTCTTCCTGCTGGTAATGTAACTGAGATTTGGCAACAAGGCAAGGTATATTTGGCAACTCTGTGATCGACAAGTTACTTCCTGGTGTGCACGGAATTAAGCCTCAAAGTTCACTTCATTTTTCCAGTCATTTCCATTGAATAATCTGAGTTATTATCGCTTCAGCTGTAACAAAAGATTGTAAATTTACGGCTTTGAGCCCAGGAAAGTCGTTGCACGTGGAAATCGCAACTAATCTCGTCCTTTAAATAGCGGTTTACGAGTTCTAGCCACTATTGTCCTCGTAAGAGGAAGGCTAGACACATGCCTCTTCCCTAGCCCTGTGGTAACGTGCTGGTCTATGAAGCAGCATCTGTTATGGTTTGCGGTTACAGTCTTGCTGACTGTAACGTTTTTATCCCTTCTGTGAAAGAGCTACAAGCAGCCAGATCAAACATCGATAAGGAAATCGCAAGAAAATACTTTCAGCTCATAGTGCAATGGTGAAAAACTTACAATGTTGCACAACAGGTAACGCTTCTTTCCACTGCTGACAGGCAATTTTTGGGTTTCTAGGAATACATTACTTTATTTATGAAATCCCACATTTGCATACCACTCGAGTATGACACAGCATACCAATCAAACACAGACCCAATCGAAATCTAAGTGATTAGTATTTTACTAATTCGTACCGATAGAGACACGCTTGCGTACAGATACTCAGTTCTATTGAAAGAGACTTTCGTCGTAAGACTAACGTGGGTAGTTTTGTTTCATTTCTTATAATACAGTGCACAATTTTCGTAAGGTTTCTTTTTAGTGTTGTTAAAACAATAGTTAGCATGAGAGAGAAATTAATCATCAACGATATATGCGATTTCTCTGATGTTATATATAACAGTCTGACAATGCAGATGCGGTTTATTCATTACATGAATGTAGGAAACCTGTTCTGAGCTAAAGCTGTCATACAAGGTTTGATGAGGAATAAAATGCGTCTGGCACACGACAGCTAATGTAGAAAATACTTTTCTGAGGTATTTTGGCACTATGCGCTATCCTCATACATAATACAAACATTTTGAGATGCATCTGCTGCCTGGCCATCTATTAAACCTGAAAAGAACAAAATGTCGCACAAGTTAGCCCTTTTTCCACATGCGACTATTTTGGGTTGACAAGCGAAGCGAATTTTGTTCAAAGTTTCATTAGATAGACAACTTCGGCAGACAACAGAATTGCGTTTTCAAAAATGTAGCAGTGAGCGTATCCGAACTCGCGACGTCTTATATACACTGCGCGACACTTACTGTTACGCTACTAGCGGACACATAGCTATAACAGCTCCAGAATTCTACAACAATTCCTCCAGAACTTCCGCATTCCACATTGCTCTGAGATAATGCATATGATCGGATCTATACTACTGAGAGACAGACATTTACAGCTTTTCTTCTGCACTGCACGACGTTTTCAACAAACAGATAGCGCAATAGAGTAGCTCAAGTCGAAAGGAACACTTCCTACTTACATTTCTGCATCGTACACTGTTTGTAGTTCTGCGTAGGTGGCAGTTATATGAATTTATTTCGGTGATTACAAAATAGAGTCGAATGTATGCACTGGGTAGCCGCGGCAGCTAGTTCATGGCGATTCGGTCAACCAAGTAAATCAATGTACTGAACATGCTGCAAACCATTACAGGGAGCCTGTGTGTCAGAACTCTCATCCAGTGTGACGCAACGTTGTTATGACAGAAAAGTGAGTCAGAAAGAAGAGCGTTTGATGGTCTGTTGGACTGATGCTTGGTTCATGTAATTATAGTCTGGGTTCGATTCCAACTTCTGCTGATGATTTTTGATAAGGAGAGACAGATTCTGTTCTCATCTGGCTATGACACGTGAAGAAGGTATAATGGGACTGCGGTCTGAAATTCACGTTAAACATGATATTCCTTCTCTACCAAGTAGACGTTAGGTTGAACCACAATAAAGTCAGGATTCACGACGTGTAGAAACTCTATCAGCGGTAACCATTCTTAAACTAGTAATTTACTTCTAGTGACGAAACAAACGCCATGTAGGGTCAGAGGACACATATTCTATCTTTTATTTGAGCTTCTGGATGTCGATAAAATTGGTTCTGAACTTTGAATGCAACTCAGACCACCCTTAACGCGGGATTTGATCCCTTCGTGACAATACAGCTCGACTACAATTTGTTGTTTGTTTAAAACTGGAGATTCCTCAACATCTGCACATATTGCCGGTGAATGGGTTGGAATCCTGGCCCGGCACTATGTAGTGTCAAGCTCTAGCATGAGGACACCTATCTGCTGGTGGATAATAATTTTGATTTTTAATGTATTTTCATTCGTTGTCAACATTAACGATATCTGACGTTTTTGAGTCCCAATGAGACACAGAACTGTTTGGGAGATCACTGTAAGTTCAAGGATGTTATTCCGAGCTGCTGGTGGAGAAAAATTCGGTAGCTGACGTCTCTTGCGTGCAGTCAACAACGATATGTGTGGGGTTCGATTCCTAGTCAGCACTGAACTCTTAGTCATATTATTTATAGTTCAAACACGCTCAAATGTCGCTGCTGGTGTAACAAACCCATATTTAACGTTCGTTTTCTCTAGAATATAACAGCGATAGGTGCCGGGTTGGAGTCCTGGGAAGGAAAAAATTAATGTTTCGCCTCGTCATTTCAGTTAAGACATCTAGCTACTGCCGAGAAAATCCAATATGGCACAGTTGATTGTGCTTCGGTAACAATCCAATTAGGTTCTGGGTTCGAATCCCTGTCCAACACAAAGCTTTACCTCACGGCATTTCAAGTAAGTTACTTTTGAAGAAGCAATATTTAACATCTCTCGTAGTTCGTTAATAAGGACAATAGATGCTGGGTAGGAATTCGCGTCCGTTAAAAATGTTTACGTTATGTAATTTAAAGTTGATATTTGCTAACTGATACTGTCTAAAATCGAGTTATATCACTCTCTGTATGTCTAGTCAGGAATGACTGTTAGTTTCCGTCAGTCACGAAGTCTTTGCTTAGTCTGCATGACCTGGGTTTGAATCCATATGCACAACGAGACGGTTGGTCGTATCATTTGAAGTTCATACATATTCTCAACTAGCTGGTCGTGAATAACTTAAATTTTTAGTGTAATTTTGTGTTAAATAATAAGTACGGTATGTTACTCTGAAGAGGAAATCATGAATAAGACGAACTTACTACGTGAATTACCTATCTGACGTAATAATGAGAGTATTAACATTTCAGGTATGTCATTTATTGTAATAAATGTGAGCTTACAAGCCCTAAGGACAGTCTTATCTGTGATAAGGTGTTCCCTGATATTTGTATTACCTTGGTATTACTTTACATCTTGAGTTATTGTGGTACAGAGCAGTGTTTTCTAGTGGTGACTTGTTGGAACCATTTTCAATAGTCAAACGACTGTACCGAGGGGCGATTAGAGGACCTGCTAGACAGCTGCGTTATGTGAATTGCATTCGAATCAGGCGAAATGCAATTCAGGTCGTTCGGATACTTCTGAGCACGTCTGAACGTATATTAATTGAAGTCGCGTTTTCGCGACCGTCTGTAAGCGCAGGCTAATCTCAGCTATTACTGTAGCGAATTTGATCCGGTTTTGACTAATATATACACTGATTCACATTTTTGTACATTTATAATTATTTGGTACGAGTTGTGTGAATTATGATAAATTAAAGTTAAGTTGTGAAAACGACGCCATTACTGCCTAGTGAACAGCTGCGGTAGCTTCAGAGAGTATTGGCGTGTGAGAGAGCTGAAAGCGTTATCTAACTCACAATTGCTGTGCTTGTCTAGCTGTATTGCGTTTTATGAAAATCGAAAGGTTATAAAAATGAATGCCAGTGGGGTCACTTTTCTCCTCACTCTGCCTTTTAAGCTAGCATTCATCTATCTGTTATCTGGAGATTCGGCTGAAACGAATAGTGACTCGGATTCCACGTTAGACTCTAATTCCCATTTTGCAGGTTGTATTACTGGTTAGGGACGTGTATGTAGCCTAAATGCCATCCAGTTGATTGAAACTGTGTCAGACAAATAGTATAGCGAAAAAATATGCCAGTGCAAAACCTGTGAGCTTCCATTTCATACACATGTAATAAAACGCAGCATGGGATGCAGCTTTACTTCGTCTATATAAAGGAAGTCATTCAGCAGCGCAGCATATGGCTGAACTTCCCGCTTTCTTCTTTCCTTGAGTGAACACAATTCACTGCATGGTGGGGAGATAGTTATGTTTGTCTGGCACTTTTAAATTATGCAGAACACTGGTAAACGAATCTCCACTTGCAATAAAGAGATTTAGGCCTTTTAAAGATTGCAAAGACAAGGGTACAATCTTCTAGAAAGGAATTCAGAAATTTCTTGCTGATAAATATACAAAGTTTCGAAATACTTCTACAGATGATTGAGGGTTGCATTTCAAAATATTGCGACAATTTCAGAACGCCAATTTCTGCTTCCCTGACATTAGTAATCACCATTCGGAGTCTTAATTCACTGCAAATTTTTCTAACAATGGGCAGTGCGTTACTCAGCTTTCAAGTGTTGCGACAAAGTACTATTAGCTGTCGCCCATGCCTGCTTTAGCCGAGACCAACTACTGTACATTGTTGTCCTTACTTGCGCTCAGTTTTTGTTTTGTTGCTTGCAGTTAAATTTAATGTAAGTGCTGCCATTTATTGTTTTTGTGCTGTGCGCGATTGTGATAACTTCTAGTTATGGATGAGTTTGTAACAAGAAAGAAGAGAAAAAGTCATTCTCATTCGTCGTCTAGCGTTATGGTATGTTAAAGATATGTACGCATTACTGTAACAGTATAATTATCTATCTATAGCAGTTTAATGTTTGCACTGGAGTCGTTATTTGGAGACTGGTAGAACTCTGCGATTGGAATACTTTCACAAGGAGGTCGAGCGGTAAACATCATTACAAATAACATTAAATTAAAGTTCATTAAAATGCAGTTGGATTTGCCTGTGTCGCCCATAAATCGCATTGATCTACAAAAATGCAGCAAAAACGACGATGGTTGCAGTTTTCAAAAATTTTGCTCAAAGTTCTATCATTAATAGTCTACATGGCAAAATATCACCCTATCTGGTCACACGGGCAGTACTCAATTTCGAAAACCATTTCCGATTCGGAACTACGGGGACAGCTTTATGGACAGCTTAAGGGCTATGTGATTACAGCACATTGTATAGTCCGTTCGTTTCTAAACGATTTTTCCATAGGGCTGCTTGAATTCGTCCAAACCAACTTGAGCCTACATCTCCCTATCCTTTTACAACCAAAATCTATTTACTCTCTTCCCATATAATAATAACTGAAGCCAGGAATTCCATGCACAATTAAAACTTAAAACGTGCATGCAATCTTGCACTATCAGATGACCAAACATGAGACGACCAAAGAGAATTCCATCTTTTGTTGTCATGCAATCTACAAGTTTTAGTATAAGAGAAATATTCTACTTTGAAATGTGTTATTCGTAATATCTTTGGAACAGTCCGCCTAACTATTATAACTGTAACGTACTCGTAAATAAATGTAATGTAAACGACAACGTATGTTTATTAGCATCAGAAACTGTATAACCGTATTATCATGGATAAATACAAACTCATTTATGAAGTTGCATACATTAGAAGTCTAGTTGAAATCAATGCGTGAATCAATGTTAAGATCCCAAAGCTATAGCTCATAGAATCTGTGTATTCCGTTTTATAAATAAACCAGCTGAGTACCCGGCGTTGTACAGGTATGTATTTACGCCAATCTTGTACTAGTCCATCTCCCTCTTTCATCCTCTCTCTGTCCGTCCGTATTACTGGCGCTCAGTGTCCACGTCGTCCATGGCCCATTCTGTCCATATCGTCCTCCCTCTCTCTCTCTGCTAACCTACTCCTACACCTCTGCCCACGTGCTCCTTCCGCACTGTCCATCTCCTCTTCCCCTTCCATCTCCTCCTCAAACCTGTCCTTTGCATCTCTTCTCCTTTCCTTTCCGTGTCCGTCTGCCAGTCTCCCTTGTCTCTGTCCATCACCTCCTCTTTCCTTTTCCTGTCATCTCCTCCTCTCCCCTCTCTCTGTCTATTCCCAACTGGCTCTGTCCGATTCCTCCTCTTCCTGTCTATGCCTATCTCGTCCTTCCCCCTCGCTACCTGTCCTCCTCGACCTCCTTCTTCTCTCCACGTTATCTTACTCACGACAATAGGAGGCTGGTGGTTCTACCACTAAAGTATTTCTTTGCGCATTGAAAATACACTCCTGGAAATTGAAATAAGAACACCGTGAATTCATTGTCCCAGGAAGGGGAAACTTTATTGACACATTCCTGGGGTCAGATACACCACATGATCACACTGACAGAACCACAGGCACATAGACACAGGCAACAGAGCATGCACAATGTCGGCACTAGTACAGTGTATATCCACCTTTCGCAGCAATGCAGGCTGCTATTCTCCCATGGAGACGATCGTAGAGATGCTGGATGTAGTCCTGTGGAACGGCTTGCCATGCCATTTCCACCTGGCGCCTCAGTTGGACCAGCGTTCGTGCTGGACGTGCAGACCGCGTGAGACGACGCTTCATCCAGTCCCAAACATGCTCAATGGGGGACAGATCCGGAGATCTTGCTGGCCAGGGTAGTTGACTTACACCTTCTAGAGCACGTTGGGTGGCACGGGATACATGCGGACGTGCATTGTCCTGTTGGAACAGCAAGTTCCCTTGCCGGTCTAGGAATGGTAGAACGATGGGTTCGATGACGGTTTGGATGTACCGTGCACTATTCAGTGTCCCCTCGACGATCACCAGTGGTGTACGGCCAGTGTAGGAGATCGCTCCCCACACCATGATGCCGGGTGTTGGCCCTGTGTGCCTCGGTCGTATGCAGTCCTGATTGTGGCGCTCACCTGCACGGCGCCAAACACGCATACGACCATCATTGGCATCAAGGCAGTAGCGACTCTCATCGCTGAAGACGACACGTCTCCATTCGTCCCTCCATTCACGCCTGTCGCGACACCACTGGAGGCGGGCTGCACGATGTTGGGGCGTGAGTGGAAGACGGCCTAACGGTGTGCGGGACCGTAGCCCAGCTTCATGGAGACGGTTGCGAATGGTCCTCGCCGATACCCCAGGAGCAACAGTGTCCCTAATTTGCTGGGAAGTGGCGGTGCGGTCCCCTACGGCACTGCGTAGGATCCTACGGTCTTGGCGTGCATCCGTGCGTCGCTGCGGTCCGGTCCCAGGTCGACTGGTACGTGCACCTCCCGCCGACCATTGGCGACAACATCGATGTACTGTGGAGACCTCATGCCCCACGTGTTGAGCAATTCGGCGGTACGTCCACCCGGCCTCCCGCATGCCCACTATACGCCCTCGCTCAAAGTCCGTCAACTGCACATACGGTTCACGTCCACGCTGTCGCGGCATGCTACCAGTGTTAAAGACTGCGATGGAGCTCCGTATGCCACGGCAAACTGGCTGACACTGACGGCGGCGGTGCACAAATGCTGCGCAGCTAGCGCCATTCGACGGCCAACACCGCGGTTCCTGGTGTGTCCGCTGTGCCGTGCGTGTGATCATTGCTTGTACAGCCCTCTCGCAGTGTCCGGAGCAAGTATGGTGGGTCTGACACACCGGTGTCAATGTGTTCTTTTTTCCATTTCCAGGAGTGTAATATCTATATCAAATTTGATTGAAATCGGTCCAGGGTTTAGGATGGGGTTTTCACCCTTGGCTTTGCTGGCATATGCACATGTCAGATATATTTCACACATATTTAACGTATTTAACGCATATTTGTACACATATTTCAACTATATGTCTAGCGCATTTCGCCCTGCAGTGTCATTTTCAGGCAGCTCAATGTTTATGGCGTGGTATCTCCTCAACTATGTGCTGCACAATGATACAATTTTGCAGGTACATCCAGTAGTGTATATCGAGAGACGTAAGGATGAGGAGATGGACAGACAGCAAGAGGGAAGGAGATAAACACAGATAGGAGGAGGGGATGGACAAAGATAGGGGAAGGGGATATGGACAGAGAGAGTGGAAAGGAGGAGATGAACAGACAAAGGAAAGAGGAGGAGATGGACAGTGACAGGGACAGGAAGAGACAGGCACAGAGATGGGGAGAGGAGGAGATGGAGAGACAGAAGAGGAGGAGGAGTGAGACAGAGGAAGGGAAGAGGAGGAGATGGACAGTGAGTTGGGGGAGGGGGTGGGGCAGCAGGAGATGGACAGAGAGAGGGGGAATTGGAGGTTGACGAAGAGAGGTGGAGGAGGATGTGCAATTAGAGGGAAGAGGAGAAGGTAGGCATAAGAAATCGGAATAAATAAATACCCGGCCAATGCCGTGAACAAATATGTTATACTTTGTTAGGGAAAGATTTTCTTGTTCAGTTTCTTAGAAGATATTTTATTTGTATGACGGCCTCTCAAAAGCAAATTATGTACACAAAATTAAAAACAAATAAACTTTTTTCAGAATAAATGAAAAAATGAGCCTTGGTAAAGTCCTCTATAACAAAGTGGACCCCCATCACCTTTGACAAATTTCTGGCTACGTCCTTGACAGTGGCTACTAAGCTTCACAAGAGATAAGCTGTAACACGAGCTCAACATGTAGATCATGCGTTTTTTTTTTTATTTGCGCAACATACTGAACCACTCATACACACATAGGCCCATGATCCGTGTACAGTATTTACGTTGGTTATAAACAACTACTTACAGCGTGATCATTACCGTGTGATGTCACTCGCAACGCCAATTCAGTATGGAACACGTAACATTCAAGCCTCCACTCAACTTTTCTACCGTGCACTGCTTGCATCGTGTAATTTATATGAAAGGGTTGACTTTCAGTTACTTAACAGTGTTCTCTGAATTTTATTCATAATTCTACGCTGTGGCCTGCAAACAAAATACCGTACGCCAGTAAAGTCGCCTAGCCCTACGTACTTAATGCTAACCATGCGAATCCGGGCCGGATTGCTAGTGGAGTATAAAATAAATACCCGAACAGTTTTTCTGAGGTACTGCGAAATATTGCTTGTTTGTGTAATTAATATATGAAGTGGAAACCATTCAGTCTAATGCAGTATCTTGTTTGTACTCTATTCAGGTTACTCATAAAAATGTAAATTCTATAGTAAACCGACTCAATAAAAGAAATTAAACGAAAATGTAAACTTTGGCACGCATTCGTTGTTGTTCAAACGACAGAGGACTCGTTTGCTCGAATATGCATTCGCGCTGTTCTGTACGTAGGGCAAGTTATGGATTCCGGCCATGGGGATTACAGAAGCTGTCCTCGACCCTGCAAATTTTGTGTCATGGCGAAATAATCGAATACTTGGTGTACATCGGTACTGTAGTTGTCGAAACAAAGGTAAGGATACTTATGTCAGTAATATCGGAACGCCTCTGGTCATAAATGACGCTATCTGTTAGCTCGCAGTAAATTTCGGACGGCTTGTAAAGTTTCCTTGTTGAAGACTGAAACTTAATTTGTAGTTTTCACTTTCTTGCCAGAATAAATTCGTGCCTGCTTAATAACGCGCATGTTAATCAACAAAAGCGTCGCTAATGCTTCAGGACGGCTGTGAGGGAAGGCGAAGGCATTCACTTGGCAGTTAATTAAGCACTCGCCAGCTCCGCCTTGTTTCTAATTTCCCACCCGCCGTCTTTCTACTAAATGACCTGCACGCTGTCGCGCCAGGGCTGAAATGGCGCCTTAATAAGGACGCGCTCATTTTTAACTCATTTTCACCTGAAACTACTGCTAAGTTAACCGCCACGCAGGTAAAAGTTGTATAAAGAAATGAGGACCCTCCGTTAATTTTCTCCTATACTACACTACTGGCCATTAAAATTGCTACACCACGCAGATGACGTGCTACAGACGCGAAATTTAACCGACAGGAAGAAGATGCTGTGATATGGAAATGATTAGCTTTTCAGAGCATTCACACAAGGTTGGCGCCGGTGGCGACACTTTCCAACCGATTTCTCATATACAAACAGCGGTTAACCGGCGTTGCCTGGTGAAACGTTGTTGTGATGCCTCGTGTAAGGAGGAGAAATGCGTACCATCACGTTTCCGACTTTGATAAAGGTCAGATTGTAGCCTATCGCGATTGTGGTTTATCGTATCACGACATTGCTGCTCACGTTGGTCGACATCCAATGACTGTTAGCAGAATATGGGATCGGTGGGTTCAGGAGGGTAATACGGAACGCTGTGCTGGATCCCAACGGTCTCGTATCACTAGCAGTCGATATGACAGGCATCTTATCCGCATAGCTGTAACGGATCGTGCAGCAACGTCTCGATCCCTGAGTCAACAGATGGGTACGTTTGCAAGACAACAACCATCTGCACGAACAGTCGGACGACGTTTGCAGGAGCATGGACTATCAGCTCGGAGACCGTGGCTGCGGTTATCCTTGACGCTGCATCACAGACAGGAGCGCCTCCGATGGTGTACTCAACGACGAACCTGGGTGCACGAATGGCAAACGTCACTTTCTCGGATGAATACAGGTTCCGTTTACAGCATCCTGATGGTCGTATCCGCGTTTGGCGACGTCGCTGTGAAAGCACATTGGAAGCGTGTATTCGTCATCGCCATACTGGCGTATCACCTGGCGTCATGGTATGAGGTGCCATTGCTTGCACGTCTCGGTCACCTCATGTTCCCATTGACGGCACTTTGAACAGTGGACGTTACATTTCAGATGTGTTACGACCCGTGGCTTTACCCTTCATTCGATCCCTGTGAAACCCTACATTTCAGCAGGATAATGCACGACCGCATGTTGGAGGTCCTGTATGGGACTTTCTGGATACAGAAATTGTTCGACTGCTGCTCTGGCCAGCACATTCTCCAGATCTCTCACCAACTGAAAATGTCTGGTCAATGGTGGCCGAGCAAATGGCTCGTCAAAATACGCCAGTCACTACTCTTGATGAAATGTGGTGTCGTGTTGAAGCTTCAAGGGCAGCTGTACCTGTACACGCCATCCAAGCTCTGTTTGACTCAATTCCCAGGCGTATCAAGGCTGTTATTACGGCCAGAGGTGGTTGTTCTGGGTACTGCTTTATCAGGATCTATGCACCCAAATTGCGTGAAAATGTAATCACATGTCAGTTCTAGTATAATATATTTGTCCCATGAATACCCGTTTATCATGTGCATTTCTCCTTGGTGTAGCAATTTTAATGGCCAGTAGTGTATTTCCAGCAGTCTTTTGCGTAAACGAGGCTTGTGAGGTACGTTGTTGGGGGCTGTCTACTTGAGAGGTGGCGTGTCCGAGAAGCTCTCGTACTCCTAGGTCGTAACAGTATAGAGAATTAGAGCGTTTGTATCCAGCGGATCTGTATATCTACCACCAGGCCCTACACAGATAATGATGCGTCTCCATATCTTTGACATTTTTCGAAGTACCTGATGGTTATAATGAAAGAGGGTACTCACGGAGGTCCAGTATGGGCTGTAACTATCGTGTAGCAGCGAGACTTGTTTGATATGCTAATGCGTTAATGCGGATCCGTTGTACGCTGGAAGAAATGAGTTCCAATTGTGGCCACCAGGGTCAAATATGGCGCAATACACTGATTGTATGACGGTATGCCATCCACGCTGTCATCTGACAAGCCATAACGCGACTGAACAGTATCGCTATCGAGAAGAGTGTCCGTGCGCTGTTAGTGAAACTATTTTTTGTAAGTCACAGTAATTACAGTGCTACATTGACAGAGTATCGGCGACTGAAGACTCTGAGGAGAGGTCTTATGTCATAAAATGGTTTAAAGAAGATGATAATGAAATTATCAAGCACAGGTGAGCTTGGTAGGGCACCGCCGGCCGGAGTGGCCGTGCGGCTCTAGGCGCTACAGTCTGGAGTCGAGCGCCTGCTACGGTCGCAGGTTCGAATCCTGCCTCGGGCATGGATGTGTGTGATGTCCCATTACATCCCGAGATATTGAGACGCGAAGTTGACGCTTGAAACACCCGACATGCGCTGCTAGCGCGCGTCCTGAGGCTCAGGCGTGAACCCCATGCTGCCCGTAATCGCGATGTGATTGACATGTGTAATCACACCTCCATACTTATCAAGAGGGACACTTACTTGTCAATCACATCGCGATTAGGGGCAGCATGGGTACACGCCTGAGCCTCAGGACGTGCGCTAGCAGCGCATGTCGGGTGTTTCAAGCGTCAACTTCGCGTCTCAATATCTCGGGATGTAATGGGAATATTGCGATGCAACCAACGCCATTGTGTATGTGCTTTGTCATGCTATGGATTGCTGAAGAAAAATATAGGAGGTCCATTTAAAAAAACATAAGTTTGTGTTAAAAAACACATATGCTTTCGTTTTAGGATGTTTCCAGATATGTACATTCATGGGCCCCAGCCCTACATTGATACCTGTGAAAGTCGTTTTCCAATAGCTGTTATTGTTCCAGAGATATTTTGGGTGGACAAGATAGCTGGGACACCCTGTATAATGCAACCTTCCACGAATGTGTTGTCTCCAGAGATTTTCCAGATCGCCACCTGCAACATCACTTGACCTCAATCCATGTGACTTTTGGAACGCGTTTACCAGGACACGTTAGGTCTCTACCTAGTCTGAAGGTCAGGATACAGGAACACATTGCTCAGATTCTATCGGAAATGTAGCGAGCAACTCGCTATTAGGTCGTTTTACGTATGCAGCATCTCGTTGACGACTGTGGTGCTCATATTGAACAAACTGTGTAAGCAGCAGTTAATAATAAAATCAATTTTAAGCATTTCTCACTTTTCTGACCTTTTCAGCCTTCGTCTCGCTTCTTAAAGCAACCCACTGGATATGAAACTGTACTAGAGCTCCGTCATAATGGAACCAACATATGATCCACGATAACTTGTCCTCAAGCTGATGTTGTCAGTAACATAAGCATAAAAAAATACGAGCCAAAAAGACATCCCGGGGTAGTAGAACAAGCTATGTGTGGCCCCACTCTCCATTGTTGCCTGATTTATTCAATATGACGGATCCGAGATGGCGGCGATAGATATGGCAACGTCGCAATGACGTCATAGCGGGAAGTCCCAATTTTGACGGGAAAATAGGTCAATTGGGCTACCTCCACTAACCTAACCCCCCTACCCTCCCACCTTCCCTCCCTGGCCTCCAGAAAATGGTGGGGAGTTAAAATTTTGATGTGAAAAAATGATCAATTGTGCTACCTCCACTAACCTAAGTCATCCGACTGTCATCTCTTCCTACGAATTGGTGCGAAAAGGACTCAGCCTGTGCTGGATAGGCTGAACATAAGTCTTTATTTAAAGTCTTTATTTAAACAATTAGAGGCAGTACCTCCATCCAGTGTGTTCACCATGAGGTCCGGAGACCAACTGATCTAGTACATAGTAATGCCACCATAGGGCGCCATTGTCCCTGCCGTGACATGATCCAAGATGGCGACCTGGAGCGGAAAAATGGGTGGTGCGGGGGGAGGGGGGGGGGGGGGGAAGGACTCAGTCTGTTCTAGGCTGCTGGAGAGAGGAAGGAGTAAATCGTCGCCGGCCGTGGTGGTCTCGCGGTTCTAGGCGCTCAGTCCGGAACCGCGCGACTGCTACGGTCGCAGGTTCGAATCCTGCCTCGGGCATGGATGTGTGTGGTGTCCTTAGGTTAGTTGGGTTGAAGTAGCTCTAAGTTCTAGGGGACTGATGACCATAGATGTTAAGTCCCATAGTGCTCAGTGCCATTTGAACCATTTTTTTGAGTAAATCGTCAGAATAATGCATATAAAACGCTCTGTAGACACTCTCTCAGCGCTTAAACAGTCGAAAAGAATGCAGTGCACAAACACTCAGTGCACGTAAAAAGCACAATGTATCAGCAAACTGTACCAACTCCTGTATGTGCTTTGCAGGGCCAGCAGGACACAAGCCAGCGCCAGAGCACGAACCATTGCTGTCACGCCGCTGCCGATGGAGGGTGAAAGCCGCGTGTACAGTTCTTTGAATGTTATACTGATGTCTATCTAAATAAGCAACAAGTCACCCTCTGGGCCGCGCACGCGTGTTTACCATTGCTAGCGCAAAACCTCTTACCTATGGATACTGACGTCACAGGTCGCGCTATAGAAATCTGTTCCAATGCTTCCCAGAATAACATCGACTGCTTTCTCCCTCGCGATCCTAATTGGACTCCCTGTCCATTACTTATCAGCCCCTTCTCAGAATTGGTAAAGGGTCACAGAAATAGTTGACTGCCTCTTTTGCTGTAGCTTTCGTGACGTCTCAGCTTGTCTGAATAGAAATTCTTGTCCTAACAGGTTCTGTTAACGAGAATAGCCCAGAATGACACTGACAGCATTATTCCTGATGGTCCTAACGAGGCATCACATGTTACCCTCTCTGGAAATCGTAATATCGTGCTTTCAACATATGTCTCAGAAATGGTAAACTTCTCACCGCTAAAAGCCTTCATCATGTATGTGCACGCTCGCAAAAACAAAGTTAATCATAAAATAATTCTTGTTACTTGGAGAGAGAGAGAGAGAGAGAGAGAGAGAGAGAGACGATGGTCTCATCAAGCCCTTCCGGAAATAGTGGCGTTCCATAAAAGCTTCTTATTGGCTGAACATTCGAATGAAGCTCTCTCATTCGTCGCCTCTGTCTATACATAAACCCACAACCAACCTCCATTGTCCTCAGTCCGCTGCTGTCCGCCTTGTTGTGCGTTCCATTGTCTCTGTGTGTGTACTTGTTCTTTTCTCTCTGAAAATAATTTTCTGAGTGTAAATTTGTGTGTGTGTGTATCTTAAATTCGCCTTATTAATTCCGTCTTCTTGTTGTAGTACAACTCCAGGATTTTGTCTTGGAGTGTGAGGAGAGACAGGAGGGGGTTGAACCGTGGGTGGACTCTTGAAGTCCAGCCTCCTGTGTTGGGATCACAGCCAGAATTGCCTTGTGAGTATAATTTTCATTGTAATTTGTTCCTGTAAAGTAGCAATTCAAAATTTTCTTATTTCATACTTATTTTTGTTTTTGTTCCTCTATCTCACTTGAAGCAAATGCAAACTGAGCTGGAGGCAGAGCTCGGTTAGTGGAGGTAGTGAAATTGACCTGTCTTCCCGCCAAAATTTGAGCTTCCCACCATAATGTCATTGCGACATTGCCATATCTATCGCCGCCATCTTGAATACATTTGGCAACAATGGAGAGGGGGGGATGTACGAAGGTTGTTCTACTACTTTCCAGTACATACAACATGAGACAGTTTCCTTTCCAATTCTACTCACAATGAGGATTATCCTTAGACCACAAAACTGCAATCCGCTTGTGAGAAATGTGATATCACTCATTCATCCCAACATAAAACTCGTGAGTGAGACACGGTATTTGGAAATGTTACCAACAAAACACGCCAGTCTGCGATTCGCTGGTCCATCTCGTCGTCAAATAATTCAGTTACGAATATATTAAATTCTTTAAATTTCAAATCTTTTTTTTTAAATTTGGTCATGCATAGTTGATCGCGGTACCTAAAGTCCAACTGCTCTTTTGTGGTTGGACTTCATTGCAGAACACTCACTTGATTGAGTGACGTCGGCTCACGTTTTCTTACGTCCACAATGCTGTCTGATTTCGAGGCTGAATGTGCTTTTCTCTCATTCAATGAGGATATTTTTACTAGGTGGGGCTTGCCAAAGCCATCGTCTGTAAGCCCCCTCATAGTCACTTTCATTGTATGCCCTGTCTGCGGACGGTCGTGTACCTACCCACGCACACACACACACACACACACACACACACACACACACACACAGGAAATCCACTAATAGCTCATAGTGTAACTGTGTTTCCTCACATCAACAAAGGCTTCAAACTTAATCAAAGCCGTAATGGATCAAAACAATACAATACTGACAACAATGTTAATTGATGCTCCAAAACTAAAAACATAGTTAAGACACGAAAACATCAAGGAATATATGGTGGTACCACTAAGTAATACACAAATGTTTTGCTAATGATAAAAAGAAGAGAAATAATCGGAGAATGAAGCGAGATTTATACTTGTGTTACCAAAAATAATATTCTGAGAAAGAATCTAGAATCTACTATGGATCATAAATCTATGTTATACGAGAAAATGTGCGCAATATTTGTGAAGGATTGCCGTTCAAATTTCAAGTTGTCCATTGTGAATTAGGTTTCATCGGTTGTTGTTGTGATAATTTAAACATAACGATAAGATGAAACGTAACTACAATATAAAAATTTTAAAATGATAAAATTTTATTCAATTGAGAGTCGATATTCTTATGATCGTAATATTTGTGAAGGACTGACGTTCAAATTTCAAGTTGTCCATTGTGACACTGTTGTATTGACTGTAAATGCTATATTTATATATAAGAATTATATAAGAATTATTATTTGTCCGCAGCTCGTGGTCGTGCGGTAGCGTTCTCGCTTCCCACGCCCGGGTTACCAAGTTCGATTCCCGGCGGGGTCAGGGATTTTCTCTGCCTCGTGATGACTGGGTGTTGTGTGCTGTCCTTAGGTTAGTTAGGTTTAAGTAGTTCTAAGTTCTAGGGGACTGATGACCATAGATGTTAAGTCCCATAGTGCTCAGAGCCATTTGAACCATTTTGAATTATTATTTGCAATGCAGTGTAATTTAAAGTGTAAATGATTGTTCTACTCCAGGGGCAAATACATTATGACGAATTTGTGTTTGTAATCATCAGCCACGTAAGCCAGGGAAACACACAGTCTTTTTCCATTGGCGCGTTTTCTGGATGATCTTGACGCTCTTAGCGGTCGAGTATAGAACGGAACTGGGAGTGGAGGGAGACTGAATTGTAGGTGGTGAATTGTTTATTACCTCAAATTACAACTGCTCGACTGCGGCAAGGCAAGAATTTCATGTGCTCTCATAGGGGTGTCAGTCATGCTAGTGAACGTATCTGACCACTGAATTTTCAAACAATATAGTTTATCGATTTTCAGGAGTACTCTGTTTTAATGTTACCCAGAATCATTTACGTTTTACATTTCATGTGCCATTACTACTAACGTTATCTGAAAGGACTGTTAGCTTGTCATATACTAAACAACGTGCATAGCTCTACTAACAACCAAACATGAGAAATTATATTTGGGGTGGTCTCCTTTCAACTTGCAATGGTTAAGTTCGTTTTGTTGTCATATTTCAAGTTTATGTTAAATCATTTTTAATAATTATTTCATGTTAGTTTCTTTTAAATGTGGTAACTAGAAACCTACCTAATAAAAATCTTGCTGACATCCAACTTGTTATACAATTGACTTTGAAATAGAAAAATAAATGATTTGATTAAAATATTTCAGCACATTGCAAATGTTATAAACGGAATCGGTCCCTTCAGGACTGGTGACTGTTATATTTTATACATAGTATTTGTTTTAGATGGAAATACTAACGTGAGTTTGCTGCTGCTCTTATCTTGACGCTTCATACAAGCATTGTTTGTTTGGTGAATGTAATTCAGTTACCAAGACGATACCACAGCAGCTAGACAGTACAGTGAAGTGTGTTGTAAATGTATTTTCTGTGGGAGGGACCGAACCCCATGCCCACCTAACCATTTCGACAAATTAAACAATAGCCTTGAATAATAATTTCTGCAGAGGTAAAAACACGGTCATAAATTGTCAAATTTGCTATCAGTAAAGTGACTTTCCAGTTTCATAACGAGTTAGTTCTAATCTCAAAGAGCTATTAAGAACAGTGAAAGTAAATACTACAGCTTGTTTTGAGCATAGAACCTACGAAACGCTCGCAAAAGTCAAGGTCGCGCGTCGAGGTCACGCAGACGGACACAACTAGCTATTCGAAGCGTAACAGTTAAAAAGATAATCCATTTGAGGCATGATTAAGTTACTGTGTATTTGACAAGGGAAAAAGTACGTAAGGTTCTTAGTCCTTAGTCAAAAGACTTGTTTGATGTAGCTCTCCATGCTAATCTATCCTTTGCAAGCATCCTCATCTCTGCATTACTAAAACGTACGTGCATTTGAACTTATTTACTGTACCCAAGCCAAGGTCTGACGCTATAATTTTTACGCTTATACTTTCCTCATTACTATCTCCGCCGGACTCCAACACAGATATGACCGAGGGTGGCAGAGATATTGTTAAAGCGCTGGCCCACTGATCTGGCGTCCAGCAGCAATACGAGCAGCTCTATCACCATATCCGTACGTGGAGCTAACGGTCGAAGCGCGGTCATATAGCCGGCCGAGCAGTAAGAGAATGACATTCGTCTCTTCGTATTACATAATGCTGTTTGGCCACGCGTTATTACTGCTAATAACCTCATGGTCCAGCTGCTACCTGGACTTCGTGTGGATTGCAATTAAGACTTAGCTGTCGACGATATTGCATCTAATTACGGTTTTGCTCTGTTTCGCAAATTATTCCTGTTACTTACTCAACCTAGCAAATACGAGGCTTGCGTGTGATCGCAGAGTAACTGCTGTCACCGGTTACTCACCTAACAGACATTTGCTTATGTATTCAGCTGGTCTTTATACCCTCCTCTACCAAATTAACTATTATTTGATACCTGAAGATATGTAAAATCAAACTAGCCCTTCTTTTTATCGAGTAACACCACTGAAATGTTTTCTCCCAGATTCGATTCAGTATCTTTTCATGGTTACCCGATCTACCCATCCAGTCTTCAGCATTATTCTGTATCATTACACTTGGAAAACTGATGTTCTCCTCTGTGTTAATGATTACCCTCATTTTACTTCCATAAAACACTACACTCTAGACAAATGTATTTTCAAACTACCTCTCAACACTTAAATTCATATCTGAAGCGAAATATTTCGTTTAACAGAGGAATTTTGTTCCATTTAATGTGCTCTTTACTTCTACCAACGTCAGTTAATTTCTTATGAAAGTAGTAAAAGGTCGTCAACTACTGTTATCGTATCATTACAAGTGTGATTCTTCCAGTATTACTTGACTTAATTCGACTACAGTCCGTTGATTCAGTTTTATTGCTGTGTATCTTTTTAAATCCTTCTTAAGACAGAATTCATTCCATTCAAGTTACCTTTCAAGTTCTTCACCATACTAACAAAATTACAACGTTATCAGCAAAACTTAAGTATTTATTTATTTATTTTCCTTGAATTTAGATAGCCTTTTCCAATTTTCTACGTTATACTGTTCTTTTATCCTCTCCTGCTGTGAAGAATAAGGTATCCTTAAAACACTTACCTCCATCACAGTCCTACATGAAGGGCAGCTACATAAAGTCGAATAATGTGTTTGTCAACAAAAATAATAATAATGAAATGGTGACCACATCTAACAGTAATTATAAACAGAGTAAAAGATGGATGACGAAGGCAGCTGACAGAGTTTCAAGGGCTCCACGGACCAACCACGCAGTGGGAAGCACCCTTACCGTGCCCAGAAGCAGGTTAAAGGCTAGATCTGGCAATGAAAACCACTTTCTCAGTGTACGTGAAGAAACAATTTCACTGTCCGGATGTGTTCCGCCAAAATTTGGTGCAAATAATCAGGAAGACAATGCCTGGCTCTGAGTTCCAGAAGGGAGGAGGAGGTGGGGCTTTTCACCAGGATGTGAGCTGCTGTCTGTAAGGCTTCAGCCCTCAATGTGGAGGTAACTCATTACGTAAGATGAAACAATGGGTTAATCTGATATCGTCGATGAGACGGTGGATTCCTTCCGGGAGGATCGAAAGCAGGACCGCCAAGTAGCCATTGTTTCCTTATAGCGCGCAATTTATTGAAGGAGGCATAAGACCATCACATGTTGTTTCATCTCCAAGTTAGTAGATGCCTTATATAAATCAGTAAATGCGTACCTGGAACCATCGAAGTGAGCGTTGAGTGAGTAATCACTTCTCTAGCCAAACTGTCTGCTATTTCGTTCCTGGTATACCCACATGACCTGGGACATAGAGAAAGACAACTGAACAGGTAGTGCGAGTAAGGTTAGAGAGCATAACATGGACGGCTGATATCACAGAGTTACAGGGGTAACATCGATGATCAACCTGGAGACCGCTCTTTGAGTCAGTAAACATTAAATCGCGGTCGAGAGAGATCTTTTTCATAAAACTTAGGACTCTCTTAATGGCTATCAGCTCCTCCGCAAAAACACTACATGTTCGCAACAACTAATTTTGGTCCTGACTGTTCTCTCATTCTCCCTCTCCGCTCGAACGAACCTTGGAGGGCCCAACGGTACCGACCGGCCGCCGTGTCACCCTCACCCACAGGCGTCACCGGATACTGATATGCAGGGGCATGTGGTCAGCTCACCGCTCTCCCGGCCGTGTGTCAGTTTAAGAGACCGGAGCCACTACTTCTCAATCAAGTAGCTCCTCAGTTTGCCTCACAAGGGCTGAGTGAGCCCTGCTTGCCAACAGCGCTTGGCAGACCGGATGGTCACCCCTCTAAGTGCTAGCCTATCCCGACAGCGCTTAACTTCAGTGATCTGATGGGAACCGGTGCTACCACTGCGGAAAGGCCGTTGGCTATCCTCACTGTTGGATGATGTAAAAGCATATCCCATTCTACCCATGGTTTTAGAGCTGTTATTGCAAATCACGGTAGCATCTTGATACTCTATTAGAACTTAGAGGAACAGTAGACGAAAGGACGTAGGGGTGCCTGTAACATAAGGTCTTTGAGACAGACCGATCCTAATTAGTGGTCTCGGTACTAACAAAGGGGAAGTGTAGTGGAGTACAAGGGAGCACACTGTAAGAGGGGTAGGCTGTCTTAGCAGAGAGTCTCAAAGCACCTTCCAACTGGAAAACCCACTGGATATGAATTTCATAGGGTCGGCACCCCTTGTATAAGAAAAGAACTCGATAAGTTGGATAACTAGGAAATATTACGGTGATTGCGTAAGTGAGAGACAGTTGGTACTGTCGCAACTGAGGAGGAAAGATCTCTACTTTAGCAATGAGTCTGTCTGCGGGATTAGTCCAGATGGTGCTAGGGGCTAGTCTTACTACATGATGATGTAATTTGTCCAATAATTTCAAAGCGAAAGATACTGCTGTGCCATAAACCTGGGAACAGTAGCCTAGTCTGAAATGAGCAGGGCTTAGGTAATACTGTGTGATACGAAGAGATCTGCGTAAGTACAGGAAGCTGACAGTGACACAAAGTAGGTCATGAGCTGTTTAGCAAGAACTGACACATCAGTACGAATACAACCATGTAGGAAGAGCCCTGAAACAGTTGTTGATTTTTGCTGGCTCTGTAGACAATAGACTTTGGCCCATACCTGAGAAGAAGAAGCATACATTCGTAAGGAGAAGACGTACTACCAGGGGATAATGCTCGCCGCATCCGTGCTGTTTTCGATTAAGCCACACGTATTCGCCACCGTTGTCCTAAATGGCGAGCACCTCAGGGAGCTCAGCGTTCGTTTCTGGGTACAGGCTTGGGAAGCACAGATTTCGTAAGCTGGGAACTGGTGAGCACCGCCAATCCTCTGTAACTGTAAGGTGTGTACATGCTTCAGCAACCATAATGCAGCGCTGCAGTACAGTGTTGTGTTTCACAGGGAACAGTGATGTTCGCTTGACCACCTGGTTTGGCGAGGATGGTATGAACAGAAAAAAACTCAGTCTTAAGGCGTGGTAGGTGCCAAAGAGACGCATATCCCTTGTGGTAGAACAGTAGTGAGCGGACAACCTCTGAAGAACCTGCCGCGTATCAGTTGCATAAGGATTAGCCAGTTTAGCAGGGCTCTGGGTGGGTCCTTATTTCCCCAGCTGCTCTTAGGACTGACACAGAATCTCGAACTTTTCATAATCAACTCCCACCTCATTGGATGTACTGCTGGTGGGTATCAACACGCTACCGTACAAGAGGTCTCGTGTAATCATCCTCCTGAAACAGTAATTGTTCCAAAATACTTCAGTTTATAGAAAAAGGACACATTCTGCTAGCTTAATCTATTTTTAATACTTGCAAAAAGATGGGCGTTTTGAGATAGTCTCACCTTTCTACATTCAAATGGGTGTAGACCGCACTGCCGGCACTTTAAAATGTATAAAGCGATTGACACTGGGAGACTGTTGGTTGAAACATCTTGGTCACAACAAGCAACAAAACTTCAAGCAGCTAAATCCCTCTGGGAATAGTCCATCGAATCAGAGGTACACAATATGTTGAACTATAGGAAAGGTGTTGTGCCATGCAGAAGTATTATAGATATCATGAAGAATGATCGAGAAGGAGCGACTGATGTGCAAAATATGATGGAAAGGGTAGATAGTGAACCGGTGAAATCAGATGCCTTTATTCTTACTTCAGTAGCTCAATGCTTCCAGAACATATCAAGCCAAGTTTTACGTACCCACGCCTCGTGGGATTAGCCGTTCGGTCTAAGGCGGTGCAGTCATGGACTGTGCGGCTGGTCCCGGCGGAGGTTCGAGTCCTCCCTCAGGCATGGGTGTGTGTGTTTGTCCTTAGGATAATTTGGGTTAAGTAGTGTGTAAGCTTAGGGACTGATGACCTTAGCAGTTAAGTCCCATAAGCTTTCACACACATTTGAACATTTTTTTGCGTACCCACCCCGATGCATTGTTTTAAATGGCGTGGCTTTGGACACACTACTCTAGCTTTTAAGGGAGAAGCCACTTGGGGCAACAGTGGTAACGCCACCCTCAAAAGAGTCACTTAATCATCTTCTCCGAAGAGTGGTAACTCCTCTGGGAGTCACCTTGACTGGATTAGGAATTGCAGTGTCTACACTGAAGAAAGGAAGGTAGAGGAGCTAAAAACAACAAATCATATTTCGTATAGCGAAGGAAAACATATCTGTAAGGCAATGCAGTTGAGAGGTGGCACGTCACTCTCTCACTTTAATTACACTGCCGATCACAGTAATATTCGCATTTTAGGTCAAGATCTCTGTGTTTTCCACTACTACATTTGGTATGTGTGGTTTATGAACTTTTTTACTTAAGGAAATTGTTGGCAGAATGTTCATATGGCTGCATGTGTAGCCTGAAGAGAATTTGTACCCGAGGAGCCGTAGTGGAGGTAGTGGGGAACAGGGAGAAAGATGGATGTGGGCCATAAATCTTGTGTCCAGCGACCAGGCTGTGCGAGGGATTCGGGGAAGCAGCGCTCTGTGAATTGTAAGTGCACAGGGACTTAAGCCGTCGCACTCCTCTCTTCCCACTTGGGTAGGAGCGGGAGGGAGCCGGTTCGCAAATCTCTGGCCAGGTGACAGACCGTTGCGAAGGCGGCCAGTTCGCGGAAAGTGGCCGAAGGAAACCATTAAAAATAGACTGCTGTAATCTGAGCTTTGGCGGAAACTGTGGGACAGTAATAAAATTACAAGCGTTCTCATGTTAGAGGCTGGGACGACACGAACAGAGTTGTTGGTGCACATGTTTAGTGGATGTAAGACTGTAACTCCCCTCACTCCAGGAAGTCGCCAGGCTCTTTTAGCGAACGGCAACAACATATATTTCATGGGCACGTTGTATGAGAGCTAACAGCCTTCTTTCAGAAGCCGGAAATGGTTGGCGTGGAAAGATTGCATCTCTTCATAAATGAGGGACTGTGATCCCGTCTAGGTAGACGCTTTTTGCCGAACCATGGTCATAATTACCGTGAGAACGACGCTCTCTAGTCTAAAATCTTATTTTTCAGATAGGAGAGATTCTGAGTCGTTGATTGGCTCCTCTCAGAAATTGCAAAGCAAAGGCTTGCTCCACCTAATCGGGAAGCCTGGTGCTGTGTCTGGATTATCTACCAGGCCAGTGAAACAGCCAAGAAGGGAGATTCGATGAGTAGACGATAGTTCGATTGGTTTGTATAACGCGGAGGATTTTTCTTCTGCTAATTCGGCTCCCTTACCGGGGCTTGGTGGAAAGTGATTGCGATTCTTTGCCTTTTTCGGCTTCTGGTCCTACCCTGGTGTAGAGCTTCAGATGTTTCTCTAGTGGGTGAGACTTGTGCTCTGCGACTTGGAGTGGACTACGAATCAGCGGCAGTTTCCAGCTGTGCCGACAGTGGATCTGCACATCATCTCAGACATGTGGTGTGTCACGAGAGTGAACTTATTCGTCCTTAGTCGACCGTCTGGAGTTTGACAATTCCAGCACGCGCAGTCGTGCCTGTGAGTCAAATTGGATGGCCAGACCAGCGAACGAGTGCACTTCACACTGAAATCTGCCGGGATTTCTGGGCTCAGATAGGGAAGTTTCCCGCATGTTAATAACCAGAAAGCCTGTCCGCGTAGTTTTCGTGGACACGTCAGAACATTACAGCTGCCGCAGCGCGCCGCCCACGCCCACAGCGTGCCGTTTTGTGTTGCCGCCTGAATCAAGGTATTGCTGCACCAGCGTAGGTTTGTTAAGAGATATTCACAGGTTTCTGTTCCCCGTGAACCATATTTTGTGGTGCAATTGGTCGTAGTTGATTCCATTTGAACAAAATTGGGCCTCGCAGTGGATTCATGTAAACAAAGTCAGATTCCGTTGTAAGCGAGATTAATTCAGAGGATAATGTGTACAGTGTCGACCCCTATGACTGCTTTGCCAATCAAACACCATCCCTTTTTCTGATATATTTTTGTAAGATTTATCAGCTCGGTTGTGGTTATAAAAATAGGTACAGAAACTTGTAGTTATTTTTATAAATTTAAATACGCCATTGGTCTCATTGATTCTCCTCCAAACATTCACTGTTATTATTTTATTGTGGTGACACATGGATACACCATCAATTCAAAATTCAATTGTATTAAATTAGTTAATCTGATGATTAATTTGAGTTCTGAAAGTAACCGCAGACATAGGCAACAAAAGTCCAATTAGTAAATTCACTAACCTCATACCTAAAAATTAAAGGTGTAGCTCACGATTTAGTAATTGTTGAGAAGATAATACTCTTCTTTACGTAAAGATACTAACATTCAGCATGACCTGGATATATATTTATGATTAAAACAAGTGTCCGCTTTCAAACTGGCGACCTCCGGCCGGATCCCGATTCATGTCGTTTTAGTGAGGTAGTTAGTGGGTTATCTTGCATGTTCCTCTTTTTCTTTTTTTTCAAAGGGAGACTGTGGTACACTGAGAACACTTAGACTCGGTTTTGGTGCAACGAGTTTTGTCTCAGTTATTTGTAGTATGTTGTAGTCATTTTATTTCAGTGTATGTGTTGTCTGTGTCATCTATTTTTGTTTGTCAGTGTTTTATACATCATTTCTTGTCTAATGCTGCGCCGTTGTTAACAGCGTTCAGTAAGCTTTTGTGGAGTTATTTTTTTTATGGGGCGTGTACCAGATTTCAGAGTAAGTTTTGTTTCGTGGGCTTAGGCATAAATGTGTGCATTATTTGAAAGAACGTCAGAGAAGAGTTGTGGCGCGTGACGCATTAATGTCAGAAACTTGCGGAAATAACGTTCATTTGAATGCTTACAAGAAGCAAACCTCGTGTGTATAGGTGAGAAAGGCAGCGCACTAATGTCGTCCAAAATGGAACACGAGCCAGTCATTGATGCAGAAAAAGATAGGACGGCGGAGGAAGATCATTTAAATCATTCTGCAAACGGAGCACTAATGTCAAATGCAGAATACTCCGATGATCAGGTTTCAGTTCACTCAAGAAGTGAATGTGAGAACGATTCCGAGGTGGCAGGTCTCGTAGTTTCTGTAAATACGGAAAGAGGTACAGTCAGGGAAAGTAACAGTCCGATTTCGAGGGCAATGCGCCATAGAGCAATTGAGTCGCGATCACAGAGTCCTGGATACGTTACTGGAAGTGCACAGTTAGAATCGATCATTAAATTCATGCAAGAGGCAGAGAAAAGACGACAAGAGAAGGAAAAACAGAGGAAGGAAAAGGAAGAAAAGAGACGGCAGGAAGAAGATCAAAGACAGAAGATCCTCATTAATGAGACTAGGGACATTCAGAAGCGACAAGTGAAGAAGGAAAAGCTACAGGACGAAGTATGAAGAAGGATAAGCGACAGGACGAAGTAATGAAAGAAATTAAAGAAATTCAAAGGAGGGCTGATGAGTTTGTCGGAAACGTAGATCAGGTCTGGAATGAAGTTAAGAGTGTAAGAGCAGATGTTGAAGACATTAGGAAAACGACAGATGAGACGTGAGAAGTAGCGGTAGATTCCCGACGTGAGGCTAGGACAGCCAGATAAGTAGCACGAGATGTGCGGAAAAATGCCCAAATTGAGTGAGATCAGGCAGCGCTATCGAAGGTCGATGTGAGCGCAGCAAAGAAGGCTATTTCTGATCTTAAAAACAGGGACAGAGAATAGTTGAAATGACACAGAAAGAAATGTTAGAAATCAAAGACGAGCAAACACATCTCACTACACAGCAGAATGAGCTGGCGGATGAGATGAGACAAATGTGTGAACGGGTCGCTAGCGCAGAAATTCAGCCAGAAGCAACAGCGCGTCGCCGTGAGTTCGCTAGTCACCAGAAATGTCAAACACAAAGTTTTGCAACCCAACCTGGAGCCACATCCACGGCTCAGGCCGATAAACGGCAGGAGCGCCCCCTTAACGGTGTATGACACTCGGCCGAGCGGTCGCAGTCAGTGGCGCTTATCACAAAAAGTACTGAGCCGGACCACAATTGCACGCGTCTGACTCGTGTGGATACATTGCTACATGACTCTGATGACAAGAAACGAGGGTACAGCAGCATTCAGGGATTGGTCGGCCATGAAACCTCGGGCGCACGCGCGCCAGATTTTAGAGAAAGTCCAGGGGTTCAAAATTACGAATATTTTGACTTAAAACACTTTCTCTCAGTTAAAAATATTTCAGGTTTACAAAGAGAACCACATTTCATTTCATCGCAAGTCATGCATTTTGCAGTATGATAGGGTACTACACGAGTCATGGCCACTAGTATACAAACTGGAATTTATCTGTGGACACCTGGAAGTTTCAATAGCAGAGCACATGCTCTGCGTTGCAGCATATTGCCGCAGTTTCGACGAATTCAGAGACGCTTTCCTAAATACCTACTGGTCACAGGACACCCGAGAACACATTAAACAGGAGATTATATTAGGGAAGGATTACGAAGCATCGGTAAAGTCTGGTAAAGTTTTTCGAGACACTTGTGAACAGCCGGCCGAAGTGGCCGAGAGGTTCTAGGCGCTTCAGTCTGGAACCGCGCGACCGCTACGGCCGCAGGTTCGAATCCTGCCTCGGGCATGGATGTGTGTGACGTCATTAGGTTAGTTAGGTTTAAGTAGTTTTGAGTTCTAGGGGACTGATGACCTCAGAAGTTAAATCCCATAGTGCTCAGAGCCGTTTTTTGAACTTGTGAACAAGAACCGTTATTTGGACCAACCATGTAGTGATAATGATAAGGGGATAATGGGACACTGCTACATGAAACTACCATTGAGGTACCAGGAACTGCTCATTGGCAAATGTATTGACACAACAGAGTCATTCAAAAGAGCTCTACCAGAGTTAGACTTTGCCGATGAGCATAAAACGCGAGGGACCGAATGAGACAATGAACGAAATACGCAAGGTGTATCTGGAGGGAATAATGACAGGCAGAGTAGAAACAGAAACAGGTCGATAATAAATCAGTGTCAAGGTCAAAGATTTAATAATGAACCTCAGTGGAATGATGGAAGCAGACGGGGGACGAACGGCGTTAAGTTTCACGAAAACAGAAACAGCAACACAAGGTAAATGCAATATCCTAACCACTTCGAGCAGCCGGTTTGGAACTCACAGCGCTAACAAGGAATAATGGAGGGATTGGTAGGCGAAGACCGCAACGTAATCACCTGAACAACATAGTGGAAATCAGACAACCTAGTCCCTCAAACAGAAACCGCAGCAGAAGTCCGCGTAGGATCTGACAGAAGACCGCTGCGGCCTCAGCCCAGAACAAAGCCGAACATAACATCAGTATGGACAACATTAACTTACTGGAACATGGAGACATGGGTGGATTGTTAAGTGAGAAGAAATAGGTTATTAGCAGATAGGGTTTACAGCCCATAATTCATATAATATTAGGTGACATCGGGCTGACGGGAACTATCGGCAGTGGGAGCCACATTACAGCCATATCAGAGAGTGCATAAAATAGATGCATTGAAAAACACCCACCGCCTGCGCTCAAAATCACTAAAACAAGAATAAGAGGTGCCTTGACGGGAAAGCCCACGAAGGGCCGGTTTCAGACTCGATTAGTGGTTAACTGCGAAAGATGTACGCTGGAGACCAACTTCCAGGTCGTCCTTACTCTGTCGTGATAGTGTTTGGGACGGACTTCTCAATGGAACAGGGGGCCGTTCTGGATGTAGAAGAAGGCGAACTAATCCTTCAGAAAGAGGACGTGGCGAGATTATCATTTGCGGATTGCGCAATACGAGCACGGATCCCCGTGGAGTGTTTAAACTAGAGCTGCACTACCAATGGAGAAGGAGCAGTAGGACCACTACGTCGATACGAAAGTATACCGACAGCGCAAGAGGTAACACAAATTAAGAAAGATGTGCACAATGCAACAGACTGTATGTTGAGTAACCTACACAATATCCCAACTCGCGACAAGGAGGATTTGGAGAGACTTTTAAGAGAGAACGAAGATCTATTCGTGCCAAAGACAGGTGCAATTAGAAATTTCGAATATCCGTTTGGGACCACATCAAATATTTTGTGCTTCCGTACATGATACCACTGGCATACCGGGAGAAAGTCAACTTGCTGATTAAGAAAATTCTGGATGATGATATTTTCGAACCAGCGACTTCCACGTACAGTATTCCAATCACTGTGGGTGAGAAAGAAGACTGCGCGATTAGTTTGGTGCTTGATTCGCGCCAAATGAGCATGATAATTGAATGGAAAACAGATCGACCGGAAGAGCTAGAAGAACTGCTACAAAGTTCCCGTGGAGTCACTGTTTTCTCCACGATCGATTTAAGATGAGGCTTGTGGCAAATAACCCTCCGACCTGGCTGCCGGAAATACTCGGAATTTCTTGCATTCGGTAAATGCTACCAATTCAAAAGGTTACCATTTGGTCTGAGTGTCTCTTCGGCTGCTTTCATTAGTAGACTAGACAGAATTCTTGGTGATACTACTAAGCGAAGGATCACCAGCTATGTGGACAATGTACCGACTGCATAGCCGACGTGGAGACAACATAACACGACGTTAGGGGAAATCTTCCACACCTTCAGACAATGTGGTGTTACTGCAAATATTACCAAATTATGTATCCGAACATTCAAAGTCAGATTCCTAGACCACATCATTACGGCAGAGGGAATCTCGCCGGATCCAGAAAAAATAGAAGCAGCAACGAAATTTCCTATCCCAGCAACAGAAAACAACTCCGTGGTTTTTTTTAGTATTGACAATCTCTCAATTTCTGCAAGAGGCTTATACACATAAAACAGTTGAAAACACCACGGCTTTGCACACTCATTAGAAAGAAGTCTACATTGGCGTGGGACGACGCGGGTGAGGATGTACTTCAAACACTCAAAAACGCACTCGGTAATGCGCCAATTCTGTCTCATCCCAATATAGAAGAGGAATTTTGTATGGCCACGAAAAGCTCCTATTTTGGTCTGGGGGTTATGGTCTTCCAGAGGTACTCAGAAGGTGGTAATATGGTACACAACACCATAGCTTTCGAAAGCCGAGCACTGAGAAAATGCGAAAAAAATTACTCAGTCATTGAGTTGGAAGCACTGGCGATCGTCTGTGGCTTCGAGAAATTCAGATTCTTCCTGTATGGTCGAAAAATGAGAGCTACATCAACCACAAGACGTTAGAGTTTCTTCTCACAGCAAAACTCTGCAATAAAAGACTAACAAGATGGGTTTCGCACTACAAGAATTTGATTTTACAATCACTCACATATCTGGCGAAGGGAATATCATCGCTGAGGCGCTGTCACGATCACCTATAGGATTGGAGAGAAATAGTGGGACTCCACTGCAGGAGGAACACTTCAGCCCATGCTATATAAAAATGAAGCATTTGAAAATTATGTGACCTCGAGCTTGAAAGATATCGGGAGAGAACAAGGGAAAGACCCACCACTGTCAGTCTTGATGGGGTGAGTCAAAGACCGGGCAGAAACAAAGATTAGGCAATTCTATTTGTTACGCAATGGCGTGCTTTCCTACCGTGGCTAAGCGCAAGGTACAGTCGTGCTCAAAAGTATCCGAACGACCTGAATTGCATTTCGACTGATTCGCATTCAACCCACATAACGCAGCTGTCTAGCAGGTCCTCTAATCGCTCCTTGGTACAGTCGTTTGGCTATTGAAAATGGTTCCAACAAGTCACCACTAGAAAACTCGACTCTGTATCGCAATAACTCAAGATGTAAAGTAATACCACAATGCTACAAATATCGGGGAACACCTTATCAAAGATAAGACTGTCCTTAAGGCTTGTAAGCTCACATTTATTGCAATAAATTACATACCTGAAATGTTACCACTCTCATTATTACGTCAGATAGGTAATGCACGTAGTAAGTTCATCGTATTCATGATTTCCTCTTCAAAGTAACACACCGCACTTGTTATTTAACACAAAATGATACTAAAAATTTAAGTTATTCACGAGCAGCTAGTTGAGAATGTGTATGAACCTCAAATTACACGACGAACCGTCTCGTTCTGCATTTGGATTCAAACCCAGGACACGCAGACTAAGATTTCGTGACTGACGGAAACTAACAGTCATTCCTGACTAGGCATACATAGAGTGATATACCTCGATTTTAGACAGTATCAGTTAGCAAATATCAACTTTAAATTACATAATGTAATCTATTGTCCCTGTTAACGAACTACGAGAGATGTTAAATATTGCTTCTTCACAAGTAACTTAATTTGAAATGCCATGATGCAAAGCTTTGTGTTGGACAGGTATTCGAACCCAGAACCTAATCGAATTGTTATCGTAGCACAATCAACTGTGACATATTGGATTTTCTCGGCAGTAGCTAGATGTTTTAACTGAAATGACAAGACGAAACATTAATTTTTTCCTTCCCAGGACTCCTACCCGGAACCTATCGCTGTCATATATTAGAGAAAACGAACGTTAAATATGGGTTTGTTACATTAGCAGCGACATGTGAGCATGTTTGAACTAGAAATAATACGACGAAGAGTTCAATGCTGACTGGGAATCGAACCCCACACATACCGGTGTTGACTACACACAAAGAGACGTCAGCTACAGAATTTTTCTCCACCAGCAGCTCGGAAAAACATCCTTGAACTTAGAGTGATCTCTCAAATGGTTCCGTGTCTCGCTGGGGGTCAAAAATATCAGGTATCGTTAGTTTTGACAACGAATGAAAATGCATTAAGAACCAAAATTATTATCCATCATCAGATAGGTGTTCTCACACTAGAGCTTGATAATACATAATGAAAACTTTAGTGACGGGCCAGCATTCGAACCCATTCACGCGCAATATGTGGAGATGTTGAGGAATCTGCAGTTTTGAACAACCAAGAAATTGTAGTCGAGCTGTATTGTCACGAAGGGATCAAATTCCGCGTTGAGGGCGGTCTGAGTTGCATTCTAAGTTCAGAACCAATTTTATCGACATACAGAAGCTCAAATAAAAGAGGGAATAAGGGTCCTGTGACCCTATACAGCGTTTGTTTCGTCACTATAAGTAAATAACTAGTATAAGAAAGGTTACTTGTGACAGAGTTACCACATTTCGCCACTCCTGACTTTATTGTGGTGCAACCTAACGACTACTTGGTAGAGAGGGAATATCACGTTTAATGTGAATTTCAGACCACAATGCCATTATACCTTCTTCACTTGGCGTAGCCAGAAGAGAATAGAATCTCTCTCTCCCTATTAAAAATCGTGGGTGGAAGTTGGAATCAAACCCAGACCATCGTCATAGGAACCTATCATCAATCCAACAGACCACCAAATCATCATCCGTATGTCTCAGTTTTCTTTCGTATCACCGTTGCGGCACACTCGATCAGAATTCTGACACACAGGGTCCCTGTAATGGTTTGCAGCATTTTCAGTGCGTTCATTTACTTGGTTGGCCGAATCGCTATGAACTAGCTGCCTCGGCTACCCAGTGCATACATTCGACTCTATTTTGTAATCACCGAAATAAAATCATGTAACTGCCACCTACACACAACTGCCAACAGTGTAGGATGCAGAAATTTAAAGAGGAAGTGTTCCTTTCCATTTGAGCTACTCTATTGCGCCATCTGTTTGTTGAAAACGTCGTGCAGTGCAAGAGAAAAGCTGTAACTGTCTGTCTCTCAGAAGTCTAGATCCGGCCATGTGCATTATCTCACAGCACTGTGGAATGCGGAAGGTCTGGAGGAACTATTGCTGACTTCTGGAGGTGCTAGAGGTAGATGACAGCTAGTAGTGTCACTGTAAATGTCACACACCATAGATAAGATGTCGCGACTTCCATTTCATTTTTACAACGCATTTCTGCTGTCTGCTGAAGTTACCAATTTAATTGAACTTTGAACATAATTATCTTCACTTCTCAACACAAAATAGCCGCATGTGGAAAAAGGGCTAACTTCTGCGACGTTTTGTTCTTTTCAGTTTTAATAGAGGGCCAGGCAGCAGATGCATCTCGAAGTTTTGTATTATCTATCGGGAGAGCGCATCGTGCCAAACTAGTCAGCATGGTATTTTCAACATTAGCTGTCGTCTGTTAGTGGCATTTTATTCTTCTTCAGACATTGTTTGACAGCTGTAACTCAGAACAAGTTTTCTACATGCATGTAATCAATAAACTGCATGTGCAATGTCAGACTGTTATACACCACATCAGAGAATTCACATATATCGTTGATGATTAATTTCTCTCTCATGTTTAGCATTGTTTTAACAACACTAAAAGAAACCTTACGAAAACTGGGCACTGTATTAAAAAAAAAAGAAATATAACTACCCACGATAACCTTACGACGAAAGGCTGTTTTGATAAAACTGAGTATCCGCACAGAATCGTGCCTCTATCGGCACGAATTAGTAAAATACTACTCACTTAGATTTCGATTGAGTCTGTGTCTAAATGGTATGATGTGTCATACTCAACAGGTATGCAAATGTTGCATTTCATAAATAAAGTTATGTATTCCTAGAGATCCAAAATTTGCTTGTCAGCAGCGGAACGAGGCGTTACCTGTTGTGCAGCATTGTAAGTTTTTCACCATTGCACTATGAGCTGAAAGTATTATCTTGCGATTTCCTAATCGATGTTTGATCTGACTGTTTGTAGCCCTTTCACAGAAGGGATAAAAACGTTACATTCAGGGAGACTGGAAACGTAACTGTACTCAAACCTAAGAAACACATTCACGGACGTTTTCGTGCCTCGCCGATAGTCGAGCACACCAAAAAAATAAAAATAAACAAAAAAATGTGTGAGTGTGTGTGTGTGTGTGTGTGTGTGTGTGTGTGTGTGTGAGAGAGAGAGAGAGAGAGAGAGAGAGAGAGAGAGAGAGAGACAGAGGGAGAAACAGACAGACAGACAGAGAGAGACAGAAAGAAAGAGAGAGATAGTAAGAAATAAAGATAAAGAAGAAAGAGAGAAAGGATAAAAAATTGTTGTAAAGAAATTGTACACCGGTATGTAAAGAAATATTTCATTAAAACAACACATCCCACATCATTACGAAGTGTCGATTGCATGTTCTATGGAGCAAGTATTAATCCAATCATATTGCTGACTAGCCGTGAAGAATCACGAATTTAATGCGGATTCTGGATTAGAACGTCTTTCTCTTGAGGTTACCAGACGTAAAGTAAATCTGTATGTGCCTCTTAAAAGTGAATGCTTGTACCCACGTATTGCACTTGTGATAGTTCGTTCCACCAGACCACATTTCCCAGCCCCAGGAGTGTACTGTAACGGATGATGTGCCTAGCTTACAAAATTAGTCACGGTGGAAAAAATGCGAGTCTATTAAGTGGTTAAGTAGAAGGAAGCTTCTGACGCGGAGGTTATGCTATTCTCACGTCAGCACAATGTAAAGACTCTTCTAGGCATCATAGCCTCGATGTGAAGCCATTTTGAAATTTTCACTAATTCAGGAAATATCTTACTTAGTTCGAGAAAATCCACTGTGAAGTGTGAATTTGCCGGATAATTCAACTATTACAATACTTATTACTGTCATTTTCTTCATACTGCTGTTGGAACACATGTGCTTGAAGATCATTTAATACCTTTTGGTCATTGCGGAAGTAGTTGCCCAAGAACAGGTTCTTTCCCTCTCTACGGAATCGTTTTCATGTTAATATCAAACATCAGCAATTACTCGTAGATTCCATTAAAACTAAAGTAATTGATGAAGACGTTACTTGATAACAAAAACACGCTGCCTTTCTTCATTTACTTGCGGCTAGAAATGGCTGTCGAATACTGCCAAATCAAAAGCCAAGGGATCTTACTGCCTTCCGAAATACGTCGCTATCAGTTCTTCCATATGATTTGATCGACGTGACCTGATTCAAGTTGAGTATGACAGAGAATGTTTTAGAAAATCAATTGTATTCCTTTGCAATAAACAGAAAAATTTTCATTCTAAGCTATCCAAGTTCAAAATTTTCGGAATATTAGTTCAAATTTAATATTCGCTTCTATAATGTAGGAAAGTAATTCACAGTTGCAAAACGCGCAGCCGACTGATTGTCCTTACACTTAGTCGCTGACCATAAATTCTATCTCAGAGTGACACCAGTTTATGTAACCTAGCGAAGACTGTTTCCCAGTGCTCTTTCTCATCGGGAAATGTGCAATTCCCTCATTGGGCTCCATTAGTACACTGTAACAGTAATTTCTGTGTGTATGCAATGCATACGGAGTGTAGAATTCAGTGGTGCTCTCTATGCCACTTCTGTATACAATATGACTGACCTAAGCGGGCCCTTTATCATTACAGGCCCTGGGCGGTACAACATCATACAGACAACAGTAATGTGCTTATACTGAGCACCTCGCTGTTCGTTTTACCTGATTTTGTAATCATTTAAATAAAACAACATGACCTTCCAGTGGGAGACATTGCGTCCCCCTTTTCTTCGTGTGAAATTCGTCAGTAAGCTTTTTGCCTTCCAACCAGCAAAATGCGGCAGAGTGCCGTCAGTAAACGATTCACAAACCACGATCTAGGGCCGTTAACATTATTTCTTTAAACAGTGGCGTAGCTGAAGGAATTTAGTTTCTTCTTTAATCGTCTTATGCAGCAACGTTCACAGATATCTCAAATAGGATAAGCTCTTTATTCAGGTTCGAAGATTGTAAAACAAACTTCCCACAATTTGTGTCAGGTTGAGCTTCGCGTCTGATAGCACTGCGTAAGTATTTTGTCTAAGAGGTATCACAAGTAGTGTTCCTGTAGCTGTGGGAATCATTGGTTGAAAACTAGTTTAACACCAGTGGGTACAGCACTATTAAATATTCAAAATGATTATCAACCTAATTCGGAATTCATCCACAAACTGAGGCGTATTTATAATATTGTAGCTAGACTGTGTATCGTTGTCTTCCTTGAGTAGGCATCGGGAGGCGTTTATACATACGTATACAATACAATGATGGCTTGCAGAAAATAAAGGCCAATCGCGTATGACACTAAAATTGTGTTTTATTCAGTTGCTGTGAGACGGTCCATAAGTAAAAATGATGAATATACCGTAATACAACTTACTGTGTCCAGCTACCAAGAGAATTTGATGTGTAAATGTTTTCTCCTGATTTCGTTACAGAATTTTTCTGGAAATTCGCAGCCCCATAAAATAAATCGGAAAGAAAGCATGGACATGCTGGCCCCTACCACATTTAGAACTGACGACTTATTGAGCCGTTACGACACGAGACATGGGCGCTACCAAGGGGCTACGGACACACCACTCTAATCATGGTATTGGTCGCTCAGCCTCATAATGCATCATTTCTTTAGCCATAAAATAGAATTTTCTGACTCAGTGTATTAGATTACATGAGGATTATATAGCACGAGTGGCAACGGCCTTGCCGCAGTGGATACACTGGTTCCCGTGAGATCACCGAAGTTGAGCGCTGTCGGAAGTGGCCGGCACTTGGATGGGTGACCATCCAGCCGCCATGCGCTGTTGCCATTTTTCGGGGTGCACTCAGCCTCTTGATGCCAATTGAGGAGCTACTCGACCGAACAGTAGCGGCTCCGGTCAAAGAAAACCATCATAACGACCGGGAGAGCGGTGTGCTGACCACACGCCCCTCCTATCCGCATCCTCAGCTGAGGATGATACGGCGATCGGATGGTCCCGATGGGCCACCTGTGGCCAGAAGACGGAGTGCTTATAGCACGAGTCATTCTTAATGTATATGTGAGTCAATTCAGTACCATACACGGAAGTGATTGCACTGTCACAGTGTTGCCAAATGTTTGTGACGATGTTGCCAGTTCTCAGCTGTGCTAGTAACAGCTCTGTAGCGTTATGGGAGGAGAATCTCGTGCTCATAATATAGGAGGATACAGAGAGGAGGCGTGGGGTTTGGTTAATATGCAGCGTTTTCTCCTACCAGTTGCATCAAACATTCAGGTGTGCAATCTTCCATCACGATTACAGTTTCCCACAAAATATATACGAATAAAACCTTACCTTGTTACTTTGTGACAAAAGATTATTTCAGTACAAGCAAAAGTCTTTGGAAATCAACTTTGCCCACCTTTCACGAAAAGTAAGATAACAAACACTTTGCACCTCGAAATCAATTGCATCTATGTGAAGTCTTGTGATCATACAAGTAGAATTTCATGAATTGCACGAGAATGTAGAAAAATGCTAGTGTAAACGGAAGCTGTAAGAAACACGGTTCACTAATTATTTTGTACCACGTAATAATCAACACATTTGAAAATTCAGAAGAGAATAAACTAAAAATTATGCCCATTAAGACAGAAACTAAAGTGCAGATTGGGGCACTGTGCAGATCTGCACTTTTTCACCTTCTGATCTATACAAATAATATATACTAACCAGGGTATTCATTGCTTTCGTAATGTTTCCCCCTTGTTTAGTCTTCTAGTGTTGAACTGGATCCACACCCGTGAATCTGATTGTTTCTTTGTATCCTTCCATCTACTATCTTTGTGTGTTATACTTCGGTGTTCAAAAAGCAAAATATTATGCCTGCTCCCACGAGGTATTAAAACGGGGTCCCAAGAGGGCTAACGAATTATAATCAAAATACAGTGAGACGCCAATTTGTCTGTCGTCATGGTGTTAAGTCGACAGAAATAGTTGGCTGTTATTGCCTGCATCACCGGCATCCCGCTGTCGTCTTCTCTTATTGAGATTTTCATATTACCCTGAACACAAGACGCCGAGGCAAATGTGTATCTTCTCCGTGACGAAATATCCCGTATTCCATTCATCCTGATCCATTCGTTGCATGCATCGGCAGCAATGAGTGATAGGAAAGCTGTTGTAAGCTGACGAATAACAATAAAAATGGTAGTAATAACGAATCAGTAATCAAGGATGTTACTGCATTACAAACGATTAACAAAATAGCCAAGAACATGTGAGTGTTTAATTGGCCCACTGCATAGGTGTTCTTACCACTTTGTTACTGAATTCCATTCTGGTTGTTTGCAGAGAGAAAAGCCATACATATCGCTAGTACAACGAGATATTACCTATCAACTATCCTTGCTTTACATCACGAGACGAACATGGCATCACCAAGCTGATATTTGAAATACATTTCTGTTTCCTCTCTCTGTCTCTCTTTTTTTTATTTTTGTTTTTATTTTTTGAGGAAAGCATCGAGAAGCGCGAACAGTAAGCAAGTAGGCACATAACCTGTTTACTGTTATTTTCACTGGGATACGTAATGCAAAAATACAACTTTTAAGTGTATTCTTGCGTAATTCCAGTTATTGACAGTCTATTCGTTAACTCGCATTCAGTTAGGTGAAACCTATCACAGAAGCAAGCAAAACACAAATCTTTCTTGCACCATGCGCATCACACAAACGAAATCTCACTGCACTGACGTGTTGTCCGATATATTGCACGGAAAACATATCTGATTCATGTTGATAAATACAGCTCTATCAGATACAAATTTGGATGGGTACCAAGTGTATAAAAGCATATCTTGAAATACGCAGAAAGTCACATGGAGGTATTCGACTGAAACATAGCGATGACCAAGACTGCAACTGGGGTCGACAGCATCGTCGTCTACAACCTGGACAACTCGAACGGTGACAGTGCTCGGCCGGTTACTTACGTTTACTGGTATCAATGCTACAGCATTAAAGCATAAAAATGTTAATAACCCGAAGATCATTAACTTTAGAACCCATAGAAAATAAAGAAGTCATCAGACGGAAGAGTGGTTTGAACACCACAGTGCTTTAATGGGCACGGTCTTGGTTCAAATGGTTCAAATGGCTCTGAGCACTATGGGACTCAACTGCTGAGGTCATTAGTCCCCTAGAACTTAGAACTAGTTAAACCTAACTAACCTAAGGACATCACACACATCCATGCCCGAGGCAGGATTCGAACCTGCGACCGTAGCGGTCTCGCGGTTCCAGACTGCAGCGCCAGAACCGCGCGGCCACTTCGGCCGGCTAGGAACGGTCTTGTTGGAGGTGGTATGCCGTTGCTACCCTCCGACCTTTGAGTTGACTTACCTCGCCAGTTAATAGGGGAACCTACAGCTTAACGTGGCTTTCGGACCACAGTGCAACTCGGCATTTTTCACATCAACAAACACTGCCCGTCGGGAAATAAGTGTAAAATGGCACATAAAAATCATGGGCCTAACGACGGATGGAACCTGAGACCTACGTATCCGGTCTCTTGCTCTTTATCACTTTGCCACTATGCAGGTACTACTGTGGTTCTTGCTTGGCATTAAAATTAAGGGTCTCTCATTTGTGCCTGCGTTGGCACATGCATGTCCCTCAGAAGTCCTTACTTTTGGGATTACCCTCGTATACGTGTGTGTAAACGCCTCCCGATGCCCACTCAAGGAAGACAACGATACACAGTCTAGCTCCAATATTATAAATACGCCTCAGTTTGTGGATGAACTCAGACTTAGTTTGATAATCATTTTGAATATTTAATAGTGTTGTACCCACTGGTGTTAAACTCGTTCTCAACCAATGATTCCCACAGCTACAGGAACACTGCTTGTGATACCTCTTAGACAAAATACGAGTACTTACGCTGTGCTATCAGACGAGAAGCTCAACCTGACACAAACTGTGGGAAGTTTGTTTTACAACCTTCGTATCCGGTTAAAGAGCTTTTCCTATTTGAGATATCTGTGAACGTTGCTGCATAAGACGATGTAAGAAGAAACTAAATTCCTTTAGCTACGCCACTGTTTAAAGAAATAGTCTTAACGGCACTAGATCGTGGTTTGTGAATCGTTTACCGGACGCACTCTGCCACATTTTGCTGGTTGGAAGGCAAAAAGCTTACTGACGAATTTCACACGAGGAAAAGGGGGACGCAATGTCTCCCACTGGAAGGTCGTGTTGTTTTATTTAAATGATTACACAATCAGGTAAAACGAACAGTGAGGTGGTCAGTATAAGCACATTACTGTTGTCAGTATGATGTTGCACCGCCCAGGGCCTGTAATGATAAAGGGCCCGCTTAGGTCAGTCATATTGTATACAGAAGTGGAAGAGAGAGCACCACTGAATTCTACACTCCGTATGCATTGCATACACACAGAAATTACTGTTACAGTGTACTAATGGAGCCCAATGAGGGAATTGCACATTTCCCGATGAGAAAGAGCACTGGGAAACAGTCTTCGCTAGGTTACATAAACTGGTGTCACTCTGAGATAGAATTTATGGTCAGCGACTAAGTGTAAGGACAATCAGTCGGCTGCGCGTTTTGCAACTGTGAATTACTTTCCTACATTATAGAAGCGAATATTAAATTTGAACTAATATTCCGAAAATTTTGAACTTGGATAGCTTAGAATAAAAATCTTTCTGTTTATTGCAAAGGAATACAATTGATTTTCTAAAACATTCTCTGTCATACTCAACTTGAAACAGGTCACGTCGACCAAATCATATGGAAGAACTGATAGCGACGTATTTCGGAAGGCAGTAAGATCCCTTGGCTTTTGGTTTGGCAGTATTCGACAGCCATTTCTAGCCGCAAGTAAATGAAGAAAGGCAGCGCGTTTTGGTATCAAGTAACGTCTTCATCAATTACTTTAGTTTTAATTGAATCTACGAGTAATTGCTGATGTTTGATATTAACATGAAAACGATTCCGTAGAGAGGGAAAGAACCTGTTCTTGGGCAACTACTTCCGCAATGACCAAAAGGCATTAAATGATCTTCAAGCACATGTGTTACAGCAGCAGTATGAAGAAAATGATAATAATAAGTACGGTAATAATTGAATTATCCGGCAACTTCACACTTCACAGTGGATTTTCTCGAACTAAGTAAGATATTTCCTGAATTAGTGAAAATTTCAAAATGGCTTCACATCGAGGCTATGATGCCTAGAAGAGTCTTTACATAGTGCTGACGTGAGAATAGCACGCCGGCCGCGGTGGTCTCGCGGTTCTAGGCGCGCTGTCCGGAACCGTGCGACTGCTACGGTCGCAGGTTCGAATCCTGCCTCGGGCATGGATGTGTGTGATGTCCTTAGATTAGTTACGTTTAAGTAGTTCTAAGTTCTAGGGGACTGATGACCACAGCAGTTGAGTCCCATAGTGCTCAGAGCCATTTGAACCATTTTAGAATGGCATAATCTCCGCGTCAGAAGCTTCCTTCTACTTAACCACTTAATAGTCCCGCATTTTTTCCACCGTGACTAATTATGTAAGCTAAGCACATCATCCGTTACAGCACACTCCTGGGGCTGGGAAATGTGGTCTGGTGGAACGAACTATCACAAGTGCTATACGTGGGTACAAGCATTTACTTTTAAGAGGCACATACAGATTTACTTTACCTCTGGTAACCTCAAGAGAAAGACATTGTAATCCAGAATCCGCATTAAACATCACGTTCCTTCATTCCCAACTGGGCAGAGCCGGTTTGCTTTGGGAAATGACGTAGGCGGAGGTCACTGTAAACAGAAATACTGTAGCCAGCAAACGTACTTACATTACAAAATTTTATTTCATTTGATGAACCGATAGCCATTTAAAGGAACAGGGCTCTTATTTTAGTTTTACTTAATTGAACTAGAGACGTTGAAAAATTTGGTGCTGGAGTATGATTCGAATTTGTATCTCCTCTTTCGAGGATCTGAATCTCTCGGAACAGGATAGTTCAATCATTTCGTTCCTTTTTCCAAGACCGCAATCTTCTCTGGGTCACCTCGACAGGTAAGTGTTGTGTCTAGACAAGACGGCCTAGACACAATGAGAGGAAGCCGAAAGGCACGCGCTAAGCTAAAGTAGGATGGCGTGAGGTCTGAAACAGGATACGTAATGAATGCTATAAAGAAAAGTACGTAGCTTCTGGAATACTTAACTTCAATCCATCCTTTTGGTACATCTGGAGATTGTGGCGATACAAGGGAGACTCTTTATATACATGCAATGTTACTAATGGCGCCTTGCTAGGTCGTAGCCATTGACTTAGCTGAAGGCTATTATAACTATCTGCTCTGCAAATGAGCGAGGCTTCGTCAGTGTGCATCGCTAGCTACGTCGTCCGTACAACTCGGACGAGTGCTAGTCCATATCTCGAGACCTGCATTGTGGTGGCGCTCGGTCTGCGATCACACAGTGGCGACACGCGGGTCCGACATGTACTAATGGACCGCGGCCGACTTAAAACTACCACCTAGCAAGTGTGATGTCTGGCGGTGACACCACAGTAAGTATGTGGGTCCAATTTCTGATCCAGTACAAAAATATTCATAATTTCATTTCAAGTCTGTTCATGTGTTGCCAACAATTTCTGGTCAAACACGCTCACATCTTTCTGTTGATGAGTAGGCAATTGATACTTGTGGTCTTGATAGGAGTCCCGGTTTATTACAAAAACTGTCGTCTTTTATTTTCAAGTTTAGATTTGGTTACTGATATCGGCAAAAATTTCGGTAATTCATGACTCTTCACGGCTAGTCAGCAATATGATTGATTACATTAGACTGGATTAATACTTGTTCCATAGATCATGCAATCGACACTTCGTAATGATGTGGGAAGTGTTATTTTAATGAAATATGTCTTTACATACCGGCGGCCACTTTCTTTACAACAATTTTTCACCCTCTCTTTCTTCTTTATCTTTATGTTTCACTCTCTCTCTCTTTCTTTCTGTCTCTGTCTCTCTCTCTCTCTCTCTCTCTCTCTCTCCCTCTCTCTCTCATTCTCCTTCTCTTCCCTCTCTCTCTCTCTCTCTCTCTCTCTCTCTCTCTCTCTCTCTCTCTCACACACACACACACACACACACACACACACACACATACACATTCTTTTTTTTTATTTTAATTTGTTTGGTGTGCTCAACTATCGGCGAGGCACGAAAACGTCCGTGAATGAGTTTCTTAGGTTTGAGTACAGTTACGAAAGAAATATAAAAACAACTATGAGAGTTACTGATTTATGATACTAAGTTTGCAGTCAGTTCTGAGTATTATTAGTAACTACGCTCCAGTCCCTAAACCTGGTTACAGAAATGCGAATCAGATACATTACGTATTCCAGGCCGTCGCAACCGCGACTTTGAAAAGCCATCCATCTGTGGTCACTTCCCAGCCCGCTGTAGTATCACATTGGTTCGTCTTCTTCCTGCTAGATCTGTAACTGAGATTTGGCAACAAGGCAAGGTATATTAGGCAACTCTGTGATCGACGAGTTACTTCCTGGTGTGCACAGAATTAAGCCTCAAAGTTCACTTGATTTTTCCTGTCATTTCCATTGAATAATCTGAGTTATTATCGCTTCAAGTGTAACAAGGGATTGCAAATTTACGGTTTTCAGCCCAGAAAAGTCGTTGCATGTATAAATCGCAACTAAACTCGTCCTGTAAATAACGGTTTACGAGTTCTAGACTCTATTGCCCTCGTAAGTGAAATGCGTTACACATACCTCTTCGCTAACTCTGTGGTTACGTGCTAACTTCTGAAAACGTGCGTGCTATGGTTCGCGTTTCCAGTCTCCCTGAATGTAACGTTTTTATCCCTTCTGCGAAAATGCTACAAGCAGTCAGATCAAACATCGATTAGGAAATCGCAAGATAATACTTTCAGCTCATAGTGCAATGGTGAAAAACTTACAATGCTGCACAACAGGTAACGCCTCGTTCCGCTGCTGACAAGCAAATTTTGGGTCTCTAGGAATACATAACTTTATTTATGAAATGCAAAATTTGCATACCTGTTGAGTATGACACATCATACCATTTAAACACAGACCCAATCGTAATCTAAGGGAGTAGTATTTTACTAATTCGTGCCGATAGCGGCACGATTCTGTGCGAATACTCAGTTTTATCAAAACAGCCTTTCGTCGTAAGGTTATCGTGGGTAGTTTTATTTCATTTCCTTTAATACAGTGCACAATTTTCGTAAGGTTTCTCTTAGTGTTGTTAAAACAATACTAAACATGAGAGAGAAATTAATCATCAACGATATATGCGAATTCTCTGATGTGATGTATAACAGTCTGACATTGCACATGCAGTTTATTGATTACATGCATGTAGAAAACTTGTTCTGAGTTAAAGCTGTCAAACAATGTCTGAAGAAGAATAAAATGCCACTAACAGACGACAGCTAATGTTGAAAATACTATGCTGACTAGTTTGGCACGATGCGCTCTCCCCATAGGTAATACAAAACTTCGAGATGCATCTGCTGCCTGGCCGTCTATTAAACCTGAAAAGAACAAAACGTCGCAGAAGTTAGCCCTTTTTCCACATGCGGCTATTTTGTGTTGAGAAGTGAAGATAATTATGTTCCAAGTTGCATTAAATTGGTAACTTCAGCAGACAGCAGAATTGCGTTGTAAAAAATGTAGCAGCGAATGAAATGGAACTCGCGACAACTTATCTATGGTGCGTGAGACTTACAGTGACGCTACTAGCTGTCATCTACTTCTATCACCTGCAGAAGTCAGCAATACTTCCTCCAGACCTTCCGCATTCCACAGTGCTGTGAGATAATGCACATGGCCGGATCTACACTTCTGAGAGACAGACAGTTACAGCTTTTCTTTTGCACTGCACGACGTTTTCAACAAACAGATAGCGCAATAGAGTAGCTCAAATGGAAAGGAACACTTCCTCTTTAAGTTTCTGCATCCTACACTGTTGGCAGTTCCGTGTAGGTGGCAGTTACATGTTTTTATTTCGGTGACTACAAAATAGAGTCGAATGTATGCACTGCGTAGCCGAGACAGCTAGTTCATGGCGATTCGGTCAACCAAGTAAATGAATGTACTGAACTTGCTGCAAACCATTACAGGGAGCCTGTGTGTCAGAATTCTCATCGAGTGTGCCGCAACGGTGATACGAAAGAAAACTGAGACATACGGATGATGATTTGGTGGTCTGTTGGATTGACGATATGTTCCTGTGACGATGGTTTGGGTTTGATTCCAACTTCCGCCCATGATTTTTAATAGGGAGAGAGAGATTCTATTCTCTTCTGGCTACGCCAAGTGAGGAAGGTATAATGGCATTGTGGTCTGAAATTCACATTAAACGTGATATTCCCTCTCTACCAAGTAGTCGTTAGGTTGCACCACAATAAAGTCAGGAGTGGCAAAATGTTGGAACTCTGTCACCAGTAACCTTTCTTATACGAGTTTATTTATAGTGACGAAACAAACGCTATATAGGGTCACAGGACCCTTATTCCCTCTTTTATTTGAGCTTCTGTATGTCGATAAAATTGGTTCTGAACTTAGAATGCAACTCAGACCGCCCTTAACGCGGAATTTGATCCCTTCGTGACAATACAGCTCGACTACAATTTCTTGTTTGTTCAAAACTTCAGATTCCTCAACATCTCCACATATTGCGCGTGAATGGGTTCGAATGCTGGCCCGGCACTAAAGTTTTCATTATGTATTATCAAGCTCTAGCATGAGAACACCTATCTGATGATGGATAATAATTTTGATTTTTAATGCATTTTCATTCGTTGTCAACACTAACGATATCTGACGTTTTTGACTCCCAGTGAGACACAGAACTATTTGAGAGATCACTCTAAGTTCAAGGATATTATTCCGAGCTGCTGGTTTAGAAAAATTCGGTTGCTGACGTCCCTTTGTGTGTAGTCAACAACGGTATGTGTGGGGTTCGATTCCCAGTCAGCATTGAACTCTTCGTCATATTATTTCTAGTTCAAACATTCTCACATGTCGCTGCTAATGTAACAAACCCATATTTAACGTTCGTTTTCTCTAATATATGACAGCGATAGGTTCCGGGTAGGAGTCCTGGGAAGGAAAAAATTGATGTTTCGTCTCGTCATTTCAGTTAAAACATCTAGCTACTGCCGAGAAAATCCGATATGTCACAGTTGATTGTGCTTCGATAACAATCCAATTAGTTTCTGGGATTGAATCCCTGTCCAACACAAAGCTTTGCATCACGGCATTTCAAATTAAGTTACTTGTGAAGAAGCAATATTTAACATCTCTCGTAGTTCGTTAACAGGGACAATAGATGCTGGGTAGGAATTCGCGTCCGTTAAAAATGTTTACGTTATGTAATTTATAGTTGATATTTGCTAACTGATACTGTCTAAAATCGAGGTATAACACTCTCTGCATGCCTAGTCAGGAATGACTGTTAGTTTCCGTCAGTCACGAAATCTTAGTCTGCGTGACCTGGGTTTGAATCCAAATGCAGAACGAGACGGTTCGTCGTGTTATTTGAAGTTCATACATATTCTCAACTAGCTGCTCGTGAATAACTTAAATTTTTAATATCATTTTGTGTTAAATAACAAGTGCGGTATGTTACTTTGAAGAGGAAATCATGAATACGGCGAACTTAACTACGTGCATTACCTATCTGACGTAATAATGAGAGTATTAACATTTCAGGTATGTAATTTATTGCAATAAATGTGAGCTTACAAGCCTTAAGGACAGTCTTATCTGTAATAAGGTGTTCCCTGATATTTGTAGTATTGTGGTATTACTTTACATCTTGAGTTATTGCGATACAGAGCCGAGTTTTCTAGTGGTGACTTGTTGGAGCCATTTTCAATGGTCAAACGACTGTACCAAGGAGCGATTAGAGGACCTGCTAGACAGCTGCGTTATGTGGGTTGAATGCGAATCAGTCGAAATGCAATTCAGGTCGTTCGGATACTTTTGAGCATGACTGTACATTGTAGCGCGTCTGCATCCCCTATTAACTCGAAAATAAAGTGATGTCGCACACACACCTGAGTCACGCGCACTTCGGTGCCAGGAAGTGTTATCCGAAGCTACGCACACTGTGCTGTTTTAAAGAATGCAAAGGAGGATAGGGAGAGTACTGGCAGTGTGTAAGGCACGTCAGAATTTGATACACACAACTGTGACAATGCAGTTGCCACAGTACCCATCACCGACGAAATTAAAGCATATGGCCACCACAGATGTCATGGGGCCTCTCCCACAGACGAATAGAGAGTACTGCTATATAGTAGTTGTCTTGGAGCTAACGTCTAAATACGTCACACTGACGCCACTGAAGAAAGCCACCGCGCAAAGTGTGAGCAAAGATTTTTGCAAAACCTTCTGTCACAAGTAGGACATGTGGACAGAATCATCTTTGATAATGGACCCCAGTTTAGCTCAAACAAATGGAAGGCCACGTTGAAATGGCACAGGATGAGACCAATCTACGCATCCATAACGCATCCCCAATCGTCGCCGGCGGGTAGAGCAACGAAAAGCCTCGGGAATATCTGCCGAATCTATTGCGCGAAAAGGCACGCCACCTTTTTATATGATTTCCAAGACATCGTGAATGAGCTGCCACACGGAGTCACAACAGCACCAGTGCACAGAGCTAGGACATAGGCAGCCCAATGACTCGATTCGCGAGGTAACTGACTTTCCGCCGCGAACCCGGAAACAACATAAATATAATGTAGAACTGGCTCTCGGACGACTGCGGGTGGCAGGTGCGAAGACGAAGGATGCATGGGACAGGAGAACTCAGCAACACCTCTTCAAAAGCTTCTGAATGTAGAGTAAGCAGAAGCATCTACGCCACAAATTTTACAAAATCTATATCGGACCCGCTCGAGGTCGTAAGATAGCTCATCCAGACATGGTGGAACTCGTAACATTGAAATCCAAGAACTCCTTAGGGGTCATCACATCTGCCATGTGAAACCCTCCATAGAATAAAACGTGCAAAGTTAGACCACCAAGTTGGTGTTATGAATCATTTGCTCACAATTCATTTATGTAGTCATTAACGGTATTGTTCTTTATTTGTTTACATTTACGGCGGGGTCAGGGATTTTCTCTGCCTCGTGATGACTGGGCGTTGTGTGATGTCCTTAGGTTAGTTAGGTTTAAGTAGTTCTAGGGGACTGATGACCATTGATGTTAAGTCCCATAGTGCTCAGAGCCATTTGAAACATTTTTTTACATTTAGACCTTTTGGATGATTTATTATTGTAATTAACGGATAAGCTCTTCTCCTGTGACATCTGATCAATGAGTTTGGCGTTCGAAGTTTTCTGTCCAGCATTTTCACTTTGAGGATTAATCACAAATTTGTGACGTACTGGTATCCTCACATGTTTCTCTGATAGAAAGTTATTTCATGGACAGAAATGTGGCGATTTCCCGGCGGAAACATCTTGGGTTTATGACAAAACTGGTTGATTCAACACTTGAACATTGCTGTATTATTAGCTCGTCATGCTACAGCAATGCTATGTGAAATTTTTGGTTCAGAAATAAGTGTACAAGTTTTGCAGACACAGATCTTCTCAGAATTCATCTTGGAATGTAGTAATGGTTTGGTTTCTTCCGTTGATACTGTGTGCACCTCCGGTGGGGCCATGAGGAAACTCTTCAGTTTTGACTTAAAAGAGTTTGGGCTACTGCTAAGATTTTTGAGTTCTTGTGGTAGCTTATTGAAAATGGATGCAGCAGAATACTGCACTCCTTTCTGCACAAGAGTCAAGGAAGTGCATTCTACATGCAGATTTGATTTCTGCCTAGTATTAACTGAGTGAAAGCTGCTAACTCTTGGGAATAGGCTAATATTGCTAACAACAAATGACATTAAAGAAAATATGTACTGTGAAGGCAATGTCAGAATTCCCAGATTTTTGAATAGGGGTCGACAAGATGTTCTCGAACTTACACCACATATAGCTCGAACAGCCCGTTTTTGAGCCAAAAATACCCTTTTTGAATCAGAAGAATTACCCCAAAAAATAATACCATACGACATAAGCGTATGAAAATATGCGAGGTAGACCACTTTTCGTGTTGGAGTGTCACTTATTTCAGATACTGTTCTAATGGTAAATAAAGCAGCATTTAGCTTCTGAACAAGATCCTGGACATGGGCTTTCCACAACAGCTTACTATCTATCCGAACGCCTAGGAACTTGAACTGTTCCGTCTCGCTTATAATATGCCTATTCCGTCTGATCAAAATATCGGTTCTTGTTGAATTGTGAGTTAAAAACTGTAAAAACTGAGTCTTACTGTGATTTAGCATCAAATTATTTTCCACAAGCCATGAACTTACTTCATGAACTACATTATTTGTTACTGTTTCAATGTTACACACAAAATCCTTCACTATCAAGTTGGTGTCATCAGCAAACAGAAATATTTTTGAATCACCTGTAATACTAGAAGGCATATCATTTATATAAATAAGAAACAGCAGTTGCCCCAGCACCGTCCCTTGGGGAACGCCCCACTTAACAGTGCCCCATTGGGACTGAACATCACTACCACCCTCAATATTGCGGAGAATTACCCTCTGCTTTCTGTTCTTAAAGTAAGAGGCGAACCAATTGTAAGCTACTCCCCTTACTCCATAATGGTCCAACTTCTGCAGTAATATTTTGTGGTCAAAACAGTCGAAAGCCTTCGTTAAATCAAAGAAAACACCTAGCGTTCGCAAACCTTTTATTTAATCCGCCCAAAACCTCACAGAGAAAAGAGAATATAGCATTTTCAGTTGATAAACCATTTCTAAAACCAAACTGAACATTTGACAGCAAATTATGTGAATTTAAATGCTCCAGTAACCTTGTATATACAACCTTCTCGATAACTTTAGCAAACACCGATGGCCTAGAAATAGGTCTAAAATTGTCAACATTATCAATGTCTCCCTTTTTATAAAGTGGCTTCACTACCGAGTACTTTAATCGGTCAGGAAAACGACCACTCCTAAAGGAAAAGTTACAGATATGGCTGAGAACTGGGTTATCATACATAGAACAATACTTCAGTATTCTGCTAGATACCCCGTCATATCCATGAGAGTTCTTGGTCTTTAGTGATTTAATTATTAACTCAATCTCCCTCTTGTCAGTATCATGGAGGAGCATTTCAGGTAACAGTCTCGGAACACTTTTTTCTAAGAGCGCTATATGATTCCCTGTTGGGACTAGGTTTCTATTTAGTTCACCTGCTATATTCAGAAAGTGATTATTAAATACTGTACATATATGCGACTTGTCAGTAACACGGACATTCCCACTACGCACTGATTCTATATCCTCGACCTGCCTCTCCAGACCAGCAACTTCCTTTACGACTGACCATATGGTTTTAATTTTATCCTGAGAATTAGCTATTCTATCTGCATACCACATACTTTTTGCCTTCCTAATAACATTTTTAAGCACCATACAATACTGTTTGTAATGTGCTGCTGCATTTAGATTATGACTGTTTCTAACGTTTTGATATAATTGCCACTTTGTTCTACAAGATATTCTTATCCCTCTAGTCAGCCACCCAGGCTGCCTGTTTGTGCTAGTACCCTGTTTTAAACGTTCTAACGGAAAGCAACTTTCAAAGAGCATGAGAAAAGTTTTGATAAAAGCATTATATTTATCGTCTACTGTATCAGCGCTATAAACATCTTGCCACTCTTGTTCGTTTATAAGGCTTACAAAGGTCTCTACAGCAACTGGATCAGCTTTCCTGAACAGCTGATGACTATATTTAACACTTGTTGTAGCACAAAAATCTTTTAAAGTTAAAATGTGTGCATCATGATCTGAAAGGCTATTAACCTTTTTGCTAACAGAATGCCCTTCTAGTAATGAGGAATGAACAAAAATGTTGTCTATGGTTGTTCTACTGTTCCCTTGGACTCTCGTTGGAAAGAATACGGTTTGCATAAGATTATATGAATTAAAGAGGTCTACCAGCATCCTCTTCCTTGCACAATCACTTATACAATTAATATTGAAGTCACCACATGTAACTAATTTTTTGTATTTCCTATAAAGTGAACCAAGAACCTCCTCTAGCTTTAACAAAAATGTTGTGAAAACGGAGTCTGGGGATCTATAAATAACAACAGTTAGAAGTTTAGCTCCGTTAAATTTAACCACACCTGCCCAACATTCAAACACCTTTTCAGTGCAGTGCTTTGAAACATCAATTGACTCAAATGGGATGCCGTTTTTCACATACATGGCTACTCCCCCACACCGCAAAGAGCTCCTCGAAAAGCTGCCAGCCAACCAGTATCCTGGTAAAGTAAGCCTCTGAATTATCTCCTTATTTAAGAAATGTTCAGATATACCAATAATTTCAGAGTCAACATCTATAAGCAGTTCACTAACTTTATCTCTAATGCCTTGTATATTTTGATGAAATATACTAATTCCCTCATTACTCGGATACCTAAGCTTTGTCAAAAGTGATTCCCTTGTTCGAGAGACTTCCCTTAAGCAGGAATACCTATCAGCTGACTTCAATCTAAAAAAGGTACAGCTCTAACACCCACTACTGCAGGAATTTTCCCATGAGTGATCCCACCAACCCCACTTATGCTGTCACCTATAAGCTTTGCCAACCTCCCTTTCCCATACATGTTGAGGTGCAGGCCATGTCTAGTGAAACCCGTCCTGCTGATAGACCCCACCGACACCACTGAAATGTGACCCATGCTTTCTGTCATCAGCGCACCCCCAAGTCTCATGTTATTACGCCTGACGGCTGTATTAAGATGAGGCAGATCGTGACGCTGAAATAGTTCCACGAAATGCACAGTCGTGTTGCCAGTCTGAGTGGCTATCTTTTCCAGGTCACCATCTATGTTATACTCCCCATCCCTACCAATACTATTACCAGCCCCACCCCCAATCAGTACCTGGACCTCTTTAGTAAAATCCCTACATAACCCCCCTATGTTAACAGTCACCTGAGCCAACCCTGCATTAGGCAGGAGTAGACAAATTCGGTTTGTTCCGCATGAGCTGTGGCTAAGACATTTTAAAATACTGAATATTTTTCTCGACCGTAGTTTCAAATCCCTAAGGCATAGCAATGACGTAAGTTGAGAGTCAAATGTGAGGCCCAAGAACCTCACCATGTCTTTAAAAGTGAGAAGAGTTTTCCCCGTCCGCAAATCAGGAGATTGAAACAGGACGTGAAAGGTTAAAAAGTGCGCACATAGACTTCTCGGCCGAGAAATTAAAACTCTCTTCTTTGTCAGTACCTCCAACAGTCGAAGAGTCATTTGCAAACTTGCTTGGAGAGTATACCGAGAGATCGATAACAGTGATGGTTGCAGTGCTGAAGTGCGTGCTCTGCCCCATGGTCAACAAGCGCGCACATAAGGACATGCAGAGAGTCTTAACTGCTCTACCTCTGTGGCAAGTGGTTGGAGAGGCTCAAATCACATAGCATGCGTTAAATTTGGAACATAGGAGGAAGGATTTGGGAAGCTGAGTGAGGAGTTCACTTAGATCCTCTTGGTCTAATTTCTCTTGTGGATGCATGAAAAGTGAACATGTTATAAGCTGATAACGCATTGCACTGCGAGAGCAACTGCTTCAAGGCTAGTAGTGAAGATGTGAAGCGAGGAGTTGCAAGCAGTTTTTACGAAAATAGCAACTCCTCCTTTTGCTCTGGCTCCAGAAAGGTCTTCCTCCTTGTGGAGAATGTAGCCACATAGCTCATGGGCGTCATAGAGTTCAAAGTGTGTCTCTTGAAGACAGATACACATTGCAGTTTAATAACTTCTCTTATGTCTTGACCACACATTTTTTATTTCCAAAAACGCCTTACACGTTTCGACTTTCCGTCATTATCAAAGGCAGTGTCTTGTCTCATGACTGACATTGTTGACGTGGTACAATATATCTAATGAGGAATTTAATATAATTGGCATTGCACTGCCTTTGTTAATGATGAGACGTCTGAACGCGTTAGGCGTTTTTCACATAAAAAAGTGTGGTCAAGACATAAGAAAGATTATTACTAATGCATCCAAATGGTCGCTTCGTCTCATAGAAAATTGCAGCGGATACACATTGGTCGACCTGAGCTAATCGTTACAATTCCTCGACATGTGTCCTGAAGCCATTCAGGTATATTGAGGTTTGGAAGTTATTTCAACGGTGAGGTTTTACTCTCTCTTTCCCCAGCCATCCCTCCTTCGGTCGGGAAATTGCAGTGGTAAGGGAGGACGGGGGGGGGGGGGGGGGGGGTGTTGAGATCTTTACTTGAGGGACTCGCGATTCTCTCAGACAGACTACGGCTACCATAAAATGCATAGCATGGTCATCGAATGATGGAGCAGACAGGGCCAAGATCGTATAGTCTGATGACTTTGGACCTGATCGTTTCGGTCTTGGTTTTCGTTTCCAGTCTGGATTTTACGGACGGTGGTAAGGCCGTTTTAACACAAATCTGTTTTTGACTCTCTTCTTTGGTCTGTCATGAGAACCGTTCTTCTGTCTGACACTTAAAGTGGCGCACTAGATTAGGTACATAGGGCGTAACTTTAAGGTGGAGAATACCTGCCACAATATATTCAGGCATCTTTGGTAATCTGTATGTCAGGATAAAGATGCTGGCTTCTGGAGCTCATAATCAGCTTTTCACGAAATTCCGAACTCCAGTTACTCTTTCCTTTTCCCATTTCTGTTGCAGTTCTTTTGTATCGATTCTTACAATTTTCCAGCACGTTACAGTGTGCTCCCTGCCGCCGTTGGATAAGCAGCTGCCAGCAGCAAGTCGTATACTCTTAGCTCACTTACTTGTTACATAGTTTAATTCTTAATTTCTTTGCGTGTTTTTGGTACTTGCATTGTTTTTCATAAATTTCGGGCGTATTATAGTATTTGAGAGTTGTATCATCGCGTTTTAGTACCTGAATAGTGTAAATTCGCGTAGTCGTCTGTCTTCTGTTTTTGTTTTGAACGGCCAGTGTCGGTTGGTCACAGCCAGTGTGCTCCTTGCCACCGTTGGATAAGCAGCTGCCAGCAGCAAGTCTTATACTCTTAGCTCACTTATTTGCTACATAGTTTAATTCTTAATTTCTTTGCGTGTTTTTGGTACTTGCATTGTTTAATTCATAAATTTCGGGCGTATTATAGTATTTGAGAGCTGTAGCATCGCGTTTTAGTACCTGAATAGTGTAAAATCGCGTAGTCTCCTTCCGCCGCCGAGCAGTGTGTCAGCAGTGCGCAAGTAGCAGCATTACTGCATTTACTAGGCAATCTTGTATTTTAATAACCGTTTAAATTTTGTGTCGAATTGTTTGTGCTCTCTGTAGATTAGTTCAGACGTTCTTTGCACAACAGTTTTTAGCATGGATTGGGACTACAAGTGCTGTGTTCGGATGCAGGTTGAGTTGGCATCCCTTCGCTCCCAGCTTCAGGCAGTGTTGGCTTCGGTCACACAGCTTGAGGCTGTTGCCAATGGGAATCACTGTGGGGGCCCGGATGGGAGTTTGTCGGGGACGTACAGCTCGTCCCACGCATCCCCCGATCGGACTACGACTGTGGCTGCCCGGGATACTGCCCACATTGAGGCTGATCCCTCACCTGTGGTAGAGTGGGAGGTCGTCTCGAGGTGTGGCAGGGGGCGTAAGACATTCCGGAGGGCTGCACGGAAGGCCTCTCCAGTTTGTCTGACGAAGCGGTTTCAGGCTCTGTCTCAGGCTGATACTGATCTTCGGCCGGACATGGCTGCTTGTCCTGTTCCAGAGGTTGCCCCTCAGCCTGCAAGATCCGGGCGGTCGCAGAGGGTGGGCTTAACTGGTAGTTGGGAGCTCCAACGTCAGGCGCGTAATTAGGCCCCTTAGGGATATGGCAGCAAGAGAGGGGAAGAAAACCAATGTGCACTCCGTGTGCATACCGGGGGGAGTCATTCCAGATGCGGAATGGGTCCTTCCGGATGCCATGAAGGGTATAGGGTGCACCCATCTGCAGGTGGTCGCTCATGTCGGCACCAATGATGTTTGTCGCTATGGATCGGAGGAAATCCTCTCTGGCTTCCGGCCGCTATCTGATTTGGTGAAGACTGCCAGTCTCGCTAGCGGGATGAAAGCAGAGCTCACCATCTGCAGCATCGTCGACAGGACTGACTGCGGACCTTTGGTACAGAGCCGAGTGGAGGGTCTGAATCAGACGCTGAGACGGTTATGCGACCGTGTGGGCTGCAGATTCCTCGACTTGCGCCATAGGGTGGTGGGATTTCTGGTTCCTCTGGATAGGTCAGCAGTCCACTACACCCAGCAAGGGGCTACACGGGTGGCAGGGGTTGTGTGGCGTGGACTGGGCGTTTTTTTTTTTTTTTTTTTTTTTTTTAGGTTAGATGGCCTCGGACAAGTACAGAAAGGGCAACAGCCTCAAAGGGTGCGGGGCAAAGTCAGGACATGCGGGGACCAAGCAGCAATCGGTATTGTAATTGTAAACTGTCGAAGCTGCATTGGTAAAGTACCGGAACTTCAAGCGCTGATAGAAAGCACCGAAGCTGAAATCGTTATAGGTACAGAAAGCTGGCTGAAGCCAGAGATAAATTCTGCCGAAATTTTTACAAAGGCACAGACGGTGTTTAGAAAGGATAGATTGCATGCAACCGGTGGTGGCGTGTTTGTCGCTGCTAGTAATAGTTTATCCTGTAGTGAAGCAGAAGTGGATAGTTCCTGTGAATTATTATGGGTGGGGGTTACACTCAACAACCGAGCTAGGTTAATAGGTGGCTCCTTTTACCGACCTCCCGACTCAGCAGCATTGGTGGCAGAACAACTGAGAGGAAATTTGGAATATATTTCACATAAAATTTCTCAGCATGTTATAGTCTTAGGTGGAGATTTCAATTTACCAAATATAGACTGGGACACTCAGATGCTTAGGACGGGTGGTAGGGACAGAGCATCGAGTGACATTATACTGAGTGCACTATCCGAAAATTACCTCGAGCAATTAAACAGAGAACCGACTCGTGGAGATAACATCTTGGACCTACTGATAACAGACCGGAACTTTTCGACTCACTAAGTGCAGAACAGGGAATCAGTGATCATAAGGCCGTTGCAGCATCCCCGAATATCGAAGTTAATAGGAATATAAAAAAGGGAGGAAGGTTTATCTGTTTAGCAAGAGTAATAGAAGGCAGATTTCAGACTACCTAACAGATCAAAACGAAACTTTCTGTTCCGACACTGACAATGTTGAGTGTTAATGGAAAAAGTTCAAGGCAATCGTAAAATGCGTTTTAGACAGGTACGTGCCGAGTAAAACTTTGAGGGACGGGAAAAACCCACCGTGGCTCAACAACAAATTTAGGAAACTACTGCGAAAGCAAAGAGTGCTTCACTCCAAGTTTAAACGCAGCCAAAACCTCTCAGACAAACAGAAACTAAACGATGTCAAAGATAGCATAAGGAGTGCTATGCGTGAAGCGTTCAGTGAATTCGAAAGTAAAATTCTATGTACCGACTTGACAGAAAATCGTAGGAAGTTTTGGTCTTACGTTAAATCAGTAAGTGACTCGAAGCAGCATATCCCGACACTCTGGGATGATGATGGCATTGAAACAGAGGATGACACGCGTAAAGCTGAAATACTAAACACCTTTTTCCAAAGCTGTTTCACAGAGGAAGACCGCTCTGCAGTTCCTTCTCTAAATCCTCGCACAAACAAAAAACTGGCTGACATCGAAATAAGTGTCCAAGGAATAGAAAAGCAACTGGAATCACTCAATAGAGGAAAGTCCACCGGACCTGACGGGATACCAATTCGATTCTACACAGAGTACGCGAAAGAACTTGCCCCTCTTCTAACAGCCGTGTACCGCAAGTCTCTAGAGGAACGGAAGGTTCCAGATGATTGGAAAAGAGCACGGGTAGCCCCAGTCTTCAAGAAGGGTCGTCGAGCAGATGCGCAAAACTATAGACCTATATCTCTGACGTCGATCTGTTGCAGAATTTTAGAATATGTTTTTTGCTCGCGTATCATGTCGTTTTTGGAAACCCAGAATCTACTCTGTAAGAATCAACATGGATTCAGGAAACAGCGATCGTGTGAGACCCAACTCGCTTTATTTGTTCATGAGACCCAGAAAATATTAGATACAGGCTCCCAGGTAGATGCTATTTTCCTCGACTTCCGGAAGGCGTTCGATACAGTTCCGCACTGTCGCCTAATAAACAAAGTAAGAGCCTACGAAATATCAGACCAGCTGTGTGGCTGGATTGAAGAGTTTTTAGCAAACAGATCACAGCATGTTGTTATCAATGGAGAGACGTCTACAGACGTTAAAGTAATCTCTGGCGTGCCACAGGGGAGTGTTATGGGACCATTGCTTTTCACAATATATATAAATGACCTAGTAGATAGTGTCGGAAGTTCCATGCGGCTTTTCGCGGATGATGCTGTAGTATACAGAGAAGTGGCAGCATTAGAAAATTGTAGCGAAATGCAGGAAGATCTGCAGCGGATAGGCACTTGGTGCAGGGAGTGGCAGCTGACGCCTAACATATAAAAATATAATTTATTGCGAATACATAGAAAGAAGGATCCTTTATTGTATGATTATATGATAGCGGAACAGACACTGGTAGCAGCTACTTCTGTAAAATATCTGGGAGTATGCGTGCGGAACGATTTGAAGTGGAATGATCATATAAAATTAATTGTTGGTAGGGCGGGTACCAGGCTGTGATTCATTGGGAGAGTCCTTAGAAAATGAAGTCCATCAACAAAGGAGGTGGCTTACAAAACACTCGTTCGACCTATACTTGAGTATTGCTCATCAGTGTGGGATCCGTACCAGATCGGGTTGACGGAGGAGATAGAGAAGATGCAAAGAAGAGCGGCGCGTTTCGTCACAGGGTTATTTGGTAACCGTGATAGCGTTACGGAGATGTTTAGCAAACTCAAGTGGGAGACTCTGCAAGAGAGGCGCTCTGCATCGCGGTGTAGCTTGCTCGCCAGGTTTCGAGAGGGTGCGTTTCTGGATGTGGTATCGAATGTATTGCTTCCCCCTACTTATACCTCCCGAGGAGATCACGAATGTAAAATTAGAGAGATTCGAGTGCGCACGGAAGCTTTCAGACAGTCGTTCTTCCCGCGAACCATATGCGACTGGAACAGAGGAGGGAGGTAATGACAGTGGCACGTAAAGTGCCCTCCGCCACACACCGTTGGGTGGCTTGCGGAGTATAAATGTAGATCTAGCTGTAGATATACAGTAGTTTAGAACAGTGCCCAACTCAGTGTCGCTAGTAGGTTGCCACTAACGAGTTGTTTACTTCGGTACTTTTCTTTCTGTGTCTCGATCAGGAGTATACCATTGCGCAGACTCTTGACAGATTTAAGTTGCCCTGTAAGTCCCTCTGGAGTTTTATAGACGTAGAAAGGCATCAATTTTTCAAATGAACCTCCGACACGTTTATCAACAATAAACACATTAAATACCAAAGTATGTGTTCCATTACTACTACCACTTTTAACCATAATCACAGAAACCTCAGGTGGGCTAACCACTCAACGTCTCTTTGGGGTTTGGTTGGTGATACTGTCTAATCGAACACACAAACAGGTGGGAGTAGGAAAATGGTATTTGGGCTTCACGGAAGTTCCACGAGCAGCTAGAGAATTAAGTGTCCATACATTCCGTGCGCAGCCCTTTTACACTTGAGGTGCCTCAGGTTGCCCAGAGGTTCCCCAGTAACGAAAATTCTGCCTCAGCAGCCATGCATCTCATCGGCGGGCAGCATATCTTGAAATAAAGGTTTTTAACATCATTACGATCTGGAGGGTTAAGCCAAGATCCTTGTTCCCTCTGACACTACTACATCGCACTGTAGTTGCTGAAGGATGCCAAGAGTTAACAGTTACAGAGAACTGGCGACCCTCACCAGTCCCCACCTCAGGAAACTTGGCGTCGCCAAGCTTGGGCGAAGAAAACGAATGCTGAGCTCACTGATATGCTCACCATTTAGAACGACCTGGGAGTCACATTTGGATTTGCCAAAAATACCATATATGTGGTGTGTGCTACCCCCATAATATGAAGTCTCCTCTGACAAACAAACCTAAAGGGAAGAGTTATCAGAAGGATAAACCGTATATATATATATATATATATATATATATATATATATATATATATATATATATATACACGGTTATTCCACTCGAGAGACAATGGAATACGAAGTCTACTTTGAGTAACCATCTAACACCATGACTAGGCCTCAGACTGTCATTGGATGTCCACCCAGGTGGAGAGACAGGATGAAAGAAAAATTCACAAATAAAACGGCTGACATACTAAAGTTGAACACCAAATAACACAAAATTTATACAGAAAATAAATATGTGACCGAAGTTAACAACATAGTACATTAAAGAACTAATGTGACATGTATATCACTCCATCTAGACAAAGTAAATACGTTACCTGTGTTAACAACATAGTACATAAAAGAAATTACGTTACAAAATGTATCATAGACGTCATTCCATCTAACCAAACACTTGATAATGGCACATATGACGAAACAAGCTTGTCGTGAACTTATGTAATCAACAATAAAGAAATAATTTACAGCTAACTTTTGTTAAAAATATATAGAACAGAAATTCCTAGTGTTTGTACGCTTCTGGGCTACAAGTTTATTCTCTTTACTAATAACATGACCTGAGTGGGGAAAGGGCTGAGGGAGGGAATCTGTATATGCAAATAACACAGACCTGCAAGCAGTTGCTGTTGGAATTCATGTAGGTCAAAAGATCGCTATATCATCCCGTACTTGCCACCACACAATGCTACAGGTTCTGAGGCTCCCACAGATATTACAGACCAGTTCCCCTCACCATTCCTCCAACTGAGAGACTTGTATGCCCACAACGTATTATGGTGCTCAAACTTTACTTGTCAAAAGGGTCGAGTGTTGAAGAGTCTCGTGATGTCACATGATCTGTGTATCGTCAACACGAGCAAACCCACTCATTTCAGTGCTGCTTCTGGGTCATCTCAGCTATAGTCATCTCTTTCTGCTTTCCAGCCCTGTCAGATTCCACTTAGTGAGAAGTTACTCATGATCTTAATTCTAATGACCTCTTCCAACTCTGGGTACACTTTACAGGTGGAACAAACCTTGACAGGAAGCTACCATGATTGGTGAAACGTAGAACAAACCTGTGACCGTTTACGTTCCGTCTAACAGAAGAAACCCTTTCGAGGAGCGAGAGCCAAACCTCGATGTATAATCAAGCAGAGAAAGAAAAAGTCATGGATGCTTCTGGTAAATGCAGTCAATTACCTATAGGTTCTTGTGGTGTCACCGCCAGACACCACTCTTGCTAGGTGGTAGCCTTTAAATCGGCCGCGGTCCGCTAGTATACGTCGTACCCGCGTGTCGCCACTATCAGTGATTGCAGACCGAGCGCCGCCACACGGCAGGTCTAGTCAAGAGAGAATCCCTAGCACTCGCCCCAGTTGGACAGCCGACTTTGCTAGCGATGGTTCACTGTCTACATACGCTCTCATTTGCAGAGACGATAGTTTAGCATAGCCTTCAGCTACGTCATTTGCTACGACCTAGCAAGGCGCCATATTCAGTAGTTAGAATGAACTCTGAACAGACAATATTGCGAATCATGTACCGTCAAGAGCGACGTTCATCATTAATGGATTAAAGTTAAGTGTCAAACTAATTCCGTCCGCTTTCTGAATTGTAATTCCTTGTCATGTTCCAGACCTCACGTCAGTATAGTCCTTCCCTCCTCACGCCAGCCTGCGTGAGCTAAAACGCGTGCATTTCGGCGTCCTCTAGTAACACGGTGTTGGCTCTTCTGCCAACACAACAGTTCTGAAGCAGAGATGTCCCCAAATAACACCCAGCGACAAATCCCAGTCAATGGCAGAGCAATTTGTGATGAATACTGCCACTGACAACAAGGATACAACGTTCTGTCGATACCGTGCGATCATGGAGAGGAGTGAATTGAACTGAATGGAGGCTCATTCACCACTGCCTAAGGCTCGTGCTATTGGGCCTGATAACGACCATTACAATACACATTCTGCGAAACTTGCAAACAGTGTCAAAGAAAATACGCCTAGAAAGTTGTAATTCGATATGGCAGACAGGACACTTTCCCAATTCGTTGAGAGGAGCTTCTTTGCTCCCTCGCCTGAAACCAGGAAAAGACAGAAGTTGTCACAATAGTTACAGGAGCATCGCCTTAACGAGATGTGTTGGAAAGAGCTTGGAATGAATGGTCAACAGTCGTCTATTCTCGATATTAGAGACCAGGAAACTCTTTAGCCGCTCTCAGGGTGGATTCAGTTGTTGTTGACCCACTGTCGACAATCTGACTCTAGCAGAGGCGGTTACCCAGTAGGTTTCCCAACGAAGACAGCATTGTATAGGGAAGGTTGTTGACATCACTAAGGCGTAACACATTACATGGAGGTACAGTATTCAAGAAGAGCTCCGTCAAAGGGCTGTCGTGGCCACCGACCCATATTAAGTCAGTCCTTTTTACCAAAACGCATGTTTGGGTACCATGTTAGGGACGTGCTGTTAGGTAGTTTTTAGCAGTAGAAGGTTGTTCACTAGGGAAGTATTTTAAGTGTTGCCCTCTTTGCTAAGCCATAAACTGTGTAAACTCTACACAAGGAATCCTGTGCAGTGTTTCTTATTTGTGGACGACTTTGCAGTAATTTGATCCTCCTCCAGCATTATAACAGCGACTCGTCAGTTACAACTTACAGCGTAGAGACTGGCGAGGTGGGCGGAAAATAACGGTCTTATTTTTTCTGCGGATAAGTGTGTGCTTATTAATTTTAATGTGGTCGTATTTTTTATTCATCTGACTGCCATATGAGAGGACATTACTTTACATTTCAGAAGCTCAGTGAGCATTCAAGGCTTCATTTTTTACTAATACCTGCTGTCTTTGCCTCGCCTAATGGATCTGAAGGCAAGGACCCAGAAAGCGCTTCATATTTTAAAGTGTCTTTAGCCACAGGTCTTGGGGCCGGGACAGAGCACGTCTGCTCCCGTTTTATAGAACTATCGTGAGATCACGGCTAGAATATGCGTGCACAGTGCAGGGATCTTCTTAACTGAAGTACATTACGCTATCCACTATGAGGGGATCAGACTGGCCATGGATGCTTACAGTATCAGTCCCATACCTAGTACCTATGCATCGATTGGAAGCGGCCACACGCCCTCTGGTGCCAACTCCTCATAGTGCGTCAAGCACATGCAATCTTCGCTACTCCAAATTCGCCAGCATACCCTACTGTTTCTCGCCTGGCTGTGAAACACCTTTTCTCAAAACGTCCACGAGGAACTAGGCCGCTTGGAATCTGTATGAAGCGTGTTCTGGAGTCAGTTGGTTTGAGCCAGTACTAACCTAAATCCCGATTTAGAACTGACGGCCCCCCTTCTCATTGCAGAAGCACAGAGTAATTTTAAATTTAGTGCAGAGCAGCAGAGGCTGCACTCCTGCACATGTTCTTAATACGATATTTAACGATATTTTAAATGAGCACTACAACTGCATAGCTGTGTTTACGGATGGGTCCTAACAGAGGAACCCCTTGGTTGGTCTGTTGTTTTCCCTGATAGTGTCATCAAGATACAATTACCTCGAAAATTCACTTTCTTCGAAGCGGAATTATACGCCATCTACAAGGCACTAGAGAAGATGAGATGTGTTGCGACTGCTATTTATCTCTTATATTCCGACTCCGTGCGAGGAAGGATACTCTAGTGTCAACCTTGTCCAACAGTTAACGAAGAACAGAAACGTCGATTATGGAAAATAATAGTGTAGTCCCTAATTTCTACGCAGAGCTTGGAGGGAGTAACCTGAACAATATGCTATAAAAACTGCCAGTGGGGTGTGGGCGTTGGGGTGGGGGGCGTTTAAAGGTCACTTTTTTACGTTTTTCTCTTATAGCTTGAAAGCTGTGGCTTGTAGCGAAAATATTTCCCACTACAAAGTAAAATTACATTAAACTCCCTACACAAGGGGTGTTCTATTAGTTTTTTCTGTACGACTAATAGTTTCCACATTTCAGAGGAGGGAAAAATCGTAAATTATAAACAAATGTTTCATTGATATAAAATTATGTTTACTGTTAAATAAAGTGCGTTAAAATAAATACTGAATCTGTTAAATCTAAGATCAGCTGGGCCCTATTAATAGCGAAATGAGGCGGATGGGGAGGGAGAAGATTAGTGCGGTAGAAATTATAGTGAAGGTATGTAGCCTGGATTGTGTTCTTTCACTTTCCTCTTTCATATATCTGCAAACTGAAGAGCTAGCAGGTGATTCCTTACTCTGTCTACATCGCTACGTCACAAGAACTGACTACAGGATGTTTTTCTCCTCCCCATTACGCCTTATGAATCACTGGGGATACACGGCGTAGACATGCATGACGGGTGTTTATTTTCTACGAAGTACGTTAATACTACGTGGAATGCCTATAAAAGTTACTAATAACACCAGAGGAAGAACTGCATATTGACGGAATCTATTTGCCCATGTTATACACTGACAGAAAAAATTGCAACACCAAGAGGGTGTTCAGAGATATAAACGATGTTGGTAGGCGTGTTTTTGCACCTGGAAGATGTTGTCTATTCAGATTTCGCGCCAGTCCCATAAGAGTGGCGCTAGTAGCGACACTATGAGGATGCTAATTAGGTTTGGTTTAAACACACGCTGTAGCTGCAGTGTAAATTGAACGTCATGAATTCATGTTAGTCAAGAATGTCTTTAAGGCGATGAAGACTCCATTGTGAACACCGTAATGAGTGTGAACTATGTCGTGTAATAAGGCTACGAGGAACAAAATCTTCCTGAAGACGATCCTGTTCAGGGTATGGCTCTGGGGCATCGTACTGTATCTGCAGCAGTAAACTGAGCAGCTGTTGGTACCACAGTGACACAACAAACTTTTACAAATCGGTTATTTCAAGGACAGCTCCGGGCTAGTCGCCCTGTAGCACGCACTCCACTGACCCCAAACCACCGCCATTTGTGACTTCAGTGGTGTCAAGCGAGATTTCGATGAAAGGTAGGGTGGAGGTCTGTGTTTTCTGACAGATGCTGGTTCTGTCTGACTCGATGCCAGTGATGGCCGTACGTTGATTAGGAGGCAAGGTGAGCGACAGCAACCAATCTGTCTGCGTGCTAGACACACTAGACCTTCATCTGGAGCTATGGTCTGGGGTCCTATTTCATGTGACTGCAGGAGCACTATCGTGGCTATCCCACGCACCCTGACTGCACATTAGTTCATCAGTCTGGTGATTTGACATGTTGGGCTGCCTTTAGTGAACAGCATTCCAGGGTATGTTTTCCAACATACTGCTCAAAAAATGGTTCAAATGGCTCTGAGCACTGTGGCACTTAACATCTGAGGTCATCAGTCCCCTACACTTAGAACTACTGAAACATAACTAACCTAAGGACATCACACACATCCATGCCCGAGGCAGGCTTCGAACCTGGGGCCGTAGCAGCTGCGCGGTTCCAGACTGAAGCGCCTAGAACCGCTCGGCCACAGCGGGCGGTCAACATACTGCTGTTGTAACTCAACATGCGCTACAGAGTGTCAACATGTGGCCTTAGCCTGTTCGATCACCAGATGTCTCCAATCGAGCACATATGGGACATTATCGGCCGACAACTCCAGCTTCACCCGAAACCAGAATTAGTTGTCCATGTATCGACTGGCCAAGTGCAACAGGTATGGTGCTCCATCCCCCCGGCACCTGTATAACACAATGCATGCACGTTTGCGTGCTTGCACTCAACGTTCTGGCGGTTACATCATTTATTAATGTACAAACATATCCCGTTTGCAATGGTTTACCTCGCGCTTACATTAACCTGCGATCTTGCAATGTTAATCACGTAATCATGTTTGTAGACAAATTTATTCTAGAAATTTCATTATCCTACATTAATTATTTTTTGATTGTGCCACTTGTAAAGTGGACAGCAGTGAGTGGATCCACTTACCACACTTCCACAGTACATAACCCAAGATGGACTTGAATATGTCTGGTGTTATTGGACTGATCATGGTCAAGTCTTGAACAGTAATCTGCTGTAATGCATTGTTTGATTTACTTTGAAATATCTCAAGTTCTGTTGCAGAGGGAAGTACTGCGAGAGGTGCGGCTGAGGTAATGCATATGATACTTCTCATTCTGTGAGTATTACAGATAGTGATAGCGGAGATAATGAAATCAACGTTGACGAATACACGTTGACAGCATATTACGCTTGGGACAGGCTTTTCAGTGTGGTAAACAGTTGACTGCTGCAGCTGTTGACCTTTTGTGGATAATTGCTCACTTAACAACTGCAAATGAGGACTCATTTAATAAACTGGAAATAACTCCACTTTACAGGGTGAGTCACTAACTATTGATACCTAGAATAACTCCGAAAGTATGATAGCAGCTGTAAAGTTTGTGGGATAAATGGTGCAAGGGACAACGGGAGCCATAATATGGCGTTGGTTTTTTGTTGCTAGGTGGGGTCGCGTAAGAATTTTTTTAATAGGATGCTGTAGTTTGGTACTTATTTTCTGATAGTAGCTAATCCAATGATGTGTAACAGTAAGGTCATTGAAGGCCAACGAAGGTGACAAAGGTAGCATGAACGTCCATTTGCAGAAGGTATTCCAAATGATGACCATTGGTGTCAATGCAGTGCTGCAATCTTCTTATGATGGATGGAGTGGTATGTCTTATCACATCGGCTCTTATCGAAGCACATGCTTTGACAGTTCTCTCTCCTATATCGTGCAAATCGTAAATATTCGCCGAATACGGTGTATCAATGTAACGTGCGATTGACATGTAAACACCATTCGTCGGTTTCGCAATACAACACTAATAGGAGCGGTAAGACTAGTATCGCCGAATCAAGCTAATGTGAATGATGTATTCCTTCGAAGAACAGATCGAAATGCTTCTCATTTACGGAGAATGCCAACAGAATTCAGTGAGAGCTTGACACTTATACGCTGAAAGATATCCTCAACGTACTCACGCTACATGTCGTACATTTAAAGACGTGTATGATAAATTGAGAACAACTGGATCTTTAACGCACCGGAAACATATCCGGCAACGGAAAGTTACTAACGGAGAAATGGAAACTGGTACTCTTGCCACTGTGGTTCGAGATCCTTGTGTTAGTTCGCGTCAAATCTCAAGGGAATCTGGCATGAGTCAGAGTAGTGTTGTTCGTGTTCTGCATCGCCATAAATATCATCCTTCCCATATCAGTCTCCACCAAGAATTAACTGGTACGCATTTTATGCATCGCATTGAATTCTGACGATGGGCTCAACTTCAGATTCAGAAGGATGACACATTTATTAATATGATTTAATTTACGGACGAGACTACATTCACGAAGCATGGAAATTTTAATTTGTATAACATGCATTATTGGACGACTGAAAATCCATGTCGGCTGCGGCAAGTTGCACACCAAATACCGTGATCGGTGAATGTATGGTGTGGGATTCCGGAGGACAGAATTACAGGCCCCTATTTCGTCGAAAGAAATCTTAATGGTAAGAAGTACACCACATTCTTGCAAGAAACATTAGGTCTGTTATTGGATGGTTCAAATGGCTCTGAGCACTATGGGACTTAACGTCTGAGGTCATCAGTCCCCTAGAACTTAGTACTACTTAAACCTAGTTAAAAAAATGGCTCTGAGCACTATGGGACTTAACATCTGTGGTCATCAGTCCCCTAGAACCTAGAACTATTTAAACCTAACTAACCTAAGGACATCACACACATCTATGTCCGAGCCAGGATTCGAACCTGCGACCGTAGCAGTCGCGCGGCACCGGACTGAGCGTCTGGAACCGCGAGACCACCACGGTCGGCAAACCTAGTTAACCTAAGGACATCACACACACTCATGCCGAGGCAGGATTCGAACCTGCGACCGTAGCGGTCAAGCGGTTCCAGACTGAAGCACCTAGGACCGCTCGGCCACACCGGCCGGCGTCTGTTATTGGAAAAAGTACCTTTAGGAACAAGGATCGTTGTGGCCGAGCGGTTCTAGGCGCTTCAGTCCGGAACCGCGCTGCTGCTACGGCCGCAGGTTCGAATCCTGCCTCGGGCATGGATGTGTGTGATGTCCTTAGGTTAGTTAGGTTTAAGTAGTTCTAAGTCTAGGGGACTGAAGACCTCATATGTTAAGTCTCATACTGCTTAGAGCCATTTCAACCATTTGAACAAGGAACCGAATGTGGTACTAACACGATGGGTGTGCGGCACATTTTTCGCTGATGGTTAGAAATGAGTTGCAGTGACAATTCCCAAATCGCTCGATTGGACGCGGAGGAGAGACGTCGTGGCCGGCTCGTTCGCGAGACTTGACGCCTCTGGATTTTTTATTGTGAGGATTCGTAAGAGACACTGTTTATAAAGATGTTCTAACTACACCTGAAGTTATGCTAGAGAGAACTGTCAGAGCATGTCCTTCGATAAGTGTCGATGTTATAACGAATACCAGTCAATCTATGATATGAAGATTGCAGCACTATACTGATACCAATGGTCATCACTTCGAACACCTTCTGTAAATGGACGTTCATGCCACCTTTTTGATCTTCGTTGACCTTCAAACACACCTGTTACACATCACTGGATTCGTCTCGACAGCTGGTATCAGAAAATAAGTGCCAAACTATAGCATCCCACTTAAAAAAACGAAGTTGACCTTCATGTCTCTGAAATGACTACACCTAGCAACAAAAAACCAACGTCATATTATGTCCCCGTTGTCCCATGCAACTTTTGTCCCGCATACTTTTCAGCTCCTATCACGCTTTCGCAGTTATTCTTGGGGGCATTTGGTTTTGACTCCCCCTGTATAAACACCAGCTCAGTGAAGTTATTTTGTCTCCTCGCGTGAGTGAATTGGACAAGAAACGGTTGGGAGGTATAGTCTGTCTCTAAACTGAAAAGCGAGCAGCGATCGTGGTTGAAAAGGTTGCCTTTCCGAAAGGACATTACAGTTGCCGTACAGGATAATTAAGAATAAATTTCCACCGTAGCAGTGTAGAACGGGTGCAGAGATTTATAGAGATTCTGTCCATATACGTTACTTGCGTCAGCATCGTTTGTAATTCATCTCTGCATTCCACGTAGTGTTAACGCACTTTGTGGGAAGTAAATATCCCCCTGGCATGTCTGCTCACTGTGCCGCCAGTGATTAATAAGTCATGCTGTGGAGAGTCAGTGTAACTTTGTAAAACACCCTGTAGTGGCTTCTTGTGACATAGAGGGGTAGATAGAGTGGGGTAGCACCTGCTCGTTCTTCAATAGTTTGGTGACCTATGATAGAGGGTTGGGGGATGACAAGCGCATGAACACAATCCGGCGACTTACGTTCCCTCACGCTCCTATCCCCTCCCCTTCTTCTTGTTTCACCCACATAACACAATTTATCCCTGAGTATATTTCTACTACACTTAGACATGACACACAACTTTAATATTTGTTTTTAACCCACTTCATGTAACAGTAAACAGTAATTTTATGCTGTTAAAGCGGCAGTTTGGTAATCTGCAATTTTTTCGTCCTCTGTAACACGAAAACTATCAGTCCTAGAGAAAAAATAACATAATCGTTTTTGTAGGAAATTTAACGCAGTTAATTTTATACACGGCAATATTTTCGCTCTGAGCCGAGGTTCGAAGAAAACATAAAGAAATGACCTACAAAAGCCAACCCCTCTCCCCCCTTTTTAACGCTCACGCCCTACCGGTGAGGGTTTTAAATATGTTGTTCAGCGCACTCCCTTCTAGGACTGTGCAAAAATTTGCCACTACACGATTTTTCCCCTGATTGTTCTTCCTTAACTGGACTGTAGTGAGCCTCGATGTGCAAGACTTACGAAGTGGAGTCTCCCCTCTACTCCAAGTTTTCTTATAGTTCCTCATACATCTGCAACGATAATACTCGGTGAAAACTTATACTCTGTTTCATATTCAGGCCTTTTCGAGGCCTTACGGTGACAGATATGCCATCAAGTTCATAGCAAGAGAGTAAAGCTCAGGACTGGGTAGGAGTGACTGTTTGAATCCTTTATTTGGCAATGTTGCTCTGAAGCAACACAGAAATCAGGGGTAGACTAGAGAAGTAATTACACTCTGTGCCACTTTTTTGGCAGTGATGCATACAAAAACATTTATTGTCTGTGATACGGAGATATAGGGTGTCCCACTCTTAAGGTGCCCCGGGAAAAGAGTTATAAAATATTAATAATATACGATATGAAACTAAATTTTATGCCTGACATATGTTTACGGTTGAGAATGTAAGGTACATTACAAGAGGTGCTGGAAGTGACCTCCCTTTACCTGTAAACATTGTTCAGCGCAGCATAGTCGTGAATGTTGCTGCCAGAGTATTGGGCATGCCTGCCATGATTTCACGGCGGATATTTCACAGAACTCGTCGATGATGAGTGGTTTGTTCTTACATCCATTATCTTTAAAGTGGCCTCACAGAAAAAAGTCAGAAACAGTCAAGTCAGGTTACCTCTAGGGCCATAATCCTTTGGAAATCATTTTGTCAGTGAAAATGATACCACTGCAGCCATACTCGCTGTAGACTTATGGCATGTTGCCCCATATTGCTGCTACCAGATGAGTTTCAGTGCAATTATTTGACTGTAGTCCGCTTCAGATAACTTGATAGTAGACACTTCACGCGTCTGAGCTGATTTGTTCCAATCAGAGCGCTCAACATCAAGCCCGAACCGTTCGACGTTGTCAAATTGCCACTACTGGAGCCTTTCACACAATAGGCGACTCAGCGTCACATACAAAGTTATTACAATACCAAAAACAGCTTACATCAGAAAGCTTCGCACGTCTTTCCATGAAGCCGAATTTTAGAAGCCTGCAGTTAATCGTTACAACTGGGTCACGTAGTGCACTGGCGTAGTGCAGTGGTTAGGGTAGAAACCCAACGTAATTTTATAGAAGGTCATAGGTTCGAATCCGAAAGATACACCGAAGTTATTTTATTTGTAAATCTAACCAAAAGACATTGATTATTATTTTTATTCAGTTAACTGGTTTAAATGTATTTCTTTTATTTCTGATTTTCCACAGCGTCATTTTTATCATCGTATTGACTATTATATTTGCTCTTATTTTTCTTCCAATCATTCTGTTTTCGTTTAGAATCTGCCTATGTCGCCTGTTATCTGCAACTAAATGCCAAACAAGACTACACATCGATTGGTAACCTCGTGTAACCAATGTGAGGATAGTTTCAGGTAACCAATGATACCGAGAAATTACGGTTTGCTCTTAGCGCTGTAACTGAAATTTTTCTAATTTTAATGCATCATGTCTGTTCCTTCAAAAGATCTGACAACACGCAGATCCCGCTGCTGTGAAAGTCTGTATGTGAACTGCAGTGGGAAGACTGCTATAAGCTGCAGCGGGACATTAAGCAGAATCAGTAGCGACGAGCGGAAATGTGTACCGTGCCGGGATTCAAAGCCGGGATCTCCCGCTCACTAGGCAGGTGCGCCATCCAGGACACAGCGTTCTCACCACAGCACGGACTATCTCGGTACGCCTCAAGGCCGATCCACACACTCACCGAGCGCCACCTATCCGCAGTCCATGCCCATTCTACTCCTGTTCGCTACTTACTGTCAGAGATTCCCACAGGAGCTCGGACGTATTTGTACATTCCCACAGAAGAAAGTGGTTCCATTGCCCAGCCAGGCTTATGAATTATTTGAATGCATTGTGTCTATCCCCTCGAAAGATTCTGCTTAATGTACATCTGCAGCTTATAGCAGTCATCCCACTTCAATTCACATACGAAAATTTCTGTCTTGAGCTGGTAGTATAGCTTAGCTTTAATCGCCTTGAACAAAGTGATCGTGATTTTAATTCTGCTGCAGACTGTTGACAGCCGATTTCTCGGACAAAGTGCACACCACGTGGTTGCTCGCATTTCTGATATACCTCTCGGTTGCCGCTTCCAGCATTGCTCTGCATTACACACTGACAGCATTTGTGATGTGACCCGCAGTGTTTGTGTGTCGACTGTAACCGAGCGGGATCCGGCATCCGACGTGACAACACTGTAGCCGCAAGCGGCAGACGTCAACTGTCGAATAATTTTAATCGGACTACAGGGTAAGCGGGTCGGATGTCCAACCTCCTCTCGGCGAAACGCGACATCATGATAGAAATACAAGTCCTCCTACATGATTGGGACAGTGTGACAGTAAGAGGAACACTGTTAGGCAATGAAAAGCATTTCAAGGAGATCCAGAAACCTTATTAGAACCCAAAAGAATTATGTATGCGTCTCGGCATTAAAAAAGAGATGGGAGCGCCAGTTGTAATGCCTATGCTTGTGTGTTAAGTGCTGTAGACTTTACCGTGTTTAAACAAAAATGTAAAAATCCTCTTTATGTACATGTGCACAATGAGAAGAGAAGGAAATTGGCTACACTGTGTGGCACACGACCACCCCCAATTGGTCTGCTGTGAGAAAATTATGAGATTTAGCATACAGAACACCCAACGTAAAAATGGTTACTGCACAGGTCTTGCTACGGAAACATATCTTACTGCGATGGAATATTAGTAGCGCCTTATATCTAGAAATATCCCCAACGACTAATGGGCGAAATATAAAATTATTACATTGTGTTTATTAAGACTGACGTGTGGCATCACGCTGCAGTGGTATGTGGTCTGGGTGTTGATCTGAAGACAGATCGTTGTCCCTGGCATGTGATGTGAGAGTTAGCCCTCTACTGCATGATTTTTTTTTCAGGAAACCAGTGTCAGTGAAAAAAATTTCTGGGGGAGGGCCGACACGCAAAATATTGTGTAACAGGTTGATCGTACCAATTTCGATTCAAGTTTGATTTATTCAATATTTTAGGCCTGTTCCCAAATGACAACAGGGACTTCAATACATTATTTGTACTACCATTAAGCATCATTTTAAATTCCTAAAAATCTAACCGGATGTGATCTAAGTGGCAGAAATAATTCACTCTTTCAGCTGGTTTTGCATGATTTTATGTACATTCGACATTCAGCAATGTTTATCGATTTTAAACAGCTTCTGTCAACATAATGACGCTAAACATTGTCTATCTCGACGCAGCAAGATTGTGTGTGTTATCAGACGGCAAATTTATGCATATACGAGTGGTTTCCTTAACATTATACTGGATGGTTATAACTAAAGTGCATCTAGTTACAGATGTCAAGTGCGGGCTGTAATTATCGTACTGGAGCGAAACTTGGTAGGTATTCTAAAGCGTTACTGCGGAACCGAATTACGCTGAAAAAAAAATAGTTTCAAGCTTGGACACGTGTTGCAAATCTGGTGCTGTGAATGCAAGAAATATGTAAAGATACGTAATAGATTAGGAACGGGTCGTGGGCGGAAAAGGTCAAAAAAATAAGAAAGGCATAATGCCGATTATATTATTAACCGCAGTTTACACAGTTTGTTCAGTATGAGCTCCTTAAACATCGACGAGATGTTTTACAATTCTATAATCGTACCTGGTGGCCAAAATTGGAACTATTTTTTTCCGACGTAAATCGGTTCCACATTTGCACTAGCATATCTACCACGTTTCTCCGCCATACGACAATTACGGCTCACGATGGACCTCCGCGAGTATTTGCTTATTAATTTTAACATCTGGTACGTAAATTTACGGCTTGAAATAGAGGGTTAATTGTTCATACAGCCGTCCGCCCGCTCGCAATCGTAGGAGCATAAGGCATAACTACATTAACCCCATAGGCAGATGGCCACAGCGCAGCTCACATGCATCCTTGGTGTCCATAAAGAGTATATCACGGTAGAGGCGGCGGTGGCACTGCAGTGTGGCGCGGGGCGTTGCCGTCTGGTGCGACATTCTCCAACGCCTGCCGGGGCACTCCATGCTTTGATGTTTGTTTAAATAAGGATGTCGCACTTCCTCCTATCTTATCCCTGCAGTCGTGGCGTTTTTTATATTTAATGCAGGCGTCACTACTACTAGCAATGTTGTCTCCTTTGTGCGTAAACATACATGGTTCCAATACTGTGCAAGCTGAAACAAGGTAGCTGAAAGCATAGCAACCTTCGCTACTTATCTAGATGAAGCGGGTGGCTAGACGCACGCAGGTGTGTGTTGCCCAGTGTTTGGGTACACATACAGGAGCAGCAATCCTGTGCGCCACTTTTAATCGGCTGGCTGCCTATGCGCCGTACGCTACAGGCGAGACATACGCGGCGGACGATTCGATTCATATCGGTTATTGGTTGTGCGACACGAGGTCCCTGGATCCCTGTCCAGTGTGAAGCATTTTAACAACTTGATAATGCAGGAACGCCTTCCTTAGAGTGACTAAAGGCCGAAATACTAAGTGTCTCTTTTCATAGCTGTTTCACAGAGGAAGACTGCACTGTAGTTCCTTCTCTAGATTGTCACACAGATATCGAAACAGACGACAGAGGGATAGAGAAACAATTAAAATCGCTCAAAAGCGGAAAGGCCGCTGGACCTGATGGGATACCAGTTCGATTTTACACAGAGTACGCGAAGGAACTTGCCCCCCTTTCTTGCAGCGGTGTACCGTATGTCTCTAGAAGAGCGTAGCGTTCCAAAGGTTTGGAAAAGGGCGCAGGTCATCCCTGTTTTCAAGAAGGGACGCGAACAGATGTGCAGAACTATAGACCTATATCTCTAACGTCGATCAGTTGTAGAATTTTGGAACACGTATTATGTTTGAGTACAATGACTTTTCTGGAAACTAGAAATCTACTCTGTAGGAATCAGCATGGGTTTCGAAAAAGACGATCATGTGAAACCCAGCTCGCGCTATTCGTCCACGAGACTCAGAGGGCCTTAGACACGGGTTCCCAGGTAGATGCCGTGTTTCTTGACTTCCCCAAGGCGTTCGATACAGTTCCCCACAGCCGTTTAATGAACAAAGTAAGAGCATATGGACTATCAGACCAATTGTGTGATTGGATTGAAGAGTTCCTAGATAACAGAACGCAGCATGCCATTCTCAATGGAGAGAAGTCTTCCGAAGTAACAGTGATTTCAGGTGTGCCGCAGAGGAGTGTTGTAGGACCGTTGCTATTCACAATATACATAAATGACCTTGTGGATGACATCGGAAGTTCACTGAGGCTTTTTGCGGATGATGCTGTGGTATATCGAGAGGTTGTAACAATGGAAAATTGTACTGAACTGCAGGAGGATCTGCAGCGAATTGACGCATGGTGCAGGGAATGGCAATTCAATCTCAATGTAGACAAGTGTAATGTGCGGCGAATACATATAAGGAAAGATCCCTTATCATTTAGCTACAATATAGCAGGTCAGCAACTGGAAGCAGTTAATTCCATTAATTATCTGGCAGTACGCATTAGGAGTGATTTAAAATGGAATGATCATATAAAGTTGATCGTTGGTAAAGCAGATGCCAGACTGAGATTCATTGGAAGAATCCTAAGGAAATGCAATCCGAAAACAAAGGAAGTAGGTTACAGTACTGCTTGAATACTGCTCAGCAGTGTGGGATCCGTACCAGATAGGGTTGATAGAAGAGATAGAGTAGATCCAACGGAGAGCAGCGCGCTTCGTTACAGGATCATTTAGTAATCGCGAAAGCGTTACGGAGATGATAGATAAACTACAGTGGAAGACTCTGCAGGAGAGACGCTCAGTAGCTCGGTACGGGCTTTTGTTGAAGTTTCGAGAACATACCTTCACCGAGGAGTCAAGCAGAATATTGCTCCCTCCTACGTATATCTCGCGAAGAGACCATGAAGATAAAATCAGAGAGATTAGAGCCCACACAGAGGCATACCGACAATCCTTCTTTCCACGAACAATACGAGACTGGAATAGAAGGGAGAACCGATAGAGGTACTCAAGGTACCCTCCGCCACACACCGTCAGGTGGCTTGCGGAGTATGGATGTGGATGTAGATGTAGACTGTTTTTAAATGTGTAGTATGTCTATAAGTACAGAGAGATGCATTTTAACGCCATGATAATGCTACAACGAGTTGCTTACATTCTTGAAGAAGTTACAACACATCAGCAAGCACAATACTATATATTTTAGCATACTGGTAATGCGAGAACAAGTTTGTCACGTTCTGCTTTTAAAAGTTATTACTGTCCCTTAGCACTGTGCATGTGTCTTTTCTGGCAGATGGATTTACATACACTGAGGTGACAAAAGTCCTGGGATAGCGATATGCACGTATACGGGTGGAAGTAGTATCGCGTACACAAGGTGTAAAAGGCAGTGAACTGGCGGAACTGCCATTTGTACTGAGGTTATTCATGTGAAAGGTGTCCGGCGTGATTATGGCCGGACGACAGGAATTAATAGACTATGAACCATAAATGGTAGTTGGAACTAGACGATGTGCTATCCCATATCTGAAATTGTTAGGAAATTCAATATTCCGTGATCCACAGTGTCAAGGGTATACCAAATTTCAGGATTGTCTCTCGCCACGGACAACGCAGTGACTGACGATGTTCACTTGACGACCGAGAGCAGCGGCGTTTGCGCAAAGTTCTCAATGGTAACAGATATGCAACGATGCGTGAAATAACAGCAGAAATCAATGTGTGACGTACATCAATAGTATCCGTTAGAACAGTATGGCAAAATTTCGCGTTAATGGGCTATGGAAGCAGACGCCCAGTGCGAGTGCCTTTGCTATCAGCACGACATCACTTGCAGCGCCTCTCTTGGGCTCGTGAGCGTATCGGCTGGATCCTGGACGACTGGAAAACAGTGGCCCAGTCAGACGAATCTCGATTTCAGTTGGTTAGAGCTGATAGTATGGTTCGATTGTGGACAGACCCCGCGAACCCATGGAGCCCAGTTGTCGACAAGGCACTGTGCAAGCTGATACTCTGGTCCAACTGAACCGATCATTGACTGGGAACTGTTGTGTTGGGCTACGTGGAGTCAAGACAATTAGCAGCCAATCATGAACTTTATGTTGTCAAACAACGATGGTATTTTTATGGATGCGTCATGTCACTGGGGCACAGTCGCGACTGGTTTGAAGAACGTTCTGGAGAATTAGAGAAAGTGATTTGGCCAACTGATCCCACTGAACATCTACGCTTTCATAATTGTGGACGACTATAGTGACTGCATGGTTCAATATTTCTGCAGTGGACCTCCAACGACATGTTAAGTCAATACCACGTCGAGTTGCTGTAGTACTCCGGGCAAAAAGAGGTCCGACACGATATTAGGAGGTACCCAATGAGTTTTGCACCTCAGTGTATGTCACTTGCATTGTTTTGAATTTCCGGCTTTTTCGCACATCCTCTGTAATGTGAATGTGACTGGGCAGCCATGATGTCACTTTGGGTTATAAATTATAGTGGTGAGATAATTCAACCAAAGTGAGAACACCCTGACATTTACACATCACGTATTTGGGCTGTAGGAGTGGGGATGGGGACTGGAAGGGGGAGGTAGTCATTTTTCGGATCTTAAATTATAACCATTCAGATAATTTGATCCTAAGGCACGTTTACACTAACATAAGAGCACAAGTGACCGGTTGGTTTACATAAGTGTGTCAGCCAAGTGGCCACTTTCTTTATGTAACGAAAACAATCCCTCATTGTGCTTAAACGTACATACCTCCAATACCGTGAAAGTACACAATAACAGAAGCGAAAATTCTCCACTAACAAGGAGAGGTCCCCAGCGCTGGGATCGACTTTTTGAAAACATCTATACGGTGATGTAGGGTAAGGTCGCAGGAATCACAAATGGCAGTCAGTCAGCCTGGTGAGCCCTCGCTTGCGAGAAATCGATAAAAACAAGATCGGAATTTTGCGATACACTCAACAGCGATAAAATGGTATTATCGCATAGACTGTTTGTGTGATGTAATGGAAAACGTAAGGCTTTCAATGGGAGAAGATCGTGGGATCGAATCTTGTCAGGTACTTCAACACTTTTGTTTTTAAATCTTTATCGAAATGACTTTGGTCATTGAAATGACTCTGAGCACTATGGGACTTAACATCTGAGGTCATCAGTCCGCTAGAACTGAGAACTACTTAAACCTAGCTAACCTAAGGACGTAACACACATCCTTGCCCGAGGCAGGATTCGAACCTGCGACCGTAGCAGTCGCGCGGTTCCGGACTGAAGCGCCTAGAACCGATGGGCCACCGTGGCCGCTGACTTTGGTCATTACTTTTAATCAGTTAACTGGATTAAATGTAATTTTTATTTCTATTCCTTTGTCATATCATTTTAATCATCATACGAACTTTTTAATCAGTTCTCATTTTTTCTTTATATCATTCTTTTTCCTCTCGGAATGTTTGGGAATGTGAATTTATGTTTATTTTTATACCATATTTATACATTATAGTATTTAAATATTTTAAAACGCTGATCTATCGGTTAAAAATAGAAGAAGAAATAACCGGTTTATGTTCACATTGCAATGGTGTCAAAATGTTTGTTTTGAATGGTAATTGTTATACAAATATTTAAAACATAGCCTAAAAACCTATAGCACTATGGCCAAAATAACACAGACGAAGATTTAATCGAAAGAAGAGGTTATAAGTAAAAAGAAATCAAGCAAAATGAGTGACAGAAATAATAAATGTGGTAACATGGGAGAAAATGTAGGAATATAAAACGAAAGATATTAAATTGAAATTAACACATGAAACAAACTAAAATCACACAAAAGAAAATTTTCAAGAGGAAGAAGAGTCATAAGAAGAAAAATGAGAGCAAATGAAGAAGCTGATCAATGATTAAAATCATGTTAGAAAGGGACAGAAACAAAAAATTACTTTTAGACCAATTAATTGAAGAAAAATAATGATTATAGTCATTTTGATAAAAATTAGAAGAGAAAATTACACTATCTGAAGAAATCTGAACCCACAACCGTCTACATGCGAATGCCTCATCCTATCTATTACACCCTGCAGTCAGTCTTTCTGACACTATGTTTTTAATGCTATTGAGCGTCACGCAAAATAGCGATTTTTTGTTTGTCAATTACTCATAAACGAGGCCCTGCATACTGAATGACTATAGATTGTGATACTAGATATCTTAACATATATAGCGGTGTATAAATTGTTTCAAAAGTCGATCCCACCATTGGGGACCTCTCCATGTAAGTGTTGACCGCAAACGAGTCATTCTATTTTGAAAAAAATGCAGAGTTATTGGCTAGAAAATTTTCGATAAAATGTTTTATGGATGGAAGAAATTTTCAATATAAACTCTGAACAAAAGTAGGAATTATACATTACATTATTACACCTACATCTACATTAATACTTCACAAGCCACCTGACAGTTTGTGGTGGAAGGTACTTCTAGTATCATTGTCTGATCCTTCTCTGTTCCATTCGAGAATACCGTGTGGAATCAATTATTGTTGGTAAATTACACCTACCTGAATTTCTTGGAATACTCCTGAAATTACATGTACATCTTTTGACTTTGCTCCGTTAAGGGCGACGTGTTGAGTTCCCTCAGTGAGGAAGTCTTGAATTCAGTCACACATCTTATCGGATACTTGATAAGCTCTTTTTTATGTGAAACGACATTTAATAATAGAGTTTTTCACTTTCATATAACACACAAATTTATGTCTTCATTTTCAGTGGCGTATACAAAAGGTATGGTCATGTTTATCAATATTCTCTCTCATGGCAAATTTTCTAAAATTTAATTACATAATGGTGAGTTTGTTTACATGTAACACACAACTTACGCAGTTAAATAGTATCTTTTGTTTAACATGGTAACACAAAATTAGATCTTTTTTTCGTATTCTGTTCCCTTTTTCCGGCAGATAGTGAAATATTTTGTTAAATACAGAAGCAGAATGTTCCATATTACACTGTAAAAAACAACAGAAAATTTAAATTTTTATTCTTTCCATTCACTTTAATACATAACACATTTTTATTAAGGCTTGAATAGGTCCTTTATGCTTTTACTAAAATCTTTTGAGGATTTCAGGATTAATACTTCATGAAATTGAATTGTTTCTTCTTTTAATATCTAGTTCAGGAATAGACTTAGAAATTTATTTCTATTAGAGAGGAACATCTATGTAGAACTTATTTTGAAAGAAAAGCCAGAAAAGAACCCATTGCAGTATCAATAGATTTAGATTTATTTTAAAGGCCTTACCAAGAGCCTAAGCAAAGGTAAGCATTCTCTAGTAAACAACATAACGTTACAAGTTATGTATACTTCAACAGCATATGTAATTGTCCGTGTACCTCTTTGTCTTCCGTTCTTAGAGGTTTGACAACCTGGAATCTGTAACCGCAACAACAAGGGTAAGATATAACAAACATCTCCCACTCACGAATTTTATTATATCCGTCACCGGTAACACATTTCTTCAATTAACATGCAGGCAGATACTTCGTACGCAGTTACAATAACTTAAAAAACTAACGATAAACCCAATTTGTAGCCTTTACAACAGAAATAACAAATAAATAGTAGTACTCAGATACATAACGTGCCTAAACATTCTCGGTTCCGTATGAAGCACAATAATTTTTGGAAGAGCTTCTTTTTTGCAGATGACAATTTGGGCTGAACTAACAGTTCCACTGCAGAAGACAGAGAGGCACATGAACAATGACATGTGATACTTGATATAATCAAAAATTCCAGATTATACCCATTTTCGTCTAACATTTACTTATTGCTCGATAAAATAATTCCTGGTTATATGTATTTTCAACTAACATTGCAAATAAAGAGAGACGCACTGGTGATGTTAAACAAATCAAGAAATCAAATAGCCAGCTTTCGGAAATAAAAAGTAATAGAAAGGCGTTATTTGTAAGTAAAATCATTGAACATTACTAGAGACAGCAGCGAAACGTATTACAAGCCCCTTTGTACTTCCATATGGTCACGAAAGACAACGAATTAATGCCGATGATGAGTGGTTAATTGAGAACGGCGAGAGTGCTTCTGCGGTGGGAAACGTTGCCCCAGTCTGCCTGTCACAGCAACAATACAAGGTATAGGTAATCATTGTATACTATTGGCTGAGGAATCACAGGGTCGTTTGGACCTGATCGCTGTTTTTCTTTTATTTTACTTCATTAGTTAACCAAAGAAGCTAGACAGACGATCAGGGTATCAGATAAATGAATTTGGTGAGGCGCATCATCTCTTATACTAACCTTTCACGGCAGTATCACATTTCACCGATAAAAGGCAGTTCTTTCGAAAATGTAAATAAAAACTAGTTCAGCTAAAGAAGATACACATATTAAAATTACAAAATTTGCTAAAAAACCTTCGTAGATGCCATAAAATATTTCCACTATGCATGTTTAATTTGTCAGGACGTTTCATGTTTTGTATGATTCACCCGATTATTTTGAGCTGATTAATGTTTTCGTAACTGAGATTGCTATAATGTAAGTGTAGTTACGCACATGAGAAAATAGATTGCATCAGATGGTTCGTTAATAATAAGTTCTAGGTATCATTAGTAGTACAGTAACATAGTGTAGTCTCGGTAATAATATCGCTATTAATTGCAGACGAACTATTCTACTTGCAGCTTACTGCAATATCTCCAATTAATCAACACAAAACATACCTCTTCCGTTGTAATTATATTGTAGAATTACTAATATATGAATTCTAAATCCGTGTTGGTGAAAATGCGTACCTAAGGACATGTGATTACCCCCAGTCCGAGGTTATACAAGATGTTTATAGGTATCAACAATCAAATAATTCTAATAAACGTAGGTCCGGTGACCAATGGCTTTCCTGATACAACAAACTACGACCGACAGAGTACCAGAGGATTCCAATTACAGATATAAATTTGAGAAGGAACACATTGTGTCAAGTGTTTTATGGCCACGGTTTATGTGCAGATAGGCTTCAACACTTCTCATAGACACGGGTACACGTTCAAAAATCCCAGACGTCTGCCGAATACATTGACAACCCTCCACAGTGCGTTCCCGGTGACATTGACACTATCAACATGGCTGGAATACACCAAAGCATTTAAACATCCCTTCACAAAATGATACAACGTTATTAACTCGGGGAACCAGGGAGGCCATGGTACGGCGGGCCACGACCGATAGACTTCTGTCCAAACGGTATTTACCAATACCTAGGTATCCGGAATACTGATAAAATGAGACGAGAGACAGTTTAACGATTTGCGTGGCCAATCAGCAGCACGTTTGGTATAGTACTTATACCTTTTCAGGTTTGTACTCACATCATCTTTAAAAATGTTAAGAATAAGTCGCGGTTTCGGATCCGACTTTATTTCGTGGTTTCTTGAACTTTAGTGAAGAGTTTAAAGATTTTTTAGTACTGTATGGTGTTTTGGTGTATGGATTTTCCCTGTGGTTGCCACAGTAGAGACTTGTATATATCTATAGCTTGACCAACAAACGAGTCAACATTTTTCGTAGACTGCGCAACAATGATCGACTTTGAGCATCAGCGTTCAGGACTTACAAGTTATGTAAGGTTGTCTATAGCACATGTGGGTTCACGAGTCCATCAACTGTTTTTTTTAATAAACTTTACATTGTTTGTTACAGACGATTCACTTTGGCTGCAGTAATTTGTAGCAGCCTGCCCTGTCACCATCCTCGCATGTACACTACTGGCCATTAAATCTGCTACACCACGATGATGACGTGCTACAGACGCTAAATTTAACCGACAGGAGGAAGATGCTGTGATATGCAAATGATTAGCTTTTCAGAGCATTCACACAAGGTTGGCGCCGGTGGCGACACCTACAGCGTGCTTACATGAGGAAAGTTTCCAACCGATTTCTCCTACAGAAACAGCACTTGACGGGCGTTGCCTGGTAAAACTTTGTTGTGATGCCTCCTGTAAGGAGGAGAAATGTGTACCATCACGTCTCCGACTTTGATAAAGGTCGGATTGTAGCCTATCATGATTGCGGTTTATCGTATCGCGACATTGCTGCTCGCGTTGGTCGAGATCCAATGACTGTTAGCAGAATATGGAATCGGTGGGTTCAGGAGGGTAATACGGAACGCCATGCTGGATCCCATCGGCCTCGTATCACTAGCAGTCGAGATGACAGGCATCTTATCCGCATGGCTGTAACGGATCGTGCAGCCACGTCTCGATCCCTGGTCAGCACATGGGGACGTTTGCAAGACAACAACCATCTGCACGAACAGTTCGAGGAAGTTTGCAGCAGCATGGGCTATCAGCTCGGAGACCATGGCTGCGGTTACCCTCGATGCTGCTTCACAGACAGGAGCGCCTGCGATGGTGTACTCAACGACGAACCTGGCTGCACGAATGGCAAAACGTCATTTTTTCGGATGAATCCAGGTTCTGTTTACAGCATCATGATGGTCGCATCCGTGTTTGGTGACATCGCGGTGAACGCACATTGGAAGCGTATATTCGTCATCGCCATACTGGCGTATCACCTGGCGTCATGGTATGAGGTGCCATTGCTTACACGTCACGGTCACCTCATGTTCCCATTGATGGCACTTTGAACAGTGGACGTTACATTTCAGATGTGTTACGACCCGTGGCTCTACCCTTCATTCGATCCCTGAGAAACGCTACATTTCAGCAGGATAATGCACGACCGCATGTTGCAGGTCCTGTACGGACCTTTCTGGATACAGATAATGTTCGCCTGCTGCCCTGGCCAGCGCATTCTCCAGATCTCTCACTAATTGAAAACGTCTGGTCAATGGTGGCCGAGCAACTGGTTCGTCACAATACGCAGGTCACTACTTTTGATGAACTGTGGTATCGTGTTGGAGCTGCATGCCATCCAAGCTCTGCTTGACTCAATGCCCAGGCGTATCAAGGCCGTTATTACGGCCAGAGGTGGTTGTTCTGGGTATTGATTTCTCAGGATCTATGCACCCAAATTGCGTGTAAATGTAATCACATGTCAGTTCTTATATAATATATTTGTCCAATGAATACCCGTTTATCATCTGAATTTCTTCTTGGTGTAGCAATTTTAGTGGCCAGCAGTGTATCAATAATATACGATATGAAACTAAATTTTATGCCTGACATACATTTACGATTGAGAATTTAAGGTGCATTACAAGAGGTGCTGGAAGTGACCTCCCTTTACCTGTAAACATTGTTCAGCGCTGCATAGTCGTGAATGTTGCTGCCAGAGTATTGGGCATGCCTGCCATGCTTTCACGGCGGATATTTCACAGAACTCGTCGATGATGAATAGTTTATTCTTACATCCATTATCTTTAAGGTGGCCCCACAGAATAAAGTCAGAAAGGGTCAAGTCAGGTTACCTCTAGGGCCGTAATCCTCTCGGAATCATTATTTCAGTGAAAATAATTCTACTGCAGCCATACTCGCTGTAGACTTGTGGCAAGTTGCCCCATCTTGCTGCTAGCAGACGAGTTTCAGTGCAAGTATTTGACTGTAGTCCGCTTCAAATAACTTGATAGTGGACACTTCACGCGTCTGATCTGATTTGTTCCAATCAGAGCGCTCAACATTAAGCCTGAACGGTTCGACGTTGTCAAATTGCCACTACTGGAGCCTTTCACACAATAGGCGAATCAGCGTCACATACACAGTTATTATAATACCAAGAACAGCTTACATTAGAAAGCTTCGCACGTCTTTCCATGATGCCGAATTTTAGAAGCCTGTAATTGATCCTTACAACTGGGTCACGTAGTGTACTGGCGTAGTGCAGTGGTTAGGGTAGACACCCAACGTAATTTTATAGAAAGTCATAGGTTCGAATCCGACAAATTCACTGAGCGTATTTTATTTGTAAATCTAACCAAAAGACGATGATTATTATTTTTATTCAGTTAACTGGTTTAAATGTATTCTTTTATTTCTAATTCTCTGCAGCGTCATTTTATCATCGTATGGAGTTATATTTGCCCTTATTTTTATTCCATTCATTCTGTTTTCGTTTAGAATCTGCCTATGTCGCCTGTAATCTGCCACTAAATGCCAACCAGGACTACACATCGATTGGTAAGCTCGTGTAACTAATGTGAGGATAGTTTCAAGTAACCAACGATAGCGAGAAATTACGGTTTGCTCTTAGCGCTGTAACTGAAATTTTTCTTTATTTGAGTGCAATGTTTCTGTTCCTTCGAAAGATCTGACACTACGCAGATCCCGCAGCTGTGAAAGTCTATATGTGAATTGAAGTGGGATGACTGCTATAAGCTGCAGTGGGACATAAAGCAGAGTCAATGGCGACAGTCGAAAATGTGTACTGGGCCGGGATGCAAAGCCGGGATCTCCCGCTTACTAGGCAGGTGCGATATCCACTGCGCCATCCAAGACGCAGCGTTGTCACCACAGCACGGACTATCTCGGTACGCCTCAAGGCCGATCCACACACTCACCGAGCGCCACCTGTCCGCAGTCCGTGCCCATTCTGCTACTGTTTGCTATTTACTGTCAGAGGTTCCCACTGGAGGTCGGCGACGTATTTGTGCATTCCCACGTAAATTAGTGGTTTCATTGCCCAGCCAGGCTTATGAATTATTTGAATGCATCGTGTCTGTTCCCTCGAAAGATTCTTCTTAATGTCCCGCTGCAGCTTATAGCAGTCATTCCACTTCAATTAACATACGAAAATTTCTTTCTTGAGCTGTGTTGAAGCTGCATGGGCAGTTGTACCTGTACACGCCATCCAAGCTCTGTTTGACTCAATGCCCAGGCGTATCATGGCCGTTATTACGGCCCGAGGTGGTTGTTCTGGGTACTGATGTCTCAGGATCTATGCACCCAAATTGCGTGAAAATGTAATCGCATGTCAGTTCAAGTATAATATATTTGTCCAATGAATACCCGTTTATCATCTGCATTTATTCTTGGTGTAGCAATTGTAATGGCCAGTAGTGTATGTGTTGTGCGCCTTCTGGAAAATTGATGCTTTTGTTCTATTTGTCGAACTGACAGCCAGGGATGCTGTCACCTCCTTTGACAACGATGAGTCATAAGCACTTTCTGTGGCTGTATTTTGATGCATAGAGCGACATCGGAGCCTTACTTTAGGTGCATTTTGGAATTTCAAACATAACGTGTGTGTTTGTGGTTTATGGGTGCTCAACGGCGAGGTTTCAGCTCCATCAACCATAACGATTATGTTTAGAAGCAATACAAGCGCGGTTTAGAGTGCGGCAGACCATTTTGGAAATTAGTGACCAAGAATGAGCAAGTGGAGCAAATAAATCACACAGCAAAGAGCGGGTACTATACGAAGAGAGGAGACTTGGGACTTGAATGCAGAATGGGCAGTTAGTGAAATTACCTTATCAGACATGAAATTAAGTATTGTTGAATCGAGGACTATATGGTGTTAGTGTAGTGCACAAAAATACTTAAAATGGTTAGCTCGCTGAAATTATTACAAAGCAACCGGTTGCTAATATATGCGACCATCTTCCGGCCATACAGTAATTACTGCAGTAACTTGTCCTATTGCCTGATCACGACATGCCACACACGAGTATGTTTCTTGCAGTGTGGGACTGAGTGGGGACCCGAAATCTCCTGATCTACAAGTGCCCCCGACATCTCGGAACTCAGAACAGGGAACACCGCTTGATGAAATACATAACTGAGCACCCTCAGAGGGAATGTACTTATCCATCTAAGACCGATACTCAATCCCACTAAACTTGACACGATGGCTCAGAGACCGCCCAACCGACCCAACTCAGTGTCAGGCTAAGTAACCATAACCACACAGCATGTAAACCCAGAACCACGTTGAAGCAAACCAGAGAAGCCTGCCTGACCGAAAATTCATCCCAAACGTCCATTAATATGCCAAATGAGGACTAAACAGGGAACGAAATAAAACAGGTGAAAATGATAAACATGCGGATGAAGAACCATTGCGAAAGTAGCAGACATCTGTTTAGGGTAAACCAAAAAAGAAAAAAAAAAGAGAAAAAAACGTAGCGGACTACAGGAAGACTGAGTTATGCAACCAACATTTGCCAATTTATGGCAATAGCAGACTAAACATATGCATACACATACAACGGTCACAAATAATAGCAGTCGCTTCTCCTCTGTTGTTAAAATACCAGACATTGAAAATTACATTTGATCCAGAGATATAACCAAAAATTTAGTACGAGACCTAGTGACGCCACAGATAGCGAGAAAAGTGGGATATCTATCAGCCTCCGTAGCAGAGGTCGCCAACGTACGCCTGTATGCTGGCCCTCGACTCGGGGATATGTTGGTTCAAATCCTCTTAGTACATGAAATTTTCACTATCAGAAATTGTCTGGCAAGCGGAGAAAAGGTGGTAACGTAAAGTTTTCGATCAACAGTGTTTGCGCCAGTGTCTTATATTAAATTCCAAACCGCTCCACTGTGCCCCATGAAGCGAGGGTATGTGACACTGTTGGTGGTGATCCGTCCGTCGGATGGGGACGCTAAGCTTGGGCGCCTTTTAATGCGATGTGGTGACATTGGGCTTCCCTCTCCTTTCTCTCATCATTATCATGCAACACAAAAACTGCGTTATACACAATCCACAAAAACACTTACGACACAAATTTCACATATTCACAAAGAAAAAGGGTCAATGTGCGCGAAGGAAGAACATCATTTTTCTCAACTCGTGGAATTTAATTCCGTTTTCCTCTCCCCCTCGTGGGTGCTTCACTTCTGTTTCAGGAAATGTATACTTCTAGATTCCTCACTAGATCCTGGTTTTTGAAACGTTGTAAGCTACTTTTCACGTGGCACCAAAAAGCATCTGCCAGTTCAGATTTTGTCAGCGTCACCATTCGCGTGGTACCAAAGAGAATCTGCTGGTTCATATTTTGTCATTGTCACCGCGTTGACATGTGTCGGACAAACATTTGTGCTGTCCTTCTTTGTATGTGTTTAGTATCCTCAGTAAATACTAATTGCTACAGGCTCCACAAACATGAACAATACTCTTGACTGCGTGGCAAGAATGTTTTGTAAGCAGATCAGAAGTGACTGACAACATTTTTCCAGTATCCTAGCAACGAACCGAAGTCTGCCATCTGCTTTAGCCTAGGGCTTAATCTGTCTAATCAGTTCATTTCATATCCCTAAAAAGTGTTGCACTCAGGTATTTGTTTTACATCCCATTTAAGCCCAAAGCTTCGTGGCCAAAATTAACAAGCTTAGCAGAGCAGCTGTATGCAAATTACAAACGTTTATGTGCCACATGGCTTCAAAAATAGTAGAGAAATTGCAGTACACTTGAGCAATGTGCATATACCAAGATTTTGGGACATAATTTGAATTACATCTTTGAAAGTGATAGCAAAACTCTCAATTTTATCTCGTTTATCAAGTTCTGATACATCAATACATTACTGCATTATATGGCAGGGAACTCACTCAAATGCTGTAGTTTATTCGTACGCTAATATGAAGGCAGGATGCAAGCTGGCACGGGGTTTTGTAAGTGCACTCAGACCTCTTATCCCACTTAATCAAGCAGAATTATAGTTCCTTATATTTTCGGAATGCACCACATATGATACCCAATTTGCAATTCGCGCCACTTAAAATTATTCAGAGGGAGTGGCCCGCGGCGTTTTCGCTGTGATCTCTTGAAAGTCATGCAACTTGAGGAACGGTTGCTACAGTTTCAATAATATTTTCAAAACAGCTTTATCAAATACGTTAGTGGCATCACTTGGAAGTAACCAAACGTAAGATCATGAGCTTACTAAAAATGTACGAGGAATGTTCAGTAAGTAATGCACCCCTTTTTTTCTGAAAGCAGGTAGGTTTTATTCAGGATTTCGATGCCTCATATCATTCCCCACCCTTTTGGCTACGAAACACTACTTTCCAAAATAATCTTCGTTCAGTGCGACGGCCTTACTCCACCTTACTGGGAGGGCCTGTACGCCCACGTGGTACTTCTCTACTGGTCGACTTCAGAGCTAACGTTTTGCTGCGTCAGTAGCTTTCCCATCATCCATGTGCTGCTTCCCACCATTCATTGGGCCAAACAGATGGAAGTCGGAAGATGCGAGATCCGGGCTGTAGTGTGGATGAGGGAGAACAGTCCAGTGAACTTCTGTCACCTCTTCTCGGGTATGCAGACTTGTGTGAGCCCTTGCGTTGTCAGGGAGGAGTTCGTTTGTATTTTTGTGGCGATGAACACGATGAAGTCGACCTTTCAGTTTCCGAATAGTAGCACAGTGCACTTCACGGGTGGTACTCGCACCATGATAGAGGACATAGAACAGAATAATCCATTCAGAGTCTCAGAAGACCATCGCCCTGATTTTACCAGCTGACGGTGTGGCTTTGAAATTTTTCTTAGGCAGAGGTGTGATATGGCGCCACTCCATGGGTTGCCGATTTGCTTCCGATTCGAATTGATGTACCCATGTTTCATTCCCTATGACGATGTTCGACAAAAAATTGTCTCGATCAGCCTCGTAACACGCAAACAACTGTGCATACATGGTCCTTCGTTGCTCTTTACGGTCTTCCGTTAGGCGGCCTGGAACGCAGCAGGCACACACCTTGGAGTACACCAACTGGTGGACAAGTGCCTCAGCACAACGAACAGAGACGGCCAGTTGTGAAGCAAGGTCTTTGATTGTGATCCGTCGTTACTTCGAATGAGAGTGCTGTGCTTTATGAGCGTACACGCAAACGAGTGCTAGTAGTATCTTCGTGAGTTCCTTGCTCCACCACAAGAAAAGCGTCGTGCGTGAACACGTTGGAGTAATAGTCTCTGGAGTCTGGAGTGTCTGGAGAAGAAGGATGCAGACATTGATTGTTGTGTTCTGCCCACTAGTCTAATATAGGACTCCTAGGAAACCTGTTTTCTCGGATCGCTAGATAACAATTGAAACAAGGGCGACATGAAACATAAGCAATCTGTTCAGAATATACAATTCGTAATACAAGTAAAACAATACAGTTTCTAAGCCAATGCTGTAGAGATCGTAGACCGGTTAGTCTTCAACTTGGGCCGCGGCCAGGCGGCGCGGGGCTTATATTCTCTTCGTGGAGAGGCCGTTGCCGTCTGTGTCGTCCTACAGAGAGGTCGGTCAGCGTACTATTGGCTGACGTCGTTTCACAGCTGTAACGTTCCTAGCTCGTCGTGCCGGAGCTTGACGTTACGCCACAACATTGATAGCCTCATATGTGAATTTCTTTTGTGAAATCTAGCAATGCATTGTATATGAAATGCATTGGAGATGTTAATCTTTGCTGCAATTCCTAACTGGCTTCCTTATTCCAGTGGATTTGGGCAGTTCTGATATGTATTCTCTTTTTTGGCAATGACTGCAGTTTTATATGGAATTAAGACTTCTAGATTCTCTGAATGGATCAGTTTATCTACTCGATATTCGTCCATCAGCACCTGTATTTAGTTTGAGTACCTTCTTTAAAATGAAAATGAGAATAAATTTTCGTTTGCGGATTATATTCTGTTAGGATAATGTGTATATTTCTGTCGATTGAAATTTGGGAATTTAAAAACAGGATTCAATATATGCATGTTTGGTCCCTACTGACACGAAAATCTGCGAGCGACCCTGGGTGAATCTAAGCCTCTTTTCATTATCATGGAGATGAACTGCATTACTGCATTAATTTCTTTGTTGTAATTCCTCTGTAACAGACTGAATCTCCTTAGAGTGTGAATTTTTGGTCAGCGGAGTCATGTGTAGTTTGACTTCCTTTGATGGTTGGTGAGATCACCATCAGTACTCGCATACGCATCGCCTTCTTTAAATAAATAGATTTGTCTAAATCAATTTTGACTATGCAAGTGATTTTCCCATAATCATATTCATCGATAAATCAATTTAGACCAGCTTTGTATGTATAGTGAACTGGTATACATGATTTATGCAGTGGACACCATGGTTGAGTTAGCTTTCCTATATTTTCAAAAAGATTTGACATAATTGAATAACATGTCCGAAAGAAATGGTATTCATTGTTGTTCAGAATCATTTATGTTTAAGTATCCACACTATAGATCAGAGATCGGCAACAGGCGGACCGCGGTCTGTATACGGACCGCGGAAGGTCGAACCTCGGACCGCCAAATATTATTAAATACAGTCCGACGTCCAACTAAGTATCCCGGTGCCTCGTCCGCACTAGGCTAGTAATTTAGTTGAGTACTGAATAATTTAGTAACTAAACGTATCTAAAAAACAAAAATTTAGTCGAGTAGATTAGCAAATCATTTAGTCGAGTCGATCCATTTCATGCTATTTTTCTCGGCGAGTTGCGCCTCCCACCACGCGTCACTGCTCACTCGTTCATTTGTCAAACGAGTCCGAACCTGTCGTTTTAGTCAAAGAGAGCACAGTGGGCGGCCGGTCTTTACTTCGTCTCGTCAATCGCACGCAGGCCGCAGAGCAATTATTCATTTGTTTTACAGTTTGTCGTGTGAAAAACCTTTTCGTACATACATGCCAACATTAATAATGGGTCCTAAAAAGCGAAAAATTGACACTGAAAATAGGAGATTTCTGACTGAATGGACTGAACAATATTGTTTTACGCTGCCTGATAGGCCTCAAGCGGTTCCAGTTTGCTTAATATGTAATAAAACTGTCGCTGTTATTAAAAGTGGCAATTGAAAGCGACACTATGAAACAACTCATCAGCAATTCCACAAAAACTTTCCTCCTGGCAGTGAGAGGCTCGTAAAGAAAAACTACACGTAATATAATTCTATTAGATAATGTATAAATGTGATATGTACAACTGATTTGTAAACTTATCACGGTAAAATTTAAATTTAAATTACAGGAATATCTCAGCTCTTACGAAAAAAGCACGAAATTGCTGGTTCGCTGCATGAGTGAGCAAGAAAAATCGGCAGAAGCAGCGTTACGTGTGTGCTGGACACTTAGTAAACACCAAAAACCATTTTCAGATTCTGAAATAATGAAAGAATGTATGTTGGAAGTAGCCACGGTACTTTTTGAAGGTAAATAGTATGTTGTCGCAGCTATTCAAAGTTTTCCAATGTCGGCAAGAGGTAATACAAGAAGAACGGAAATTTTAGCTACTGATATTAAAAGCACTCTGCTTGAACTTTTGGAAAAGGCACCATGCTACGCCATTGCACTTGACGAATCATGTGACTTTTTGATGATGAACAAATATCTATTTTCATGAGATTTTTCGACATTGAAAATAAGATATTGAGGGAAGAACTGCTCGCAATATTGCCTTTGAAAGGTAACACTCGAGGAAAAGATTTATTCAAAGCTATTGACGAATTTATTAATAATTCCAACATTCGTTATGATAAAATAGTGTCGCTTTCAACTGACGGCGCCCCAGCGATGATTGGCAAAGAAAAAGTTGTAGCAAAGAAAATCAGGGATCAGAATCTAGGTCTAATATCGTATCAGTGTATAATTCATCAGACTGCTCTTTGTGGAAAAGTCAGTGCTACACTAAAAGAAGTAATGGACAGCTTGGTGCAGCTGATTAATTTTATGAGATCTCAGTCTTCTCTTCAACACCGAAAGTTCAAGAAGTTTCTTTCAGAATGTGATGCAGCGTATTCTGACGTATTGCAATATAACGATGTTCGTTGGTTAAGAAAAGGTCAAGTTGTTGAATGTTTCTGGCTAATAAAGGAAGAAGTAACCTCCTTGTTGCAAATATTGGATACGCAGGGAGCAAAGAAGCACTTAGAGTACATAACAAACGAGCGCAATATGCTAGCTGTGGCTTTTCTGAAGCATATTCTGAAATATTTAAATGCGCTTAACATAGAGTTACAAGGGAATGGGAAATTAATGTGATCTGATACAAAGCGTGTCTGCTTTTCGTCGTAAGCCGGATATTTTTCAAAAAGATACTGCAAGGCACGAATTTATTCATTTCACAACAATTCTTGAGTATAAAGAAGAGAACTCTGAAAAAGACATTGCAGTGTTTGTAAGATTTCTGTCCGATCTAAGGGACGAATTTGCTACAAGATTTCAAGACTTTGCAGAACTTGGAAAGCTGTCTCAGTTCCTAAAATTTCCTTATGAAGTTGATGCATCGGCAGAATGGAATGATATGGCTGTTAAGTTGTTCAGCGTTTCAAAGTCTTCACTTCAAGTGGAGATAATCGAGTTGCAAGAAGATATTTCTTTGCAAATGTATAAAACTGTATCCACTGAAGAATTTTGGGGTAAACATGTTTCAGAAAAATATGAAAATTGTAACAAAGTAGCTATTAATCTGGCCATTATGTTTGGTTCGACATATATGTGCGAATCGTCGTTCTCTAAAATGAATTTTTCGAAGAACACATATCGGTCAAGATTGACGAACGCCGACCTCGAAGACACACTTCGCATTTGCTGTACCCTTCGTACACCGAACTTTAAAAAACTGGCTCAAGACCGTCGATGTGATTTCTCACATTGAATATATTACAATATTAACTGAGAACTACTTGTTCTACTTGGTGTACCCTTTTTTTGGAAACTAACTGGACTTGAAAACAGAATAAAAAACAGTACCTTTTAATTATTAGTTTTTTCGGGACCTCCATAAAAAATTTTACACCGGATCCGGACCCCACTGAAAACTACTTGCCGACCCCTGCTATAGATATAAGAATACTATATTAGGTGATTTAATTACAATAAGCACGGCTTTATACAGTTTTGTAACAGGTTAATTTGGTAGCTTGAAATGCAGCAACCTCCAAGTCTAACGTGTCCTGGGGATAGGGAAACACCTCGAGATGTAGAAAAGTTCATTAGAGGAAGTGCTATAGTTAGAAGGTGCTGGAGGTACAACTTCGATTCAATGTCACGTTTCTTTACTCGTTGCCCAGCTTTAGTATCTTTGGCCATCGTGGTTAATAAGCATTCTGCAGGGATGTGACCTCAAGACAATGTCTGAAGTTAGAATGAAACACGAACTGTAGATGAAAAAACAGAAGCCAGATATGAAGATTTTGACAAGCTCTGTCATTATGCACTGGCATTGCGACTGTGCTAGCATCTCAATGAAGGTGATGCAAGTTATCAATCTACTAAATGCATAGTTTCATCACAACGTACGACAAGAAAGAAACAGAGACAGTCCCAGTAGAGGTTGAAAGGAGCTGTGTCGAGCCTATGCTTCTGCATCAGCGAGAAAGTCGTGGTCTGTAGAGTCATCTAATCCAACTGATGCACCATTGCACATACCACTGTATGGCCTTTCATCCGTAACTTTCACAGATGAAGCAATTGATGAAACTATTGCTAGAGCAGTGTATGTGAGGGGTGTGTCGCTTTCGCTATTAGAATCGGAATAAAGGCGAAATACCTTCCAGAAGATACGATCTACTTATGAGCCACCTTTGCGTCATGCACTTGGAGCTGGTCTTCCAGACATTGAATATCGATGCCTGCAGGAAGATGTTACGCAAAAGAACCTGAAGTCGCACTCGCTTGTATTAATTGTAGATGGCTGGATGGATGATGCGAGCCACAGTGTGGTTAGTTTCTTAATAAACCCTCCAGATCCAAGATTTTACAAGAGCGTTCGTCCTCGAGAGCAAAACGAAACTTCCCAATATTGTGTGGATACTACCACCAACGTTATCATTGAGATAGGCCATTAAATATTCGTCACTGTTACAACAGACAATACTCGAAATATGGAGGCTGTTGGCAACCTTTCACAGCAATGATATCCACTTATCGCGATCATGTGTTGCGCAGCACACACTAACAGTTTACTGATAATAGATGTTATGCTTTATGAAATTAACTGTGTTGTCCAAAAGCATTATTAAATCTCTGCAGTACAACCATGTTTCCAATTCAAAAGTGAAACACGAATCATCAGCTGTTGTACTCAAACTTCCATGCTGAACGCGATGGTTTGCAGTGGCTCTATGTTTTGCTAGCTCGCTACATGACAGGGAAACAATTGTTCGTCCTAATGAGAGCTCGACAAGGCTGTGCAGAGAGCCGTGCTAGAGGGTGAAACATGATAGAAACAGGAAGAGGCTTTGCAGTGACTGGAACCTATGCTTGACTCTATAGCGCGAGCACAACACGTAATATCATTTTGTACGAAGTATATGAAATTTTTACTGTGATTTGAGATGTCATAGAGACAGTTCTGGGTAAAATATTTTCTGAAGAAGATAACTAATCAGTTATAAAAGCTGCTGTGGAACATAGCAAAGGGTTTATGTGAAATATGATCACGCAGTAGAAAAACTTTTAGACCCACAGTACAAAGGATGAGCTCTTACTGCAAATGAAGAAAGTAAAGCTATGGAGTATGCAGCAATACTAAGCAATTGCCTTCAATTTGAATTCTCTAGGGGAATTTCAGAGTGGGTATTGCTTTCTTTCTGAGAAATTGCCTCTGTGATGCTGCTAAACATATGTCTTCATCGAGGTGGTAGCGAGGACTGTGCACAAAGCAACCTTGATGCACTTTGGCATCCAGAATTTTAAATGTGCTGCCATTAAGACGATTAACTGATTCAGAACGCAATTGTTCCTCTCATGATTGGATTCACACACATGTCCGAAACTGGCTGGCTCCAATACGGTAAGAAAGACTGGGGTCACTGCAGTGGAACCTAAGACACAATTTTAATAGAGCGGATACACAAGATCCTGCAGAAGAAACCTTTCCTCATCGGATAAGAACTGAACGATGCAGCTTACTGTGTAGTGGAAACTGAGTTATTAACCTTACTTCCTACATCTACATCTACATAAATGATCAGTAAACCACCTTGCGGTGCATGGTGGAGGGCCTCTTCCACCATTAAAAGTCATCTTATTTTCGGTTCCACTTTCTAAGAGCCTCTGTACGAGCTCTAATTTCTGGCATATATCTTCTTGATCCATGTACGTTAGCGGCAGTAGAATCGTTTTATAGTCGACCTCAAATGTCGGTTCTCTAAATTTTTGCGGTATTGCCTTACAAAAAGATCGTCGTCTTCCAGTTTAGTTCACAAAGAATCTCCATTAAAGTTGCGTTCTGATCGAACCTACAGATAACAATGAATTGCTTCGACGTCTTCCTGTAATCCGATCTGGTAGGGAACCCAAACACTGGAACAGTACCCAAGAATTTGTCGCACTAGCGTTCTATACACCGTCTCCTTTATGAATGAACTATACTTTCCGAAAATTCTCCCACAAATACGAAGTGAAACACTCGCCTTCCCTACTCCCTACTTATTCCATTTTATATCGGTTTGCAACGTTACGCCTGGATTAGAGTAGATTATTTATTCATTCCATAGACCCAAAAAAGAGAGAATCCTCCTGGGTGTGGAACATGTCAGATAAACACATTACAAAAATGTAATTAGAAAAGCTTGAGTTTCATTAATTTTGGTGATCCTCAGTCAATAAACAGTAAAATGATGTACAGGAATTAAATTTAAACTTCTAATATTTCCGGGTTTAATACTTACATCTGCTTTCATTAAATCCGTCATTCAGACATTTGCTAGTTACAACCAAGTATTGTCAAAAAGTAAAGTAAATTATTCATTTCAGTGATCCTCAGTTAAGAACAGTCAGATTATGTACAAGATTTAAAATTAAACTTTCACTATTTACAGACTTAAGACTTACATCTGCTTTCCATACATCCATCATTCACACAGTAGGCAGTTACTTGGCTGTTACAACCAAGTATTGTCAAAAATTAAAGTATGACAAATATTCATTAACGTTGTCTACTGCACTTGTTGAGAAACTCATGGATGGATTTTAAGGAGTTGGCCACCACACATTCTTTTAATTTATGTTTAAATTGTGCCTTGTCCGAAACTAAACCCTTAATGGTTGCTGCTAACTTATTGACAATATGCGTTGCTGAATACTGAACTCCTTTCTGGGCAAGAGTAAGTGATTTTAAATCTTCATGTATATTGTTCTTCTTCCTAGTATTGATACTGTGTACTAAGCAGTTAGTTGGAAAAAGAGATGTATTATTTACAACAAACTTCATTAAGGAATAAATATACTGAGAAGCTGTGGTTAATATGCTCAATTCTTTGAATAGGTTTCGACATGATGCTCTTTGATTTACATTACTCATTACTCTTATTATATGCTTCTGTACTCTAAAAATTTTGTCTCTGTTTGTGGATTTACCCCAAAATATGATACCATATGACATAATAGAGTGAAAATAAGCAAAATATGCTAGTTTTTTATATTTATATCTCCTATGCCTGACATCATTCGCATTGCAAACACAGACTTGTTTAGGCGCTTTAGCAGTTCGTTAGTATGTTGTTCCCGACTGAATTTATTATGAAGTTGTAATCCCAAGAATTTTACACTCTCAACTTCTCCTATTTCCATGTCGTCATATTTTATACACACACCAGAAGGAAATCTCTTGTAAATTCTGAACTGCGCATAGTGAGTCTTTTCAAAGTTTATGGACAGTGAATTGGCTATGAACCACTTACTAATGTCAGTAAAAATTTGCTTAACTGCCCTTTCTAAATTTATATTTGATTTACTATTTATTACAATGTTTGTATCATCTGCAAATAAGACAAACTTGGCATCTGCTAATGCAACAGATGACAGGTCATTGTTATATACACAAGAAATAGTAGTGGACCTAGTATGGAACCTTGGGGAACACCACATGTAATTTCTTCCCAGTCACATGATGTCTGATTGCCTACTGCTTAAGATATGACTAAGCTCACATGAACACTCTTTTATTAACTTCGTTGATATGTTATCATAACCACTAGAATGGTTTGATTTCAAGGACTTTATGATGGGTCAAATGGTTCAAATGGCTCTGAGCACTATGGAACTTAACATCTGAGGTCATCAATCCCCTAGAACTTAGAACTACTTAAACCTAACTAACCTAAGGACATCACACACATCCATGTCCGAGGCAGGATTCGAACCTGCGTCCGTAGCGTCGCGCGGTTCCAGACTGAAGCGCCTTTAATCGCTTGGCCACACCGGCTGGCCTTTATGATGGATTCTGTTTCTTTGGGTGAAGTAAGTGTCAATTCCATTTTACTGAGATTGCTTGTGTGCACTGGTCTCAGATATTCCACTGCATTATTTACTGAACCTGAGAACCCCATGCTATCAATAACAGAGACAAAATACGTGTTTAAATGGTTTGCAACACAACATGCGTTTGTTACCAGGGTTTCATTTATTTTTAGAGATATTTGTTCCTCCTCATTTCTGGTCCTACCTGTCTCTGTTTTAACTATATCCCATATTGTTTTTATTTTATTGCTGGACGTATTTATCGTCTTCTCATAATGCAGGTGTTTAGATTTCTGGATAACCTTCTTCAATATTTTGCAGTAATTTTTGTAATGAGCTATAATGCTAGTATCAAAAGTGTCCCTACGTATCAGATAGAGTTTCCTTTTTGTCTCACATGATATCTTTATCCTTTGTGTGATCCATGGTTTCTTATTAGACTTCTGCTTAATTTTAGTTACCTTCTTAGGAAAACAATTTTCAAATAAGGTGCTAACTTTATTAATGAATGTTTTGTATTTTTCATTTGTGTCTTGGGTGCTGTAAACATCCATCCAATTAATTTCTTTAAGCAATCTCCTAAATTTCTCAGTTTTTGACTGTTTTGTTGGCCTTCTGTACTCAGCTCTCATAGATGTTTTACCCTGACAATTTTCAAAATTTAATGATTAAGCGATGTGGCTGTGTCAAACTGCACCCTACTAATCCGGTTTATAACGTTACAGGATTGTTTTCCCTACTCATCTGCATTAACTTACATTTTTCTTCGTTTAGAGAAGCAGTCGTTCATCATACCTACCAGAAAATTTGTCTAAGTCACCTTGTATACTCCTACAGTCACTCAATTACGACACCTTCCCGTACAACACAGCGTAATCAGGAAACAGCCATTAACTGCTGCTCACCCTGTTCGTCAAGTCGTTTATATTTGTAGAGAATAAAATCAGCCCTATTACACTTCCCTAGGGCTTTCCTGAAAATATTCTTGTGTGTAATGAACACTCGCTGCTGAGGACAATGTACTGAGTTCTTTTACTTAAAAAGTCTTCAACCCACTCACGTATCAGCATCAGACGCTAAATAAATAAATGAAACTGCTTCTTCCAACCAAGCCACTGACACCAAGCTTTGTGATTACACGTTCTTCCTGTTGCTGCTCTTTTTAAAGATTCGATAATATCTAAAAATCCAAAACTGGAAATCCAATTAAATAGAACAAAAGTGACCTATGTGTAAATTTCTTATTTTCATCATATTAAGTCAGGGAAATATATCAATTGTCTTAGTTCAACACATCAAGATAATTAACATGTATTTGGGTTTTGCCTAAAATAAATTAATTTTGTACAAATTAATATGCGCTTGAACCCTTTCTGACCCTGTGGCTACAGTTGTGTAAATTAACTTTTTCTGTGTCTTAGCTGTAATTGAAGAACTTTTTCTCAATGTAAACATGAGATACACATTTGTGAATGATCAACCTTTTCATCATGCGCAAGTGTTGCCAACTGTTGGGCATTACTGTGAAAATATCAGCCAGTTAACGTAGCAGTGCGCAGCACCTCGTGACCACTAGAATGCACGAGGGCACTTGGTTCGCTATATTCCTCTGTATAATTGAACAATGTTATTGTTTTTTGCATTGTAATTATTGAATGATCATTTTACTACTTATTACAATAGAGAATATTTCATAATTAGTTTTTTTAGTCCATAAAATGAAGCCGAAAGTAGAAAGTAGGTTTTTTTGAAGACGGGTACATATTTTTGTATAAGTCCTGAATTTAAAATCATTAAAAATCACCTAAAGGCATGACCACATCAAGAAAAAATTTCCTTTCTCGAGATCTGAAAGAGTTATTATGATTTTGCTGACGAACTGAACGCCTTAATTTTATTGGTGGCATATACTGAAATTAATGTTTTATTTTTAATTAATAAATACAGCTGATATAAAATAGCCTTCCAAGATAAACAGCACAGGGTTGCTCATAAGTATTTCTGGAGTTTCAGTAGACGACTGCTACCTGCGCATAGAGCAGCTTTCTCAGATTCGATGCGTAATGCTCGCAGCAAAGTAGTTCCAGAGCGCACTACCAGGATTCAGTCTTTTCAGAATGTGTAGACTAACCAACTGTTCCATATAGCCACATAGAATTAGTTCGCGACTGCAGATAGGCAACCCTGTCAATGATTTCCAAAGCTGTCTGCTGTTATTGCGCAGTCTCAACTACGTGCACGCACATGCTATTCTGCCCGTATTGACATTTGCGACATCGCAAACGTTGCCCCAATTGAGCACAAGAAAAGCTATTTGAAAACTTGGAGAGGTGTTCTATTCACTGAAATGTGTTTGCTGTATGCTTTGTGCCTTTTGCGTAGTCGTACTCTGAAACGTAAGAGGTATTCATGAATAACCCTGTATAATAACTCCATTACTATAACAAATGGCCGGACGGGGTGACCGAGCGGTTCTAGGCGCTACAGTCTGGAACCGCTACGGTCGCAAGTTCGAATCCTGCCTCGGGCATGGGTGTGTGTGATGTCCTTAGGTTAGTTAGGTTTAAGTAGTTCTAAGTTCTAGGGAAATGATGACCTTAGAAGTTAAGTCCCATAGTGCCCAGAGCCATTTGAACCATAACAAATAGCTTCCTGAAGTGAGCTTAACGTAGTTTGCTAAATAAATTAGTTTCAATATGTGGGGCTAATAAATTTTCCCACTCAAGATCTTAATTGTAAAGTGTAATAACAATTTATGTGTACACAGTCGATGATGAACGACTCAGTGTCTGGAGGTGTACCGGAACCAATACGGGCGACGCAGTTTTCGGTCGTGAGGTGCGCTTTAGTCCATTCCTTATACTCTGCCGTCATAGTTAGCTGAGTTACACGAGTAAGGGAAGGTCCTCGAAAGATGCATGTGAAAATAATTACACCATTCAGTGCTTCGCCCTGGTGTTTCAGAAGCAACTGCTGCAGAGGTGCAAGAAACTAAAGAGCAATAGCTCGCTATACTATCATAGAAGCATTGGCAGTTTGTAATATTGCACTGTATTGCATGTAATAACTGTTGACCTTTTCGTTAGTGCGCTACAGTCTGGAACCGGGCGACCGCTACGGTCACAGGTTCGAATCCTGCCTCGGGCATGGATGTGTGTGATGTCCTTAGGGTAGTTAGGTTTAAGTAATTCTAAGTTCTAGGGGACTGATGACCACAGATGTTAAGTCCCATAGTGCTCAGAGCCATTTGAACCATTTTTGAACAAACAATTTGGTAGTCTGAACCGCATATCATATGACTCTGGTCTGGGTGCTTGTAAAGATTAGGCTGGTCAGGCTATCATAAAACCGTTGCATTATCTCCTGAAACAACTGGCCTACAACTGTGGCAACTGGTCCTTGATATCCTGGATACTGGCAGTTGGACGCAGTTGACATCGAAGCTGGTCCCTCACAAGCTGTGTTGGGGACAGATCTTGGGAGCTTACTGGCCATGGAAGTACCTGAGTTTCATGCAGTTCATAGAGACACGTGCAATGAGCGGACGGGCGTTGTTCTGTTGAAAAGGGCGCCACGATACTGTCGCATCAGACATGTGAGGACGCATAACGTCCGTGCCGTATTGTTTGTCATGCGATTTGGTTGGTTGATTGGTTAATTAGGGGGAGGGGACCAAACAGCGACGTCATTGGATCCATGGAGAATGACGTCAGCCCTGACCTTTCAAAGGAACCATCCCGGCAGTTGCCTGAAACAATTTAGCAAACTCACGGAAAACCTAAATCAGGACGGCCGGACGCGGGCTTGAATCGTTGTCCTCCCGAATGTGAGTCTAATGTGCTGACCACTGCGCCATCTCGCTCGATCCATAAGAGTTCCCCCAGTCACTACCAGTCGTGACCTGACGTCATATCTAGCAGGTCTAACACCACTGTGCCTCTCAAACACATTGGAAGAATGTGACTTCTCCCCATATTCCCGCCGTACTCGCCAAGTATGGCCATCTGGGATAGTGCAAAACTGCGATTCATTGCTAATTACACTGGGACACTTTTAACCAGCAGCATATGATACCCCGTCATGGAGCCGCTCTAAACGCAACCCTCCTACACATGCGACCATAATTCTCCACGTATGGAACGAAACAAAATGTTGCAGGCAATGCATTATTTGTTCTCGCATTTCCGGTGCAGATGCGAAGAGGCTACAATGCGCTTCGTGCACAATACGGCGATCCGTCCTTGTGGTAATCAGACCTGGTTGACGGGAACATTTACGACGAGTAAGCGTCCCCTACAGCCCCAAATCAGGCGACTGTCACATCCACGTGCCCCACAAATCTGTATATTTCACAGTTTGACCAGCTGGCCCAATGCAGACCCAAAATGAGGGCTCTTTCCAATTCTGTCAGATGCTGTTAACGCTGTCTCACATGAGTACGCGACATCTCCGTGTCCTTTTCAGTCATACCTTAATATCTGACACTGTTCATTCCCCTTATATAGTTGCTTCAAATGGCTCTAAACACTATGGGACTTAACATCTGAGGTCATCAGTCCCCTAGACTTAGAACTACCTACACCTAGCTAACCTAAGGACATCACACACATCCATGCCCGAGGCAGGATTCGAACCTGCAGCTGCGCGTTCCGGACTGAAGCACCTAGAACCCTTCGGCCGGCCCCCTTATATAGCCTACCAAGCCTGGTAACGAAACTAAACACGAACAATAATGCAATCTGCTAGCCGCTCTATCGGTCACAGAGGATTACGACTGTAACCATTTACATACCTGCTGGTGGAATGTACTTGTACGAAGATACGGTGACATCCGACCATGCCATCTGAGTGTTTCAGACAGTGCTTGTGAGTTTACTTTTCGCTTTTGGGAGTTACGTTGACATATGGCTATGTTGTTACGTAGGACTATTGGTTGCGTATCTTTTACTGTTATACTCGCGTGAATTCTGTATTATCGCACATTTTTCTTCCTTTTTCTACTTTTTGATCTGAAAATGAACTGCGCAGCAGACTGAAAGCGATAACCAAAATTCAAATATATACAACGATTGATGCAGTCTTCTCTCATTATGTTCAAAAAAGAAATCTAGCGTGGACCAATAGTTCCGGCATGTTCCTCTGGGCAGTGGTAGGGGTGCAATCATATCGGCGGATATATTCGGGATCAGCAGTGCCATCGTGAAACGAGCACCGTGGCCGACTATTTCAGTTATGCGTCGCAATTTGCAATATGACGTCAGACGCGAAGCAGGCGCGAGTGCGATCAATCACCACCACCAGTGCAGGTGCGGCCCCTCGCTGCCTCGTTACTAATGGCGCACCACCCACGAGCTGCCTGATTGCTAAGCAATCGCATCGTCCTTTAGCTGATTTATTTATTGCTCATTTGTTATGCCTAAGGTCTGACCACACCAGCAGTAATAAGGTACAAGGGAAAATGAATAAATGAAAGAGAATATCGAAAATCTTTGAGTTTTATACTGTAACAACCTGAACTGTTGCCATGTGCTACAGACCATCTTAAATGTCTAAGCACTGAATCAGTTCGTTGCAGATAATAGCACTCTTTAATTCGTAGCCGGCTCGTGTGGCCGAGCGGTTCTAGGCGCTTCAGTCTGGAACCGCGCGACCGTTACGGTCGCCGGTTCGAATCCTGCCTCGGGCATGGATGTGTGTGATGTCCTTAGGTTAGTTAGGTTTAAGTAGTTCTAAGTTCTAGGGGACTGATAACCTCAGATATTAAGTCCCATAGTGCTCAGAGCCAATTGAACCATTTAATTCGTAACGTCAAAAGAATTTACTTACTTTACCTGTTTTCGTTCATTAATGTCTTATTACATATTCAGGGGAATGTCTTTATTAAGGTGGAAAATGTTTATAACGTACACTGAAGAGCCAAATAAACTGGCCTAATATCGTGTAGGGTCCGCGCGAGTATGCAGAAGTGCCGCAACATGATGTGCAATGGACTCGACTAATGTCTGAAGTAGTGCTAGAGAGAACTGACACCATGAATCCTTCAGGGCTGTCCATTAATCCGTAAGAGTACGAGGCGGCGGAGATCTCTTCTGAACAGCACGTTGCAAGATATCCCAGATATGCTCAGAAATGTTCATGTTTGGGGAGTTTGGTGGCCAGCGGAAGTGTTTAAACACAGAAGAGTGTTCTTGGAGTCACTCTGCAGCAATTCTGTACGTGTGGGTTATCGCATTGTATTGCTGGAATTGCCCAAGTCCGTCGCAATGCACAATGGACATGAATGGATGCAGGTGATGGGACAGGATGCTTGCGTATGTCTCACCGGTCAGAGTCGTTTCTAGACGTATCAGGGGTCCCATATTACGCCAACTGCACACGCCTTACACAATTAAAAAGCCTCCACCAGCTTTAAAAGCTCCTTGCTGATACGCAGGGTCCATGGAATCATTAGGTTGTCTCGATACCCGTACACGTCCATCCGCTCGATACAATTTGAAACGATACTCGTCCGACCAGGCAACATCTTTCAGTCATGAACAGTCCAATGTCGGTGTTGACGGACCCACGCAAGGCGTAAAGCTTTATGTCGAGCAGTCATCAAGGGAATACGAGTGGGCTTTGGCTCTGAAAGCCGATATCGATGAAGTTTCGTTGAATGGCTCGCACGCTGCATTGAAATCTGCAGCAGTTTGAGGAAGGGTAGCACTTCTGTCATGTTGAACGATTATCTTCAGTCGTCGTTGGTCCACTTCCTGTAAGATCTTTTTCCGGTCACAGTGATGTGAGAGATCTGATGTTTTACCGGCTTCCTCATATTCATGGGACACTCGTGAAATAGGCGTACGGGAAAATCCCCACTTCATCGCTACCTAGGAGATGTTGTGTCCTATCGCTCGTGCGCCGACTATAACATCACGTTCAGACTCACTTAAATCTTGATAACCTGCCATTGTAGCAGCAGTAACCGATCTAACAACTGCGCCAGACACTTGTCTTATATAGGCGTTGCCTGTTTGCATATCTCTGTATCCGAATACGCATGCCTATACTAATTTCTTTGGTGCTTCAGTGTATAATCGTCTAATCAAGGTGATATGGGGCGTCCATAATTTTTTCCAGAACAAAGCAAAAACATAAACCAAATTGGCTGGCGCCAAATGAGACTAAAAATGAAACTGTGCAATAATGATATTGTACATGTTGCGACCGCGTGGATTAACAATATCTCCGTTAACGTAGCGCGTAGACGCACTGTGGAGTGACGTTCCCACGTTCTGTGACACTTGTCACTTGGGAGTGATATGCTCGATTGAATTTTTCATATCTTATTTGCTAATCATGGGGATGAACTTCCTGATTAACTAGTCTAAATACAAAAATAGGGCACTGTAAATTCAGTAATCTTTCAGTTATGCAGATCTACCTGTGCAAAACGGTTCGAACTGGTGTAGCGAATAGTTCTTGCCACCAAATAGGCAAAACTATATCATAAGGAGGGCATCCCAAGGTGCCTCAGTAACTAAGTGTCTTGGCACAAGGTTCAAATGGCTCTGAGCACTATGGGACTTAACATCTGAGGTAATCAGTCCCCTAGAACTTAGAACTACTTAAACCTAACTAACCTAAGGACATCACACACATCCAGGCCCGAGGCAGGATGCGAACCTGCGACCGCAGCGGTCGTGCGCTTCCAGACTGAAGCGCCTAGAACCGCTCGGCTACTGCGCCTGGCTTGGCACAAAGACAAGCATTCAGTGATCTGATAATACAGATGACGTCGGCAGAGCCTCTGGAAGGAGGTGTTGCTACATGTCACACCATCGACAGAGCTTTTGGAGACGCTGGTTATAAAGCCATAACCCAAGTGTTACATCCAGCACTTGAAACCTGTTATGACTTACTGTCCAGAAGCCCTACTGTTTTAGAAACACTAGCCGACCTGGCATTTATATATGCAGCATATTCAGACATACGTTTTGTGTAATGCAGTCATTGGTAGCTGCTAGTCACGAGGCGCGGTCTACGGCCGTCTACCCTCCAAGATGAACCACCAAGCTATCATCGTCAGACTCTGCATCAACAGCTCCAGTCTGATACCTGTGCCGAGTGTAAAAGCTGCCGAGTTGACGCCTTCTCACTGGCAGGCGACCCACTGGATGCATACCATCTGCTGACGGCCACTTCCCTTGTGGGCTGTGGTTTCGAGTCTGGGTCAATGGCTGCCCACAGTTACCGCCTGAGCGAGCAAACAATATCTTTGTACATCGGCCCATGCTGGCATACACTGAAGTGAAAAAATTTATGTGACAGCGAGATGAACAGATAAAGATGGCGGTAGTATCGCACACACAAGGTATTTGGTGGTTGCGTTGACGAAGCTGCCGTTTGTACTCAGGTGATTAATGTGAAAAGATTTCCATTGTGATTATGGCCGCACGACGGGAATTACCAGACTTTCAACGCGGCACAGCAATTGGAGCTAGATGCATAGGACACTCAGTCGTTAGGGAATTCAGTATTCCGAGACCCACAGTGTCAAGAGTGTGCCGATAATACCACATTACCACTCACCGAACAACGCACTGGCAAATGGCCTTCACGTAACGACTGAGACGGCGTTTGCGTAGAGTTTCCAGGGGTAACACACAACCAACACTGCGTGAAATAACCACCGAAATCGATGTGGGACGTACGACGAAGTGCGGCGGAATTTGGCGTTAATGGGCTATGGCAGCAGACGACCGACTCGAATGCCATTGCTACCAGCATGACATCGCCTGTACCGCCTCTCCTGGGCTCATGACCATGTCGATTGGAACCTAGACGACTGGAAAACGGAGGCCTAATCAGATGAGTTCCGATTTAATTTGGTAGGAACTGATGGTAGAGTTCAAGTGTGGCTCAGACCCCACGAAGTCGTGGAGCGGAGGTGTCAAGAAGGCGCTGTGTAGGCTGGTGGTGGCTCCATAATGGTGTGCACAGTGTTTGCATGGAATGGACTGGGCCCTCTGGGTCCAACCGAATCGATCATTGACTGAAAATAGTTATGTTCGACTACTTTGAGACCGTCTGCATTCATTCGCGGACTTCATGTTCCCAAACAACGAAGGAATATTTGTGGATGACAACGCGCCATGTCACTGGGCCACAATTGTTCGCGATTGGTTTGAAAAACATTCTGCAGAATTCAAGGGAATTGTTTGGCCTCACAGATCACCGGACTTGAATCTCATGGAACATTTACGAGACATAATAGAGAGGTCAGTTCGCGCACAAAATCATGGAGACCTATAGAGGCAGCATGGTTCCATGTTTCTGTATGGGACTTTGTGATGACCTCAACCCACAGGGAAAATAATTATCAAAATCTGAACTGTGAAGTCATCCAAAATTCTAGATGGAAAACCACACGCTTTGTTATATTTCTCAATTGATCATGATCCCACTTTGTTTATGAACTGAAAACTCTAATATTCACGAGAAACTGCTCTGAAATTAACCTGAACCGACAAAATTGTGTATATATTCTCTGAAACTTCAAAGACATCTAAGACAACATCTGAAAGGAATTAGAAAAAGTGACAAAATTTCGTGAATCACACACAATACTGTTAATAATTGTATGGACACTGGGGGGGTTCATATACATCTACCCACATTTGAGTATAACCAGTGTCTCTTAATGCTACGACTCGTAGCAATACAATATCAAAAACTTTTATTACTGGGTAAACAGTCCCTACGTGATTTGACAGCTGACATTTATAATTCACGCTCACGTCAGGAAATGCACGAATACGGGAATAGCAGCTTTTACGTTATTGGTCAGAACGCAAGCAATTATGGCGGTCGCCGTAATTTTCGCGCGACGCCATATTTCGCGACAAAATACTCTTATTAGTCATTGTCATATATCTAGTCTCATAACAATACATAAAACTACATAAAATAACTACAATAATTTTGACATGCAAGGAGACTTATTTCTAATGGGAGGAAGAAGTTATATTTACAGGTGTTTCAACAATGACTACCAGGCAACTTTTAATTCACTGATTGTAATTTTATTTTCGTTAGCAGAAAGCAAACATAAATTAAACAAAGAATTTATTTAAATAGGGTCTGTAATTCTTATACTTTTAATAGAGAAAGATAGTTTCTAGGTCAGGGGATAGCGTTCGGCGAAATCTCTTAACTTTTTGTTGCATACGAAGCGTTGCGTTGGGCAGCACGATGTCGGCGGGTTACGATGATGAGAGCAGGATACAGGCAGTTCCGCTGGTTAATCTTCTCCGGCGAAACGCAAATAAAGTTCCGGCACAGATGTATCAGTAACCCCGTGGTGATTAACAAACCACAAGACGCCAGTATACGACCGTTGTTGACATGTCCTCTCTTTCAAAGTACATGACGTAGACATCGCCTGTTTTTACACTTTATGCACAGTCCGTGACGCTATCGTCCATAATTACACGGTTCGTCACATTCGTATAGTCTTAGCCAGAAATACACAGTTCATAGAATTGTTCTTGTGTGTGAAGCACACCGTAAGCAATGTCGACTCTGTTCTCGCATTTCAAACTTCGACAACGTCACTGAAAGTCATTTATGTTGCACAGTTAATTAAAGTCTTCACTTTCACGGCTTGATAGAATGTGATGTACAACAGTTTCACCACCCAAAACCAATACCAGCAAAGTTCATTCGCATAAAAGCGCTGTTCGTGTCGGCCACAACAAAGTATTGTTAGCGGCACTTTCACAGTCCGGTTTATTTGCTCTTAAAGTTAGTCGGCGATGGCATTACATACCGCAGTGGTAAAGAGAATTAAGTCTGATAGTTCGGCATCACTGTCCAAACAATTACGTATGCTTTTCATAAAACACAGTACTATTTTTTCCCGCGCACGCTTCACAAACACACCATCCACCGTCCCCTCTACTACACAACAACCTTTCGACTATCGATATCACTATCACTGTTCCCTGTCTATAGATGTTATATCGTTATCGTAAATTACATAAATCTTTATAAATGTTATTAACTGCATTTTCACAATTAATAATATTCCAAAAGAGAACTTTACAAACTTTACCACAGGTACAAAGCAAGAAACATATTTATCCATTGGCAAATGAAATAATCACAATTACATCCTTACATTTAAAAACCACAGTAGAATTTTACATAATCACAATTAGAAATGCCCATATGAAAAAAATAAAAAGAATAGAAATCTAAAGAAAATCATGAAAAAAAAATTTATATGCGTAATTAGCAATGCCTTCACAACTTACAACGACTAGGTGAGCCATACCACGTCGAGTTGCTGCACCACACCGGGCAAAAGGAGGTCCAACACGATCACGTTATTTGGAAATATCCCATGCCTTTCATCACCTCAGTGTGTGCTGTCGCTGTCCGCCATAGCACAAGGCGGGCATTCGCCACCGTTACCATCCGTGGTGTAGGTCGCTGTTCGATCCCGCCTGGCCCAGTACACTCCACGCTGGGCAAGTGATCAGTTCGTCTACTGCAGACCATTTGCTGGCCGCCCTCAGTTTGTCAGAATCAGCGCTGCTGTGCTGATAGCTGTACTTTTCCGGTTGCCGTCGTCTAAGGGAACCCGCAGCGCGCCGCGCTTCTGACGGCTGCTGCGGACGCCGGCGCGCTTAACCGGCCTAAGCCGCCTACAGCACTGTTTCAATGACGATCTGTCACCCAACCCCTGCCACCATTCTACAGTAGCCACGCACTCGCACTGGGATGTGAAGGGCTATTCACCCTGACCTACCACAGCCAGCGCATCACATACTACGATAGAAATCATACACCCCGGCCTTTGCACAGGAAATATTCTGCTTTCGAATAATAATAAGGTTTTTAGACTTTTGTAGTTTATTACTAGACCGCGGATTTTAGGTAAAAACCTATTTTGTTCCTGAGTTCCTATTTACATAAAAATTTGTACTTATGCGTTTCATGACTATTTACACTTAATAGCGTTAATTCTATAGGACCTAAAAAAGCCTATTTCGACGTTAGTGCCTATTTTTGCCTATTTCGGCTTTAATATCCTAAAAAAGTGCCTATTTCATCATATAAGACAGTGGCTCCAAGTTTTTCCACACTATACGACAGATGGAAAAAAATATTTTCTGCCCAGTGTGCAGCAAGGTGGCTAGTTGATATGCGCTCATGCTTCGTATTTGCCTAACACTTCGGTCTTTTTTTATTTTTTTATATCGCTATCCCTGTTAATACCAAATACTCTTTATAGTTATTTTATTATTCATATGTAAAAAATAGATCACGGATCTTTAGGTTAAAACCTATTTTTTTTCCTAAGCTCCAATTTGCATATAAGTTGGTACTTACGCGTTTCATGACTAACTAAACTGAATGCCGTTAGTTCTATACGACCTAACATTGCGTATTTCAACGTTGACGCCTAATTTTGCTTATTTCGGCATCAAAATCCTAGAAACTACCTATTTCGTTAAAAAAAAAAAACCTAGTTTCTGTTTGAGATTACTACGCCATGCCGAAAACAGGTAGTTCAAAGTCTACTCATATAAGGCAGTGGCTCCAAGATTTTCTACCGAGCATGCAACAAAGTTTCTGATGTTTTTCTTAGACTCTTATTTTCCTGTCACTTAGGATTATTTTTTATCGCTATTCTTCAGTAATACGAAATACTCTTTATATGCGATTCTAACTGCATTTCCCTTTTCTCTCGTATTAGGTTTCGAGTGTTAGGAAATCTCACTTAACTCAGCATGCAGATGGAATCGCACATAAAGCTAATGTTGAACGAAAGTCAAAATTGAAGCAAACTCTTTTAACCAATAAATCTGGTGAATCCTCCGAAAAAAACAAGTTCTGCAGTGATTTGTGTCATGCACTTGTGGCAGCAAACATCCCCTTTCGGAAACTAGAAAACCCTATTTTCAGAGGTTTTCTTGAGAAGTACTGCCATCAGTCTATTCCTGCAGCGTCAACTTTACGTAAGAATTATGTGGATTCAGCTTACAATGCTGCATTGCACACAATCCGAGAAGATGTTGGAGAATCTTGCATGTCGATTTCTGTGGATGAAACTACTGACAGTCTTGGCCGTTACATTGCAAACCTCATTATAGGCAAGCTAGATCCAGATGCTCCAGCCAGGACTCATTTGAATTACTCAAAACAGCTTGCAAAAATTAGCTAACAAACAATAGCACAGTTTGTGAACAATGGGCTTAAGGTGCTATACCCAAACGGAGTGAATGAGAATAAGGTGCTTCTGGCCGTCACTGATGCTGCTGCATACGTGATAGCACCGTTTCAACTATTAAAAGTATTCCACTATTGATGCTGCACTTAACTTGTGTAGTGCATGGGATCAACCGCATAGCAGAGCAAGTAAGGCTAAAATTTCCTAAAGTAAATAAAGTAATATCTATGGTGAAGAAAATGTTTGTTAATGCACCGGCAAGAATACAGGCATTCAAAGAACAGCTTCTAGATGTCCCATAGCCGCCAGAGCCTGTTGTCACCCGCTGGGGCACGTGGCTGGTAGCAACAGAATACTAGAGTACACATCTCTCAGCTGTCCAGAAAGTGGTTGAAAATATACGGGAGCATGCTGCATCCGTAACTGCAGCAATGGAGTTACTCAAAAATTCTTCTTTAAAACGGGAATTATCTTACATTAGGGCCCACTAAACATTTATGGCAAGAATAATTTCACAATTAGAAGGCTGAGGGAGACCTATCTACGACAATATTTCTTAGCTTGAAGAAGTCAAAATGAAAATTAATGAAGCGCCAGGTGAAGTAGGGGGAAAAGTACGGGCAAAAATGCAAACGGTTTTGCAGAAGAACAATGGCCTGACGGAGTTGTGTGCAGCTGCCGAGATACTTAGTGGAAAATCCAGCACTCCTGACTGCAGCATTCCTGTCCAACATGTGCCGAAAATGAAGTACGCCCCTGTCACATCTGTTGATGTAGAACGTTCTTTATCAGCGTATAAATTGATTCTGACTGACAAGCGCCACAGTTTTTCACTAGAAAATCTAGAAAAGATTTTGGTTATTTATTGTGAAGCCAACTATGGTCAGAATATGTGAAACTACGAGTGTATTAATTAAACCATTGCCACATCTTTTTTTCGGAGATCTTTATCTTGCAGGAACTCAAAAATATTTGGAGTTATGTTCAACATTAATGTTGTAGATTGCTGTGCTCTGTAACTGTGTAAATATTCATTCTCCTTGTTTTAATGACTAATAAGATGTTCATACTGTCAACACTGTATATTTTAATTTATTTTCATTTTCTCTGCATCATTTTTATTAGAGCCTATTCTAGGTTTTATATAGCCTAAATGAACTACTGAAGGAGCCTATTTTAGGTGCCTAAAACACACTTCTTACGACCTAAAAATCCGTGGTCTATTTATTACATTCCACTCATAGAAAGTTTTAACTGTATAGTTTTTCTGTAAATAACCTAGTTAAGGCCAAAGTACAATACAGTTGACTTACAATGCAGATACGTTTGACGTAGCATTCACTCACATCTAATGTGGACTTCTGTTAATATTATGTAATATTTAGGGTGCAGAACGAATTAAAGAATGAATGGTAAGTGCATTGTTAATTATATGTTTGAAAATATAGGAATAAATGTCATCTAATCATGCAGTAAATACTGGAGCTGGCGTTTCAGTCTGGAACCGCGCGACCGCTACGGTCGAAGGTTCGAATCGTGCCTCGGGCATGGGTGTGTGTGATGTCCTTAGGTTAGTTAGGTTTAAGTAGTTCTAAGTTCTAGGGGACTGATGACCTCATACGTAAATTCCCATAGTGCTCAGAGCCATTTGAACTAGAGCTGGCGCGGATGCTGATTGTAAAACAACCAATTTCCACACTGACAGAAGAAGGATTTCGACTCTTTTATACAAGCATGTGCCAATACTGGGCAATCAGAAACGAAAACAGTTCCAAGTTCTTGAAGTTTAAGTCTACTCTTACCATAGTCGGACCAGGAAAGATGTTACGCGTAATGCTCTGTAAGGTAATGTAGTATGTCTCGGGCAATTACTGTGTACAGAACATCGCGTATAGAAAGTTAGCTACTAGCAGAACTTTTATTTAACATCTCACTTCCGTTTTTTGCCTATCTTTGTGAACTGTGATACTTGTAGCTCGTTCTTCTATGTGTAACGCAAAATTGCAGCTATTTCTATCACAGGTCCTCGTACTTTATGCTTGTCGAAATTCTCTAAAAAGCGCACTGAAGTAATTGTATAACGATTATAATGAGATCTGACATAGTTACCTTGAACGTAACAGTGATCCAATGTAGGACAATAAGTGGAAACCAAAACAGTCTATGATCATAGACATTTCTCTTGTTCAATAATCAGTTTCGATCGTTGTGACCACAAACATCATATTGATCTAAAAGGGAATGTGCATATTTATGAGTAAAAGTATTATGATACGTTAAGGGGCTCCGGAAAGGCTCAAAATCATGAAAAGTTCAATTTTTACTTTTTTGCGTTTTCTGAATCTGCAGACTATTACCTTTTAATAGATATATAATTTATTCAATTCCGAAGACTACAACTATTTTTAAATTTTTTTTGAAATGTGTTCTACATGGGCGTGACCCACTGTGGCGCTGTTAAACTGCTGTCAAATGGTGTTATTATTAACGTCCGTGTTCATCAGGTACATTTTAGTGATGTGACATAAAGAATGTGTTGTGGCTAACCTGTGATGGTTCAATATATATCGCTGGTGTGATTGTCGATTGTTTCATGTTTATTTACTCTGTCGTTATCTCGAAAATATTCGTAATTAATTCTGTTTCTTGAGTCTCTGTTTTGTTGAAGTATAATAATGAGTAAAAGTAAAGTTATTAGAAATCCTCTGAAGGCTTTTAAGAAAAGGAGAAATGTTGGAAAGCCAAAGGTATGTGTTATTACTGTAAACAATAAAGACGATAACCAAGTGAGTGAACCTAACCTCTCAAGTACATCTGCCCATAGCAGTCAAAGTGGGAAAGAAAATACTTCACGGAAGAAGCTTGGTTCAATGAGCCAAAACTATGAATGTTTTATGGGCGAATCGGATGTGAATGAAATATTTGATATGTCGGTTCTCAAAGGAATTTTTTCAAACTGTGTAAGATGTATTCATTGTAGTGAAGTTGGTCTGGAACTCTCCATAATAAAGCACGTAGGACTTGCTAGTAAAATACAACTGAAATGTGAGAAGTGTTCATACATGACCACCGTTTAGAACAGTGTTGCAGTAACTGCAACTGAAGAAAATGGTAGCAAAATCTACGAACACAACAACGAGTGATGCTTGCTTTAGACAAGGAACGCCTTCGGGCTGCAGACAGGGCTGTAAAGAGTCTAGAAATACAAGCAAGAGTAAACAGGAGGAGCAACAAGAGGAAGCTGGAGGAGGAGTTTGCAGAGGATTAAGATAATCCATCCTATGGACCTGGAATGCACTAAAAAGTTAATCCAATCTTTGTCGCTCGATTCCCAAAACTTTTATTTTCTCATACTAATTACATGTTTTCTAACGATCTTCCAAATATATTTGTTTCAAACTTTCAGTAAATGTTACACAGTACCTTCTGCATAATTTAACACAGCCTTTTTCCAAAAAACTGTATATTTTTGAATATATAAATAAAAAATTGCAAAAAAATGTTGTGAATTTTCATTACAATTGAAAAAAAATCATCTTTAATAACTGAACCAAAATTTTGTAAAATCCCTATGTTAAGTTGTAGCCCATATTCCAATATATAATCTGTAAAAAGTACAACTTCCTACCTCAAATACTTTGTGAGGAAAGATGTAATTTATAAGCGTTATTTTAACATTGCAAGTATAGGGCGTTCCGGAGCCCCTTAACAACATTACAAGTAGTCGCATTTACATTTTCTGAGAAGCATGTAACGAGCTACATACCTGTCTCCTTCATGTTAATAACTAGAAGATAATATTTAAGACCATGTTTGGCATTGTTACGTAGAATCAAAACATGATAAAATTGTAATAAACACTCCTGTACCGTGATAGAGCACAATTCGTTTACAGCTACAGTACATACAGCTGAGGGGCCTTCGTCGCTAGTGTCACGTGCGGTGAGCATAGTTGACAATGGCGTTTTACATGGCCAGAGATATGATGTTTACCATTCTCCACGATCCAAAATACGGTGAATTAAATAGCTAAAAAAAGAGCTGGAGCTTTAACATGAATCCACAGTGAAATGTTAGTTAAAATTATAAATGACAGTTCTCAAATAGATGTCCGGGACTTGTAATGAAGATAAGACAGCCACTCTAGACATCCGAGGATTGGAATCTTTCATCTGTAGCGGCTGATTATAGAACGCCCTTGTGTTAGACCAACAGTATGAATTCACCAATCTGATGTATTTTACAGACTGGTAGACGCAATCTCCTATTCTTCGCTTATTTTTCTGTCGTTTGTGTAATATGCACCGACTGCTCTGGTTCGTCTTCTCTCTCTCTCTCTCTCTCTCTGTGTGTGTGTGCGTGCGTGCGTGTGTGTGTGTGTGTGTATGTGTGTGTGTGTGTGTATGTGTGTGTGTGTGTGTGTCTTATTCGTCGACGTTAAGAGCTCCTTGTGTGTTTACCATTGCCTACCACCTGTCACCTCACATCTGTTTGTGGATCGTCGTCAATGTCACCCACCTACTGGCCTCCATCGCAGTGGTCGTCACACCACAGCCACCTCCGTCTGTTGCTGTCAACGTCACCCATCGATCCGGACATCACTGCTGTCATTCCTCCCACTATGGCGACATTTCGTCGCAGGTTGGTGACTTCTCGCACACCTGCCCCACTGATGAGGCTTTAATCCCTTCAACACTCCGCCTAACAAACGCTGGACCATTCCTCAGCCCAAACTGCATTCTTCTATACTGATGATGTCCGCACGGCAACGAAAACACAGTCTTTGGTCTGTCTTCTGGAGTCACATCCAAATGATGGTACTTACTCCTCAAATCCATCATCGTGAAATGCCGGCGCTGTCCAAGATTATCAATTGTTTCCGTGATGTTTGGAATGAGATAAGCTTCTGTTATCATCTTACCGCCAAAATGATGATAACAGCAGCAAAATGGATACTTTCTTGAACTGTCAGTAGATATTCGGCACGATTGCCATTCCTGTCCTCCCCTTCCCTCATATGCTGCTACTTTCTTCTAGTTGCTGGCTGATAAATTCTTCTAAAATGGGTTGCTGGTATCGTGATATTTTGTACGGCTTCTGACTTTTGGCTCAGTCGGTTAATGGCGATCAGTTGACGAGTCGATGCTTTCAGGGGAAGTTGATCGGCTGTAGTTTTCTGGGAGAGTCCAGTCAGTATTAACGACAGTAGGTCGCCTTATGGGACTGTCGAGATTTTCCTAAGTGTTGATTAGCAGATTTTCGATACTCACATCAGTCACTAGTGAATACTTCAAAATATTTTCAGCTTCTGAACTTTGAATGTATCACGGTAGACGAACTAGTCTTGATTCTCCAACTTTACTGTAGTTATTTGCAAGTGACCTGAAATTGTAGTTTTGACTAGTTCACAATTGTGGAACCTAAACTCAAAAATTGCGCTATCAAACTTTGATTTATTTTCCAAGATTTTTCCAGAAGCTGATGCGATACATAGAGCGAGATATCTCTCCTCTGGTTTAAGGTCTTGCTCATAATAAACAATTTATAAGTTGCAATAAATATTGAACAAAAGTGAATGAAAACATTTTCGTGAAACCTTGAAATAATGTAACTAATATTATTTTTTCACTGCAGATTCCAGCCTTCGTATATTGTGAACTTTATGACTAGACTTTAGGGTGCTTGGCTGGCCTCTAGACTCTACTGCAGCCATGTGTTAGAAATCCAACCACGCATTCAGAGGTTCTGCAAACTGTGAGTTTCCTCTATCTTTGAATTGATAATTCATGGAGTTGCGTGTGGGGGGTGGGGGGGGGGAGGGGTAATGAGCTACAGTTTACAGAATAATTGCTTTTGGAAACATCAAATTATTTCCTAGCAACAGGCCAGTTGCAAAGTGTAACTAAATAAGGCATTCCATGCAGTTGTAATATACATCTATTTGAGAGCTAGTATTTATAATTTTAAGTAACATTACACGGTAGACACATGGTTAAGCTCTAGTGCTTTTTTCTTACAATATGAAAATGTCAATCATAGCTACATATTTTATTTACATCTTTTATTAACGTCAAAGACACAGACATGTTGGTTGTTAGATGCTTCTCAGATAGTGTGAAAGAAGTTCTACTTACAATGTTAACTTATGATAATTATTTTACTCATAAATATGCACATTCCTTTTTAAATCAATCTGGTGTTCATAACAGAGATCAAAACCTTTCACTGAATAAAACAAACAATTGTGATCTTAGTGTAGTGTCACCACCTGGTCTTAGACGAAATTAGTAAGAAGCTGCAGTGGAGTGTTGCTTTAGCTATCGCTGGCTTTTAATCACCACACCACGACTTGAACTATCTTATGAACTGCATGAACGGGATCTGGGCAATAGTGCAACGAATGTGCCACAGAGGGGTGTAAATAACTGTGAATTTTGAGACAGAGTCATTCAGAACACAACAGTACAACCACGACATCAGAGCTACCCTAGGCAATGAGATGATGGGCGCCACCACTTGCAAGCCATTGGTTCAAGACTGGGATGGGGCAGCATCCTTTCACACTAATGCCAACCTGAAAACATGGTACCACAGCGCAGCAAACCTGCCACCTTCACCTGCAGTTTCTAGACTCCTGCCAGCAGGCAGTTGGTCATGCCGTGCAGATGACAGTCCTTGCTACCCAGGTCTGACGTCAGTACCATAGGCGTCGACGAGCATACTGTCCATTTGGGCTGTGGGCCAGCCACCTTCTGACCATAGCCAGTCTGTTGCGCCGTAGTGGGGCACGTTTGCCTGTCATTGGCGACAGAGAAATGTTGTAATTAAAAGCAATAACGTGTCTCAAGACTCACTAGTCTGTCAGTGGGCTCCACCGGCCCAGCACTCAGGCCCACGATTAGCCAGCCGTGCTCTAAATGGAAATGAGCGTCTGGCGTCATTGGCCGGGAGGCCCCTTACGGGGCAGGTCCGGCCGCCTTGGTGCAGGTCTTATTACATTCGACGCCACATTGGGCGACCTGCACGCCGATGAGGATGAAATGATGATGAAGACAACACAACACCTAGCCCCTGAGCGGAGAAAATTCCCGACCCAGCCGGGAATCGAACGCGGGCCCCTTAGGACGGCAGTCCGTCACGCTGACCATTCAGCTATCGGAGCAGACAGCCGTGCTCTACAGAGTGGTGTCAGCAGAGTATCTTCGTTAAGGGGCGAGTGAAACTGATGTGTCTGTTTTGTGACAGACCTGGACTCGGAAACTGAGGGTCACTGGAACTTCAAAGCTACTTTTGTGAGCCTGGAAGAAGCAATGGATATTTGTCAATTCCCAGGGAACTGTAAGGAGCAATGGTTAGTACCCGTGAGATGTACACATCGTAATTTACTTAGGTATTCTGCCCCTTGTATCGAGTCTGTGCTGTGGTACATTTTACGTGTCATTGTTTTGGCCATAGAAGGAGACAGTGCCGCAAGTCCAGGTGGCTCATGATTAGATGCAATGTGAAAGTATTGCAGTGTTGTTAATAAAGCATTGTTCGTTTATTATTATTATTATTTTGGGTTTATGAAATACGACTAATGGTAGTGCAATGGTGTAAACAGAGACTCAAACGTTAGTTAATGAAGAAGCACGATCAAGAGCAGAAAATACGTTTGCAAATAATGAGCTGACAGCGGGGAACGAGGAGTTGGGATTACTTAGAACACAGAATCTAGGATTAGATCCAGTTGTTGCGGAACTAGTCACTCCTTTTTACGGTAGCGCGTCTGAGGGCGTGTAATCGTTTGTGGAGGATCTACTGTCATCTACTAAGATAGGGGACTAGTAGGACAAGCAGGTATTGCAAGTAGCGAGATTGCACCTTTCAGGAGAAGCTAAGTCCATTGTGCGATGCACAGAAGCAATAAACAAGGCTGAGACGTTAGAGCTGTTAACACAGAGATTATTGCAGACGTACAAGAAGCAGAATAGTGTGTGGTTATTTCATGAGCAGCTAAAAGTTACTTCTAAGTGGTCTAACGAAGCCATTGAGGATTTTCCAGACAGAATTAGGAAAATAAATGAATGTATGTACGAATTAATACAGAATAACGAGGCTAACAAGGGTTTGTTACAGGATGCAAGGCAAAAGGCACTAGTTGCATTCCTGATTGGTTCACTACTGGGTGTGTCTACGGGAGTATGCACTGGTGCACATAAGGATTTCCATGCAGCACTGAGGCTGGTAATAGAATTTGAATTGCAACAGTGGTGAGCGATAGACGAAGTGTGTATATGACCAATGTAAAATATTTTAATTTGGGGCATGTAGGGCACATGCAGAGACAGTGCCACGAGCCTCGACGGACAAGGGGCGGTATGAACTGTTGTTGTTGTGGTCGTCAGTCCTGAGACTGGTTTGATGCAGCTCTCCATGCTACCCTATACTGTGCAAGCTTCCTCATCTCCCAGTACTTACTGCAACCTATACATCCTTCTGAATCTGCTTAGTGTATTCATCTCTTGGTCTCCCTCTACGATTTTTACCCTCCACGCTGCCCTCCAATACTAAATTTGTGATCCCTTGATGCCTCAGAACATGTCCTACTAACCGGTCCCTTCTTTTTGTCAAGTTGTGCCACAAACTCCTCTTCTCCCCAATTCTATTCAATATCCCCTCGTTAGTTAAGTGATCTACCCATCTAATCTTCAGCATTCTTCTGTAGCACCACATTTCGAAAGCTTCTATTCTCTTCTTGTCCAAACTATTTATCGTCCATGTTTCACTTCCATACGTGGCTACACTCCATACAAATACTTTCAGAAACGTCTTCAAGACAATTAAATCTATACTCGATGTTAACAAATTTCTCTTCTTCACAAACGCTTTCCTTTCCATTGCCAGTCTACATTTTATATCTTCTCTACTTCGACCATCATCAGTTATTTTGCTCTCCAAATAGCAAAACTGCTTTACTACTTTAAGTGTCTCATTTCCTAATCTACTTCCCTGCCGCCGTTGGATAAGCAGCTGCCAGCAGCAAGTCGTATACTTCTAGCTCACTTATTTGTTACATAGTTCAATTCTTAATTTCTTTGCCTGTTTTTGGGTACTTGCATTGTTTAATTCATAAATTTCGGGCGTGTTATAGTATTTGAGAGTTGTAGCATCGCGCTTTAGTACCTGAATAGTGTAAATTCGTGTAGTCGTTTGTCTTCTGTATTTGTTTTGAACGGCCACTGTCGGTTGGTCACAGCCAGTGTGCTTCCTGCCGCCGTTGGATAAGCAGCTGCCAGCAGCAAGTCGTATACTCCTAGCTCACTTATTTGTTACATAGTTTCGTATAGGAGGTGTAATTTCGAGTTTTAGTTACTGTAATCGTAAATTCAGGCAGATTGTAGCGCAGTCGTTAGGCATTTGTACACGTTAGTTCATAAATTCTTTGCGTGTTTCCCTTGCGTTATCTAGGCACGGACTCGTGTTTCAGTAACTGTTGTTCAACAGCGATTAGAATGGACAGGGACTGTGATTGCTGTGTTCGGATGAGGGCTGAGTTGACATCCCTTCGCTCACAGCTGCAGGCAGCGCTGAGTTCGGTCGTGCAGCTTGAGGCTGTTGCCAATGGGCACCACTGTGGGAAGCCGGACTTGGGAATCACGGGGATGTCAAACTCGTCCCGTCTGTCCCCAGATCGGTCTGCCGCTGTGGTTGCCCCGGTTGCTGCCCGCAGTGGGGCTGAGCCCTCGCCTGTGGTTGATTGGGAGGTCGTTCCAAGGCGTGGCAGGCAGCGAAAGACGTCCCCGGAGGCTGATCGGAAAGCCTCCCCGGTGGGTCTGACAAACAGGTTTCAGGTGCTGTCTCTGTCTGAGCCAGATGCAGCAGCCTGCCCTGTTTCAGAGGATGATTCTCAGCCTTCAAGGTCTGGGCAATCGCAGAGGGTGGGCTTATTGGTAGTTGGGAGCTCCAATGTCAGGCGCGTAATGGGGCCCTTTAGGGATATGGTGGCTAAGGAGGGGAAGAAATCCAGTGTGCACTCCGTGTACATTCCGGGTGGAGTCACTCCTGATGTGGAAATGGTCTTTCCGGATGCCATGAAGAGCACAGGGTGCAGCCAGCTGCGGGTGGTGGCACATGTCGGCAATTCTGAGGAAATTCTCTCTGGAATCCAGCGGCTATCTGATTTGGTGAAGGCTGCCGGTCTTGCTTACGAGATGAAGGCAGAATTCCCCATCTGCAGCATCGTCGACAGAACCGACTGCGAACCTTTGGTGCAGAGCCGGGTGGAGGGTCTGAATCAGGGGCTCAGACGGTTTTGCGACCGTGTTGGCTGCAGATTCCTTGACTTGCGCAATAGGGTGGTGGGCTGTCGGGTTCCGCTGAATAGGTCAGGAGTTCACTACACTCAGCTGGCGGCTACACGGGTAGCGGAGGCTGTGTGGCGTGGACTGGGCGGTTTTTTAGGTTAGAAGGCCTCGGGAAAGTACGAGGTGGGCTGCAATCTCAAAGGGTGCATGGCAAATACAGGACGTGCTTGGATCAAGGAACAGTCGGAATTGTAGTTGTAAATTGTTGTAGTCGTGCTGGGAAAGTCCCTGATCTTCAAGAGCTAATAGAAAGCACAGAAGCTGAAATCGTTATAGGTACAGAAATCTGGCTAAAGCCTGAAATAAGTTCTGCGGAAATTTTTACAAACTCTCAGACGGTGTTCAGGAAAGATAGATTAGGCAGAATTGGTGGTGGAGTGTTTGTGTCTGTCAGTAGTGGTTTATCTTGTAGTGAAGTCGAAGTAGATACTCCGTGCGAATTGCTGTGGGTGGAGGTTATACTTAACACCCGAACTAAGTTAACAATTGGCTCCTTCTACCTACCCCCAGACTCCGATGATTTAGTTGCTGAACAGTTCAGAGAAAATTTAAGTCTCGTAACAAATAAATACCCCACTCATACGGTTATAGTTGGTGGGGACTTCAACCTTCCCTCGATATGTTGACAAAAACACTTGTTCAAAACCGGTGGTAGGCAGAAAACATCTTCCGAGATTGTTCTAAATGCTTTCTCCGAAAATTATTTCGAGCAGTTAGTCCACGAACCCACGCGAATTGTAAATTGTTGCGAAAACACACTTGACCTTTTAGCCGCAAACAATCCAGAGCTAATAGAGATGTCATGACTGATACAGGGATTAGTGATCACAAGGTCGTTATAGCTAGGCTCAATACCGTTTCTTCCAAATCCACTAGAAACAAACGCAAAATAATTTTATTTAAAAAAGCGGATAAAGTGTCACTAGAAGCCTTCCTAAGAGACAATCTCCATTCCTTCCCAACTGACTATGCAAATGTAGACGAGATGTGGCTCAAATACAAAGATATAGTAGGAACAGCAATTGAGAAATTCATACCTCATAAATTGGTAAGAAATGGAACTGATCCCCCATGGTACACAAAACAGGTCCAAACGCTGTTGCAGAGGCAACGGAAAAAGCATGCGAAGTTCAGGAGAACGCGAAATCCAGAAGACTGGCTAAAATTAACAGACGCGCGCAATTTGGCACGGACTTCAGTGCGAGATGCCTTTAATAGGTTCCACAACGAAACATTGTCTCGAAATTTGGTAGAAAATCCGAAGAAATTCTTGTCGTATGTAAAGTACACAAGCGGCAAGACGCAGGCAATACCTTCGCTGGGCAGTGCCGATGGTACTGTTACCGACGACTGTGCCGCTAAAGCGGAGTTATTTAACGCAGTTTTCCGAAATTCCTTCACCAGGTTCAAATAGCTCTGAGCACTATGGAATTTAACTTCTAAGGTCATCAGTTCCCTAGAACTTAGAACTACTTAAACCTAACTAACCTAAGGACATCACACACATTCATGCCTGAGGCAGGATTCGAACCTGCGACCCTAGCGGTCACGCGGTTCCAGACTGTAGCGCCTAGAACCGCACGGCCACCCCGGCCGGCTCCTTCACCAGGGACGACGAATGGAATATTCCAGAATTTGAAACACGAACAGCTGCTAGCATGAGTTTCTTAGAAGTAGATACCTTAGGGGTTGCGAAGCAACTCAAATCGCTTGATACGGGCAAGTCTTCAGGTCAAGATTGTATATCGATTAGGTTCCTTTCAGATTACGCTGATACAATAGCAATCATATACAACCGCTCGCTCACCGATAGATCTGTACCTACAGATTGGAAAATTGCGCAGGTCGCACCAGTGTTTAAGAAGGGTAGTGGGAGTAATCCATCGAACTACAGACCTACATCATTGACGTCGTTTTGCAGTAGGGTTTTGGAGCATATACAGTATTCAATCATTATGAATCACCTCGAGGGGAACGATCTATTGATACGTAATAAGCATGGTTTCAGAAAACATCGTTCTTGTGCAACGCAGCTAGCTCTTTATTCGCACGAAGTAATGGCCGCTATCGACAGGGGATCTCAAGTTGATTCCGTATTTCTAGATTTTCGGAAAGCTCTTGACACCGTTCCTCACAAGCTGCGGGCCTATGGGGTATCGTCTCAGATGTGCGACTGGATTCGTGATTTCCTGTCAGGAAGGTCGCAGTTTGTATAGACGGCAAATCATCGAGTAAAATTGAAGTGATATCAAGTGTTCCCCAGGGAAGCGTCCTGGGACCTCTGCTGTTCCTGACCTATACAAATGACCTGGGTGACAATCTGAGCAGTTCTCTTAGGTTGTTCGCAGATGATGCTGTAATTTACCGTCTAGTAAGGTCATCCGAAGACCAGTATCAGTTGCAAAGCGATTTAGAAAAGATTGCTGTATGGTGTGGCAGGTGGCAGTTCACGCTAAATAACGGAAAGTGTGAGGTGATCCACATGAGTTCCAAAATATATCCGTTGGAATTCGATTACTCGATAAATAGTACAATTCTCAAGGCTGTCAATTCAACTAAGTACCTGGGTGTTAAAATTACGAACAGCTTCAGTTGGAAAGACCACATAGATAATATTGTGGGGAAGGCGAGCCAAAGGTTGCGTTTCATTGTCAGGACACTTACAAGATGCAACAAGTCCACTAAAGAGACAGCTTACACTACACTCGTTCGTCCTCTGTTAGAATATTGTTGCGCGGTGTGGGATTCTTACCACGCGGGATTGACGGAGGACATCGAAAGGGTGCAAAAAAGGGCAGCTCGTTTTGTATTATCACGTAATAGGGGAGAGAGTGTGGCAGATATCATACGCGTGTTGGGATGGAAATCATTAAAGCAAAGACGTTTTTCGTCGCGGCGAGATCTATTTACGAAATTTCAGTCACCAACTTTCTCTTCCGAATGCGAAAATATTTTGTTGAGCCCAACCTACATAGGTAGGGATGATCATCAAAATAAAATAAGAGAAATCAGAGCTCGAACAGAAAGGTTTAGGTGTGCGTTTTTCCCGCGCGCTGTTCGGGAGTGGAATGGTAGGGAGATAGTATGATTGTGGTTCGATGAACCCTCTGCCAAGCACTTAAATGTGAATTGCGGAGTAATCATGTAGATGTAGATGTAGATGTAGCATCACCCGACTTAATTCGACTACATTCCATTATCCCTGTTTTGCTTTTGTTGATGTTCATCTTATATCCTCATTTCAAGACACTGTCCATTCCGTTCAACTGCTCTTCCAAGTCCTTTGCTGTCTCTGATAGAATTACAATGTCATCGGCGAACCTCAAAGTTTTTATTTTTTCTCCATGGATTTTAATACCTACTCCGAAATTTTCTTTTGTTTCCTTTACTGCTTGCTCAATATACAGATTGAATAACATCGGGGAGAGGCTACAACCCTGTCTCACTCCCTTCCCAACCACTGCTTCCTTTTCATGCCCCTCGACTCTTATAACTGCCATCTGGTTTCTGTACAAATTGTACATAGCCTTTCGCTCCTTGTATTTTACCCCTGCCGCCTTCAGAATTTGAAAGAGAGTATTCCAGTCAACATTGTCAAAAGCTTTTTCTAAGTCTACAAATGCTAGAAACGTAGGTTTGCCTTTCCTTAATCTTTCTTCTAAGATAAGTCGTAAGGTCAGTATTGCCTCACGTGTTCCAATATTTCTACGGAATCCAAACTGATCTTCCCCGAGGTCGGCTTCTACCAGTTTTTCCATTCGTCTGTAAAAAATTCGCGTTAGTATTTTGCATCCATGTCTTATTAAACTGATAGTTCGGTAATTTTCACATCTGTCAACACCTGCTTTCTTTGGGATTGGAATTATTATATTCTTTTTGAAGTCTGAGGGTATTTCGCCTGTCTCATACATCTTGCTCACCAGATGGTAGAGTTTTGTCAGGACTGACTCTCCCAAGGCCATCAGTAGTTCTAATGGAATGTTGTCTACTCCCGGGGCCTTGTTTCGACTCAGGTCTTTCAGTGCTCTGTCAAGCTCTTCACGCAGTATCGTATCTCCCATTTCATATTCATCTACATCCTCTTCCATTTCCATAATATTGTCCTCAAGTACATCGCCCTTGTATAGACCCTCTATATACTCCATCCACCTTTCTGCTTTCCCTTCTTTGCTTAGAACTGGGTTTCCATCTGAGCTCTTGATATTCATACAAGTGGTTCTCTTTTCTCCAAAGGTCTCTTTAATTTTCCTGTAGGCAGTATCCATCTTACCACTAGTGAGATAAGCCTCTACATGCTTACATTTGTCCTCAAGCCATCCCTGCTTAGCCATTTTGCACTTCCTGTAGATCTCATTTTTGAGACGTCTGTATTCCTTTTTGCCTGCTTCATTTACTGCATTTTTATATTTTCTCCTTTCGTCAATTAAGTTCAATATTTCTTCTGTTACCCAAGGATTTCTACTAGCCCTCATCTTTTTACCTACTTGATCCTCTGCTGCCTTCACTACTTTATCCCTCAGAGCTACCCATTCTTCTTCTACTGTACTTCTTTCTCCCATTTCTGTCAATTGTTTCCTTATGCTCTCCCTGAAACTCGGCACACTCTCTGGTTTAGTCAGTTTATCTAGGTCCCATCTCCTTAAATTCCCACCTTTTTGCAATTTCTTCAGTTTTAATCTACAGTTCATAATCAATAGATTGTGGTCAGAGTCCACATCTGCCCCTGGAAATGTCTTACAATTCAAAACCTGGTTCCTAAATCTCTGTCTTACCATTATATATTCTATCTGATACCTTCTAGTATCTCCAGGACTCTTCCATGTATACAACCTTCTTTTATGATTCTTGAACCAAGTGTTAGCTATGATTAAGTTATGCTCTGTGCAAAACTCTACCAGGCGGCTTCCTCTTTCATTTCTTAGCCCCAATCCATATTCACCTACTACGTGTCCTTCTCACCCTTTTCCTACTCTCGAATTCGAGTCACCCATGACTATTAAATTTTCGTCTCCTTTCACTACCCGAATAATTTCTTTGATCTCATCATACATTTCTTCAATTTCTTCGTCATCTGCAGAACTAGTTGACATATAAACTTGTACTATTGTAGTGGGCGTGGGCTTCGTGTTTATCTTGGCCACAATAATGCGTTCACTATGCTGTTTGTAGTCGCTTACCCGCACTCCTATTTTTTTTATTCATTATTAAACCTACTCCTGCATTACCCCTGTTTGATTTTGTATTTAGAACCCTGTATTCACCTGACCAAAAGTCTTGTTCCTCCTGCCACCGAACTTCACTAATTCCCACTATATCTAACTTTAACCTATCCATTTCCCTTTTTAAATATTCTAACCTACCTGTCCAATTAAGGGATCTGACATTCCACGCTCCGATCGGTAGAACGCCAGTTTTCTTTCTCCTGATAACGACGTCCTCTTGAGTTGTCCCCGCCCGGAGATCCAAATGGAGGACTATTTTACCTCCGGAATATTTTACCCAAGAGGACGCCATCATCATTAACCATACAGTAAAGCTGCATACCCTCGGGAAAGATTACGGCTGTAGTTTCCCCTTGCTTTCAATGGTTCGCAGTACCAGCACAGCAAGGCTGTTTTGGTTAGTGTTACAAGGCCAGATTAGTCAATCATCCAGACTGTTGCCCCTGCAACTACTGAAAAGGCTGCCCCTCTATCTTTCATATCAGTACATAATTTAACATCACTCTCAATAATAACTTTATTCAAAATTTTGTCTTCTTTGATGTGAATATTTGGTTATTTACATGATTAAACTTTTTTAAACTTTTAAAACTATATTGACCAATATGAATTTTTATAGTTTCTGCAGCCCAATACAAATTATTATTTTTTGAAGTATTATAAGGGGTTATAAATTTCTATATAAACCAACTACAGCATTCAACACTGTATGAAGAGCATTTCTAAACATACTTAATGATGCACACCGTATGTGATCATAGTTCAATGGTGTCATCTGATACAGTTCCTCAGCATCACCACCTTTATCGTCAGCAGCAACTCTTGATTTCTCAAAGCTACCTCCGGAATATTTCACCCAAGATGACGCTATCATCATTTATCCATACAGTAAAGCTGCGTGCCCTCGGGAAAGATTACGGCGTAGTTTCCCCTTGCTTTCAGCCGTTCGCGGTACCAGCACAGCAAGGCCGTTTTGATTAATGTTGCAAGGCCAGGTCATTCAATCATCCAGACTGTTGCCCCTGCAACTACTGAAAAGGTTGCTGCCCCTCTTCAGGAACCACACGTTTGTCTGGCCTCTCAACGGATACCCCCCCCCCCCCCCCCCCCGTTGTGGTTGCACCTACGGTACGGCCATCTGTATGGCTGAGACACACAAGCCTCCCCACCAATGGCAAGGTCTATGGTTCATGGGGAAGGTATGAACTACTAGCAGTATTATGGAAGTAACTATAGGGGTAGTCAGGGTGGTCATAACCACTCGTTAAATCGAAAAAGGAACTCCAGAACCGCGGAAAGGCGTTCCCAGTAAAAACGATTACAGGAAATACGAATGCAGATTTAGAATGTGCCATAGTGGGTATAGTAGGTGGAAGAAGATAAAAGTTTCTGTTAGACACAGGGGATCTGTGTCAGTGGCCTCTAGAGATTTAGTAGGTAGGAGGCGATGGGAGCCTCCAAACTATAATTTGTGTGGGTTGGGGGATGACCACATAGCTATAGGGATGACTAATGGTGAATTTCAAGTTGAAAGCAACCAAGCTTAGGTTGCGTATGAAAGTGGTGTCTCAAGTAAGTGAGGGTTACAGCACGATCGTAGGGTTACATTGTCTGCATCAGCATCATGCTGTAATTGGCATTTCGCGACTTGTGGCGGAACTTAGTTGGAATACATTGCGTCTAGGTGCAGCGGTCGTCGATGTTGGTGTGTCACTGGGAGCATCCGTTGTAGCAGGCAGTCCAGTTAAACTGCGAGCTACGACATTAAGGCTTAATTCGCATGACTGTGTGTGGAGTGGACCGGGAAATCGCTGTGGATGAGCGTGGAGCCTGACGTACCAGTCGGTATGTTGCGCCACTGAAGTGTAGTGATTTACTGGATGCAGCGTGTTGTTTAGTGAGATAAAGTGCTTTACACGTGCAGAAAAATGACAGAGGCCGGTAATACCCATCACTGTGGACAATTTTGGCACATAGGAGTCTAAGTTGCTGAAGGGAATGTTAATGGTGATGTTAGAGAGTCCAGAAGTGGAAGATTGCTGCACAGAAGTTGTTAGCTGTGAACATGCACAGGACACCGATAATACTGAGTTGTGTGAGAACGTTAATCATCTAAGAGGAACAGAGAGGGCGCACATGGAAGAACGGTTTTTGGAGCTTCGATATTTGGCTTTTTCTATGGGAGCCATTCCCTGCAAAATCCTTGATGCAACATAGGATTCCTACGTGGAATGAAGCACTAGTGTACTGAAGCCATACAGAATACCACAGTACCTGCAACCGATTTTAGAAGAATTTAAGAATTTATCAGTCAGAAGCTACTTGATGGGATAATCGAAGAAAGCAGTAGCCCTTTGAGGGGGGGGGGGGAGGGGGTAGAGGGGAGAGTTAAGAATGGTAATAGTACCAAAAAATCTGCCAACGATTTTGATGCGACTATCGCCAGTAGAAAAGTAAAACGATCGCAGGTGTTTATCCCATTCGAAACTCCACAAAACAACTAACAACCTTGGAAAGTGCCAGTAACTCTAAAACATGGATTTGAGGAGTTGGTACTAGCAGTAGAAAGTGATGCTAGAAGGCAGACCGAAGACTGCATTTTCTTTGCGTTGCCCACATTATCAGAGTAGAAGTGTACCATTGGGGTTGAAGAATGCCCGAGACGTATTGCAGCGTTCGTTATACGGAATGTTAAAGGGATTTAAGACTAGTCAATAGTTAGTGTATTTGGACAACATAATTGTTTATTAGAAATATATGCACGCGCATAGGCAGCGAATGAGAGAAGTAGTCAGAAGATTATGGCCTGCACGTTTAACATTTAGTCCTGAGAAGTGTCATTTTGACTGTAAAGTCGTGAATTACTTGGCACAGTAATTAGTAAGAATGGTGTGAGTACTGATGCGAGTTTGATAAAGTATGTGCAAGATTTTCAGCACGAGAGACGAGCAAAGAATTAATCTTTATTAACTCTGTGGGAGAGTTTGCAGATACAGCGTGAGTGCTTATGCAAATTTGAGAAAGATGGTCAAACTTTTGTGGTGTGAAGTGTCTCAAAAAGCATTGGATGAACTAAAGGAAGAGTTGATGGGCAGCCCAGTATTGGTTTTTCCAAATTTTCAGAATGAATATACTATCATACGATGCATCGAACCACTCTCTTGTGTATGCTTCGAGCCAGGAAGGCAGAGGAGACGAACGTTCAAGTACTTTTGCACTGAGACAGCTGAATAAAGACGAGAGAAATTATTCTACTAAGGAGAGAGAAATGCTTAGCCTAGTGTACAGAGTAACATACTTCTGGTGTTACCTTTACAGAAGTCAGCGGTCTGAGATTAAGGGAGCAAAGTTAAAGTTCTTATACATTGAAGTATAGGAGAATCATTGTTGACATTGTGATTAAACAATAGTAAATGTTATTTTAGATAAGAAAAAACGTGTCCACGTTAATCAGAAATTTAAAATAAGGGTACACCCCGATCTTAGTTTTTGAAAATTATTAAATTTATTTTTGGTCAAAATTGGTTATCCCGTACGCGTGCTGTAGTAAATCTAGCATGCCTAACATGCCTTACAGGAGATAACGTCGTTGTTGTTGTTAATTGGATGTTTTCTATAGTATGTCTGAATAGGAAATTATATCTCTGTCATTAAAACTTTCTAGTCCAGGTACACCTGGAACTCCGCTACCACCTCTTACTATGGCAACGGTAAACCATCCATTTCCATGAGAGAAACTGTCGTTTATGTCCAAACTAAAATTAAGAGTACATCCAAGAAACACACAGGGTCCATCAACGAGCGCGTTTGCTGCCACACTCTTTACTGGTATGCGATTTTTCTTGTCCCCTGTTGTTGTTGTTAATTGGATGTTTTCTATAGTTTTGTAAACTGTTGTGTACGCCGATCTTAGTTTTTGAAAATTATTAAATTTATTTTTGGTCAAAATTGGTTATCCCGTACACGTGCTGTAGTAAATCTAGCATAGATTTCCATAATTAAAGATCTGTTGAGTCAGCCATTAACCGGACAAGGGTACATCTAGAACCGGAGGCTCAAGAATGCAACAGTTTTGTTATGTAAACACTCTTATCGCTTGGCCTTGGCGGCGAACCAGCGGGTGCGTGCGCTGCTTGATTTACTACAGCACGCGTACGGGATGGCGTTCCACTGGCCATAAATAAAGATCTGTTTGGACATAAACGACAGTTTCTCTCATGGAAATGGATGGTTTACCGTTGCCATAGTAAGAAGGGGTAGCGGAGTTCCAAGTGTACCTGGACTAGAAAGTTTTCATGATAGAGATATAATTTCCTATCGTACTTATCATATGTTTGAAATTGGTAGTAAAATCTGCTTATGACTCTACTTCTCCACTGTGGAGGGAGGCTAAGTAGCACCACTATCTAGTCTTAGGCCTTGGAGCACAGCATTCGCTACCGCCAACCATTAAGCACAGTGTGATGAAGAAGTAATGTGAGACGGGCTACTGTCAATGCCAGCCACCACCAGATTCCTACCAGGAGGAATTGTCATGCCCCATGCACAGCAGACATCCCTAATCACTGCAGGATGCAGTCTGGGCCTGGGCATTCATCATCAGAGCGCTGATGTGGCAAGAAGGAGTGCACCACCACCGTCAGAGCACTAGCCTACTGATGGCCCACTAGCTAGATTCCCAGGTCTGATGGCAGCACTGCCAGGTGACGGCGCAAGCAGTGTCTGTCTCAGGTGTGACGAGCTGCCTACCAACTGCCCCGGCGTGTTGCTCCGGAGTGGGGCAAACCCGTTTCATTTATGAGAGAGAAATACTGTTATTAAAACCAATAAAGTGTGTTCTCGGCCACCACCATGTCAATCACTAGGCCCTACTGGCCCACCACTCAGCCCCACCCTTGGCCAGCTGGCCCTACAGTAGACAGTAATGGTTATGGTCCATTTAGGAGGTGATATTTTTTCTTCATTCTGTGTTGAGAAATATGGTAGTACATAAGTCAAGCTTTGGTTTGGCATCCATAGAATGAAGATGTTTCAGGCAGCCCAATGAAATAGCAAGGAGGACACTTTGCAATTATAAAGTAAAATAAAAAAAAATTATAAAAGGGGCTCAGAAGAACCGAAATAAGAATCAAATTAAAAGAAGATTGTCATATTAGACAAATTAAATTTATGAAAGGAACAGCTACGAGCTGGATGGTACTATAGCGTAGTGAAGAGAACTTCACAGTATTTGACTGACTACTATGATAACAGTTAACTGTATTGTGGCCATGTTGTATGGAAATGACTAAGGAAACGGCATTCTATGAAAAAGAAGCGCAGCTTTCCATGTCACATAGTTCAACAAATGTTTTTCCTTTATTGATTGTGAACTTTGCAACTGAAACAATATAGTAAATTCGCGATATTGGATCCCTTCTTTAATTCCACAAAAAGTACTCCAACATCATCTGTGAATATTGAAAATGTTTATCCATTCCCAAACTAAGCTCAAAGTGTCTTTCCAATATGAAAATTATATGGAAGTCGGAAGGTAAATATTCTGGGTAATGCAACCTGCAATAGGTGTGTGCATAGAGAAGACGACGATTTAGCACCCACTGACGCCTATGTAATGCATCATATCCCTACAAATAAACTGTAAAATTTAATAGACTGTAATTTCAATAACACTAATACAAATCACATTCTAAAAACACCCTCAGGTATTAGAGCTCTTTGAGAATCTCATGATGACTGAGCCTTTCCGTGGATTGCTATAGTACTGCAGTTGTAGTATAAATGCATGTATGTAGGTCATAGCTCTCCGACTTTGTAGTCGATTTTCTAGTGTTGTTACTCCTTGGGTGAATGCAATTAATTGAAACAAAACGGAGACAGTAGTACTCTACCTACATTTCAGACAATTAAATCTGCAGCAACTACTCATGGAAGTTCACTACTGTTCATTGTGAAAAGTATAGTTAGTTAGCCATCGCTGAAGATTGTATGAAGGGGCTCACTCAGAAAACGAAAAAAAAAAAAGAAATACGACGCAGATGTGTGGTCGTTTGGACGGAGGAGGATGCCCGTATAGAAAGTATGGGCCAGTTGTAGTGCTCAGCAGGTTGACATGCATGCAGATGGCCAGCTCAGTGGTCAGCTGAAACTGAACGTGGTGACACCCTACAAAAATTGAATTTACTTATGAACGCAGATCGATACTGAAACATCACTATTTGTAACATTTGCCACTTAAGTAAAAATGCGGCCACAGCTGGTTATGCGATCTCAATAGGAAGAGTATTGGACTCTTGGCTAATAATTTGTGGGATAATAGGTGTATGAAAGAATATACTTAATTCTATGAGACTACTATTGAATGTCTTCAACAGTGTATGAGAAAGTACAATGAAACATTGCAAGAAAAAATTAAAATTTAAGAGCGTGAAGAAAACGAAACAGAGATTTACCTGGGGTAGACACAAAATTCCTCAGTTACAGTGCCACACAGCACATTAACTAACACCTGAGAGATAATTAACCACAAATGCTAAGCTGTCTGTAAACATTTGTATAGACCAAGAGATCAATCAAAGATACACTAAGATAATAACTAAAATAATGAAATTATAGAGGTAATGCCAAATGAGATGTGGAGATGCATTCAAAGTATGATGAAAGGAAAGATAGGCAGACTGAAACAGTTTCAATGAAAATGGGTAAATATGAATACAAGTATTACAAAGAAAGCTACATAACTGTTTGACATTGTCTGCAGAAGAAGGCATTTCCCTAAAACTGAAACAATGATGGTAATAACAGTATTCCAAAAAGGAATGGCTGAATTAGAGTTAAAAATCTGTACATTTATGTGCCCCCTTTGCATAATGTACAAAATATGCACTAAAATTAACGAGAAATGTATAGAAGAAAAACTATATTTTACTCAAGAAATTAAAGAAGCTTATTTGCATGCAGTTCATTTACACAGGATGAACAACTTAACAGAATGGAGCAATAACATTTTGCATCAGATTCATCGACTGGAAAAAGACTTTCAACACCTGTTCTAATTGTCCTTGAAAAACAGAATGTTGATCAACCAATACCAATGAAATGATGAAATGAAAGAGAGGAAATTGTAAGTATGATGTGTAATTGAAATGGACTGCAAGTGTAGATCACGCAGCCAGTACAATAGATAATACATGGGCCAAGATATTTATTTGCAGAACTCAAAGAGATAAGAAAAACCTTGGACACCGGCCCAGTCAAAAGGAGTTATGACTGAGAACTGTCATACATGGAAGTCTTGAACAAGGCTTTATTTCGCTTTGGGAAATCAAGAGTTGCTGCTGATGATAAGGGCGGTGATGCTGAGGAACTGTATCAGATGACGCCATCGAACTTTGCTCACATATGGTGTGCATCACTAACTATGCTTAGAAATGCTCTTCACACAGTGTTGAATGCTGTAGTTGGTTTACATAGAAAATGTTAACCCCTTATAATACTTCAAAAAATAATAAATTGTATTGGGCTGCAGAAACTACAAAAATTCATATTGGTCAATATAGTCTTAAAAGTTAAAAAAAGTTTAATCATGTAAATAACCAAATGTTCACATCAAAGAAGACAAAATTTTGAATAAAGTTATTATTGAGAGTGATGTTAAATTATGTACTGATATAAAAGATAGAGGGGCAGCCTTTTCAGTAGTTGCAGGGGCAACAGTCTGGATGATTGACTAATCTGTCCTTGTAACACTAACCAAAACAGCCTTGCTGTGCTGGTACTGCGAACCATTGAAAGCAAGGGGAAACTACAGCCGTAATCTTTCCCGAGGGTATGCAGCTTTACTGTATGGTTAATGATGATGGCGTCCTCTTGGGTAAAATATTCCGGAGGTAAAATAGTCCTCCATTTGGATCTCCGGGCGGGGACAACTCAAGAGGACGTCGTTATCAGGAGAAAGAAAACTGGCGTTCTACCGATCGGAGCGTGGAATGTCAGATCCCTTAATTGGACAGGTAGGTTAGAATATTTAAAAAGGGAAATGGATAGGTTAAAGTTAGATATAGTGGGAATTAGTGAAGTTCGGTGGCAGGAGGAACAAGACTTTTGGTCAGGTGAATACAGGGTTCTAAATACAAAATCAAACAGGGGTAATGCAGGAGTAGGTTTAATAATGAATAAAAAAAATAGGAGTGCGGGTAAGCGACTACAAACAGCATAGTGAACGCATTATTGTGGCCAAGATAAACACGAAGCCCACGCCCACTACAATAGTACAAGTTTATATGTCAACTAGTTCTGCAGATGACGAAGAAATTGAAGAAATGTATGATGAGATCAAAGAAATTATTCGGGTAGTGAAGGGAGACGAAAATTTAATAGTCATGGGTGACTCGAATTCGAGAGTAGGAAAAGGGTGAGAAGGACACGTAGTAGGTGAATATGGATTGGGGCTAAGAAATGAAAGAGGAAGCCGCCTGGTAGAGTTTTGCACAGAGCATAACTTAATCATAGCTAACACTTGGTTCAAGAATCATAAAAGAAGGTTGTATACATGGAAGAGTCCTGGAGATACTAGAAGGTATCAGATAGAATATATAATGGTAAGACAGAGATTTAGGAACCAGGTTTTGAATTGTAAGACATTTCCAGGGGCAGATGTGGACTCTGACCACAATCTATTGGTTATGAACTGTAGATTAAAACTGAAGAAACTGCAAAAAGGTGGGAATTTAAGCAGATGGGACCTGGATAAACTGACTAAACCAGAGGTTGTACAGAGTTTCAGGGAGAGCGTAAGGGAACAAATGGCAGGAATGGGGGAAAGCAATACAGTAGAAGAAGAATGGGTAGCTCTGAGGGATAAAGTAGTGAAGGCAGCAGACGATCAAGTAGGTAAAAAGACGAGGGCTAGTAGAAATCTTTGGGTAACAGAAGAAATATTGAATTTAATTGATGAAAGGAGAAAACATAAAAATGAAGTAAATGAAGCAGGCAAAAACAAATACAAACGTGTCAAAAATGAGATCGACAAGGAAGTGCAAAATGGCTAAGCAAGGTTGGATGGAGGATAAATGTAACGATGTAGAGGCTTATCTCACTAGGGGTAAGATAGATACTGCCTTCAGGAAAATTAAAGAGACCTTTGGAGAAAAGAGAACCACTTGTATGAATATCAAGAGCTCAGATGGAAACCCAGTTCTAAGCAAAGAAGGGAAAGCAGAAAGGTGGAAGGAGCATATAGAGGGTCTATACAAGGGCGATGTACTTGAGGGCAATATTATGGAAATGGAAGAGGATGTAGATGAAGATGAAATGGGAGATACGATACTGCGTGAAGAGTTTGACAGAGCACTGAAAGACCTGAGTCGAAACAATGCCCTGGGAGTAGACAACATTCCATTAGAACTACTGATGTCCTTGGGAGAGCCAGTCCTGACAAAACTCTACCATCTGGTGAGCAAGATGTATGAGACAGGCGAAATACCCTCAGACTTCAAGAAGAATATAATAATTCCAATCCCAAAGAAAGCAGGTGTTGACAGATGTAAAAATTACCGAACTATCAGTTTAATAAGACATGGATGCAAAATACTAACCCGAATTCTTTACGGACAAATGGAAAAACTAGTAGAAACCGATCTTGGGGAAGATGAGTTTGCATTCCGTATAAATATTGAAACACGTGAGGCAATTCTGACCCTACGGCTTATCTTAGAAGCTAGATTAAGGAAAGGCAAAACTACATTTCTAGCATTAGTAGGCTTAGAGAAAGCTTTTGACAATGTTGACTGGAATACTCTCTTTCAAATTCTGAAGGCAGCCGGGGTAAAATACAAGGAGCGAAAGGCTATTTACAATTTGTATAGAAACCAAATTGCAGTTATAAGAGTTGAGGGGCATGAAAGGGAAGCAGTGGTTGGGAAGGGAGTGAGACAGGGTTGTAGCCTCTCCCCAATGTTATTCAATCTGTATATTGAGCAAGCAGTAAAGGAAACAAGAGAAATTCGGATTAGGGTTTAAAATCCATGGAGAAGAAATAAAAACTTTGAGGTTCACCGATGACATTAGAATTCTATCAGAGTCAGCAAAGGACTTGGAAGAGCAGTTGAACGGTATGGACAGTGTCTTGAAAGGAGGATATAAGATGAACATCAACAAAAGAAAAACGAGGATAATGGAATGTAGTCGAATTAAGTCGGGTGATGTTGAGGGTATTAGATTAGGAAATGAGACACATAAAGTAGTAAAGGAGTTTTGCTATTTGGGGAGCAAAATAACTGATAATGGTCGAAGTAGAGAGGATATATAATGTAGACTGGCAATGGCAAGGAAAGAGTTTCAGAAGAAGATAAATTTGTTAACACCGAGTATAGATTTTAGTGTCAGGAAGTCGTTTCTGAGAGTATTTGTATGGAGTGTACCCATGTATGGAAGTGAAACATGGATGATAAGTAGTTTGGACAAGAAGAGAATAGAAGCTTTCGAAATGTGGTGCTACAGAAGAATGCTGAAGATTAAATGGGTAGATCACATAAATAACGAGGAGGTGTTGAATAGGATTGGGGAGAAGAGAAGTTTGTGGCACAACTTGACTAGAAGAAGGGGTCGGTTTGTAGGACATGTTCTGAGGGATCAAGGGATCACCAATTTAGTATTGGAGTGCAGTGTGGAGGGTAAAAATCGTAGATGGAGACCATGAGATGAATACACCAAGAAGATTCAGAAGGATGTAGGTTGCAGTAGGTACTGGGAGATGAAGAAGTTTGTGCAGGATAGAGTAGCATGGAGAGCTGTATCAAACCAGTGTCAGGAGTGAAGACCACAACAACAACAACATAAAAGAAAGTATTGCAAATGTTTTAGACTTTCATGGTCAAACTATTGAAGCTGGCCACAACAGTGTTGCTAATAATAAACCAAAAATTGTTTCATTTAAATTAATGAATCTAAATTATGTATTTGGTGATGGATTATTGGTAGAAAAAATGAATATATACATCAATAAATTTATATTATTGCTTCTTTTAAAGCTAACTGAATATTTTGATTACCCATGATTTATTTATTTGTTCCTTTTTATAATAAACAAAGTCTAGATTTAGAAATAAATATTGTTAATCAATACAATACATTCGTAGGTTGTAATGAGGCTATTGTAACATTTAACTTATAAATCAATTAAGTACATTAAAATAATTGGGAGGAGCTTCAATTCTCAAAATTTGAGATAATTTTTCTATTTAAAATGGAATTATTTATTAAGTCAACAAGCCACATGATTTTATTTTGTTTCAAAAATAGTGACCTTGAAATAAAATTTTTATAAATTATTAGCAGCAGTGAATATTTTAATACTGCACATAGTGGAAAAAATTTTCATAGGACTCAATTATGAATTCAGAATTATTTTGTTATACATAGTAAAATAATTAATGTGCATGATTTTAATTGATTTGAAGGTGGAAATATTCAACTAAACTACAAAGTAAAGAAAAAATATTAAAATAATGAGATCCATGTACGGGAATTCACAATCTAAAAAAAGCGTTTTTAAAAATTTATAAATTTTAATTTTCTCCAAACCTAACACATATTTTGTATTATAAATTAGTTCAAACCAAATCTCATACTTAAATTTTTATATAAAGTTTTATTTTGGAATAATAATAAACATTTCCTTGTATTTGAGTAAACAGATAAAGAACGATTCTAGTTTGTTTAATACATTAATGAGCTAAAATTAATTTTTAATTCAATATTAATGACTGTGAATACATAAATACTAATTATGGTAAAAGGATTTGTTTTTAACTCAATTATGTATTTAAAATTATTTGTACAAAAAGATGCAGTAAACAAACTGATGAATGTGTTTCAATTTCTGGAAGAAAGGATTTAATAATAATAATAAACTTTCTGATATAGAATTAGCTAATATATCCAGTGTAACTGAAGCTCATTACCCTGTTAAAGGTATCTTCACTGTAGATGAACTTCATGATTTTTGTAAATTAGAAAATATCATGGGATGTTATAAATATTATGAATCAACACTTTGAAACAAACAGAAGAATTGGGAATCCATTTCTATTCCCAAATTTTCATAACTATGACGAAATATTTTAAACTAAACCTTCCAGAACAACTGTCTAATACTATTTAGTATAAACACATTTTAAAAAAGAGTACAAACTATATTTTCCAAAAATAATATAAGTTCAATTAAAATTGATCATTGCTTAATTGTAGTGGAACCAAAAATTATGGAAGCACTTAAACAAAATATCAAAATTAGTTAAAGATTCTAAAATAAATGATAATTTATCTTGTGAATACAAAATGACGTTTAGGAATATAGCTATCAAACTCGAAAATATAGGATTACTGCAGAAGAAGATACAATTAAAAAATTTAAGAATGTGGAACAAGAAATTTTAAGAAAATGACTAATTTTTAAGCTCATGGTTCTGTTTAAACATTAGTAATGAAATACATTTAAGAATTAACAGCTATGATCCATTAAGAGTTTCGGATTATACCAAATTATTAGGAAAAATTAAAGAAAAAATCTTTTATTAGTGTTAACAATAATGATCAAAACTATTTTCTATTGGATATAGCATCTGCATTATATAGTATAAACCAAAATCCAAGAATAGGTAATAAATATTAAAATTTATGAATCGATACTATTCAGAAAATTAAAAGGTTTTGGATTACCAATTAAGACTGATGATATCTCAAAACTTGAGAGTAAAATTAGTATATCTGGTAATGTTGTTTTTCTTTTGATGAACGATACCATGTACATCCATTATATACCAAAAAATTTAAATAAGGCAATGGAAAATATATTAATTTATTATATTTTATGGGAGGAATTAATTCATACTACTGTTGGATAAAAGAGTAATCAAGACCAGTTTCATCCCAAACATAAAAACACAAATTAAACAATGAATCTTATGCTATGAAATATCAAATACGTGTGGTTTCTTGTGATTATATTAAATACATAAATATTTGCTACAAAGAACCAGTTACATAAGAGGACAAAATTCAAACACAAATATGTTGAATGTATGAAACAAGTAGTTAAAAAATTTGGTAAAATTTAATCTAACACTGAACAAATGAAATCATCAATTAGTGAAGAACAATCTACACATAATAAATGTAAGGTTTGTTTTTCATTATGCACAAAATAATAAAAATGTTTGTAACCATGGTAATTTGACTGAAAAATATATAAATCCATTATGTAGTATTGGAAATCTTGAACTAAAAAATCGTAGCTTTGTAAAAATTTATTTACATAATTTATCAAGATATGATTCTCATTTATTTACAAAATAACTTGGTTGGGATGAAAAATAAATAGATTTATACCAAATAATGGAAGTAATATATTTGTTATGCTAAATGAATAAAAAATTGGAAAATGTTACTTATTGATACATTTAGATTTATGCCTTTTAGTGTTGGTAATCTTTCCTCAAATTTAAAAAAGAATCAAATGATAAATATTAGAAAAATTCTTCATGAAGAAAAAAATTAATTAAGTAACTAAAAATGGACTTCATCCAATTCATTATGTGGATATTTGGGAAAAATCTGAAATTACAAAACTCCCACGAGATGAAGAAACTTGTAATTAATTAAATGAGTCCTGTATTACTGAAAAATATTACAAACATGCACAATTTGTTTGGGAAAAATTTAATATTAAAAATCTTAGTGGATATCATGTTTTATATCTTAAAACCATTACCTACTTAACAGCTGATGTTTCTAAAAAATTTAGAAAAACTTATATAAATACATATGATTTAGGTCAATCTTTGTATTATGAGCACCTGATTTTTCTTTTGATGCTATGTTAAAAATAACAAAATAACCAGTTTGGTTAGTACATTAGTATGATATGATTTTACTGATTTGATAGGGAATAAGATGTGTATATACTAATGTTGTAAAAGGCATGTTAAACCAAATAATAAAAATAGAATTTTGATAAAATATGTTATGAAATTACTTAGTATTTTTAGATGAAACATAATTTGTATGGTTATGCTATGAATCAATATTTACCATATCATGGTTTCAAATGGAGTGAACAAAAACATTTCAACCATGCAAAAGTGAAATGTTGAATACTTCTAAAATGGGTTACATTTCTTAACTACATTTATAATATCCAAAAAATTTACATGATTTACATAAAGATTTAACATCAGACATTGAAAATAAAAGTGCCTCAGGCACTAAGGCAAAAATTTATTATCACACTAGATCATTAATACAATTTTGTTGTTCATTACAGAAATCATAAACATTACCTGTCTCTGGGAAGGAAAATAAAAAAAGCATAAAGCAATAAAATTTAATCCATGTGTTTGGTCAAATAGGTATATAGATATACATACAGAAATGAGAATGAAAGCATAGAGTGATTTTGAAAAAGGTTTCGGTAAGTTGATGAATAATGCTATATTTGGAAAAACAATGGATAATGGAAGAAAGAGAGTAGTTATAAAACTAGTTTCAAATTCTTTAAAATGTAATAAATTAATAGCTGAATCACTTTAAAAGACACAACAGTATATAATAAAATTTTAGTTACTATCTATATGAATGAAAATAAAATGTTGTTTCATAAACCAGTGTATATTGGAATCGCTATACTTGATTTAACAAAATAATTTATATATGATTTTTCACTATAATGAAATGGAACCAAAATATGAAGAAAATATTGCACTTCTATGCCAAGTTATAGTTATACATATATTGTAAAAACTGAAGGAGGTCAATGGTTGATTATTTTGTTAAAAGTAAATATTCGGAAACTAATATTTTTACTTTGTCTCAAATTAAAATACACATGTTAGGGAAAAGGAAATATCAATGTAAAGGAAAAATATTAGAAGGATTTTGTGGTCTAAAGGCAAAAATATATACTTATGAAGTTGATGATAAGGAAGAGAAAAGATCAAAAGGAATACAGAGAAGTGTTGTCAAAAATACAAACTCTTTACAAGATTATAAAAATTGTCTATTTAACAATCCAGAACAATATAGAAATATGAGATCAATAGGAAGATTTAAAAATGAAACTTATACTACCTAAATTAATAAAGAATCATGATATCCTCTGACAGTAAAGGATATGTGTTAGAAAAAAAATAGATACAATATTTATGGTCATTATGCAGTTTTCAAATAATGAGATTTAATATATTTTAATTTTTATTATATTCACTTATAGTATATTTATGTTTTGCACTAACAAATAAATCAGCCTCACGTGGCCTCCTAAACAACCCAGTTGCCGACCTGGCTGACCAAACATACCGTCTAGTAACGATTAACATCAATAACATACGTGCCTGACATAATCTAGCCATGCTACAGGATCTGCTCAATGCAGTCGAAGACTTCAAGGAACCCTATGGCTACAAGACTTGCGTCTCACATGCGTCGACCAATGGCAGTGGTGTGGTGATCCTCCTCCACGAAGGTATACCAGCAGAAGACGTCGAGTGTCTCCCTGACGGCAGAGGCATAGCTCTTACTATCCAAGGAGTCAAACTTATTAACATCAATGCTCCGTCAGGTTCTGGTCGACGTCGCGAACGTTCCACATTTTTCGCTCATAAAATCGCGCCCCTCTTACTGGGCTGTCAGGACGCCTTGATATTAGGAGGGGACTTCAAGTATAGTGAAGTACCTAAGGATCAGTTACCACGACATTCTCCCTGCACAGGACTTCGGACAATTATGAATAATCTTCAAATGGTGGACTCGTGGGGACATGTTTGTGGCGATCAGCCCGGATTTACGAACCACACCTACCATTCCTCCAGCCGCATCGACCGGATTTACAACTTGCGCTCCATAGCCGCAGGGACGAGAGCTGCCGAAGTTTGTCTCACAGCTTTTTCTGACCACGAGGCCTACATCTGCGCCGTTACCCTCGGCCGCGAGAAGGTATGGCACAGCCGTGGTCTTTGGACGTTGAACGTCGCCCACCTAGCCTCTCAGGAGTGTCGACTCTTTATACTGAACACGTGGGATTCCTGTAGTCGCCCGCGTTACACCTACCAGTCTACTCTGCCGTGGTGGTTACTCTATGCCAAACCAGCCCTCCGGAAGACCGTGATGGGTAACGGTCGAGATGTAGCAGCATGGAAGAGACATACCATGGACTTTTATTACATAATCTTAAGGGAATGTACAACATTGCCGTATTCGCCTGCCACGCATGTGACGGTGAACCATGCCAAGGCACAGATCCTCGGATTTACACGTTGCCACCTTGAGGGTGCGATCGTAAGAGCGCGCACTCCAGTGTGTCCCAGGAGGAACCGTCTATGTACCACGTCATTGCAGAACGACGGCCCCGACGAAGGACACTGATCCAAACAATCACGACGGAAGCCGGACGCCGCCTTGATACCCAGCGTGATATAGGAAACGCCCTTCATGCTCACTACACTAGGCTGTACTCAGAACGCCAACATCCCACACATTTTTGATGGAGGTACTGCGACACATGACGTATCCGGACATTATAGTTGGGGTAGTGATGTGTCTCCTACGGGGTGCGACGTCCAAGGTGTTATATAATGGCCGTCTCACGCCGCCGATACGGATCCAGCGCTCGGTGTGACAAGGCTGCCCTCTTTCGGCGATATTGTACGCCCTCGTCCTGGAACCACTACTCTGTGGTCTCCGACAACGCCTGACTGGAATGTTCCTTGGTGGACACACTTTTGCTGCACTGCCTATTCTGATGATCTGGTACTCCTTCTTCGCAGAAAAGACGATGTTCATGCAGTGGGTGGCGACCTACGGCGCGGTATCGGGGAGCAATCTCAATATCCACAAATCGCACGCTGTCTACAGCCAGAGGTTTATCCGACGAAGGTTTCGCACCGCTACGAATCAGACACAATCCGCTGTCTTGGCATTCATTTCACATCTGACATGAAGCGCTCGACAGCCCCTAACTATAGGCGTTTATTGAGTCAGATGTGAGCGGGAAAAAGTGACCACCTTCTTAGAAATCTAGACCTCCTGCAACGGACGCGATATGCTAACGTCTATTTGGCGTCACGCATCCCCCATTTTTCACAGATACTCCCGATACCACCTACTCTGGCTCACCACATGTTGGCGGTTTTGGGATCCTTTGTTAGTACTAGCATGTTATTTAAGATTCGTTACGAGTCCCTAACCCTCCCGAGGAGCAGAGGGGGTTTAGGGCTTGGTCATGTTCAGAACAGAGCGAAGGCCCTGTTCGTCAGCTGTCACCTGCACCTGTGACGACGAAGCCTGACGTGTCTCACAAGTCTGTTACTGGAGGCCTTACGACCCACCTCACTCACGCCCCCTGTGATGTTATCGGACATCCCAGCACCTTTCCTCTACATTACCCAATTCTTCCTTGAATTAAGCTAGATCCACACCGCACTAATACCCACACGCTTGATGACGACGTGGGCGATATATACCGCCATGCAACTGAACAGGACGCCGAATGTGATTGAAAGCAAACACACCAATACAAAGTGGCGCGCTGTGTGGCAGGCAGTGCATGCCACCACCCTTGATACTGACGTGCAATCTGCATGGTATATAACTGTTAATGGGAAACAGTTGTGCCAGTCCCGCTCACATCACATCCACCTCGCCGCCTCACCCCTGTGTGCCACATGCCCAAGTGATTGACACGGATGAACATCGTTTCGAATGCAGGGCGTCAAAGGACGTTTGGTATTTGGTGCGTCAGATATTGGCATTTCTCACACGCACGATTCCCGACAAGATAACTATACGATCACTTCTTTTCCCAGATGGAGTGTATTTTCCAAGAGCAAAAACGAATTCTGCGACGTGGATTAGGGCCACGCTGTTCACTACCTATTCGGCAGTGGCGACAAGACAGTACTCGAGTTTTGGTATTACCTCAACGAACGACATTGTGCGATCGTCAAGAACCCTAAACATAGACAATATTTTTTTAATTTTCTTTGGTGCGCGTAACATAACCCGCCTCGCAGCTGGATTATTCATGACATGAGATGATAACCTTCGAACCTCTTTCCAGTTCCTCTTATTAATGAGACTGAACAAACAACGGGAACAACACAGCAACGAGACGACAGTCATCGGAAAATCCGTAACGGGCTATAGCATGGAGCATCCTTAGGTCGTAACGGGACGACCTTTATTATTCTGGTTATGTCGCCGAAGAGGAACGGCATTCCTTTATCCATTTGTGTAAAAAAAGCGGTAAATTAAAAAAAGTAGCACCGTGGTGTATTAAAAAAGTGGTTACGGTAAAAAAAGTAAGCAGGAAATCCTGGGTTCGAATCCCATTATGGTGCATATTTTCAGCCTTCCCCACAGACTTTGCATAAAGTCCGCATGCAGCTAACATCAACAACGGCTTCCTTTTCCTTTCCCCCTCCTCCCCCTTCAATTTACGCAACTAACTAGTTAGAAAGGATGAGACAGGGGAGGCAGCGCTTAAATCTTATTGGTCCAGGAGAGAGGGAGAGGGGTTTCCTGCCATTTTAATGTTTCCTTTGGTCGTGAATGGTAGGCGTTTCTCACTAGTTTTATATCACAATAGACCTTGTGACAGTATCGCGTTGATGATCTTGGATATAACTAGTCTAATTGCCCAAGGTACTTCTGTAGGGAGGGGGTTCCACTGGATGGCCCGTAATGTACCATGTAGAGGTGTCAGCGATGCCTCACGTGGAGGGGGCAGGGTATGACCTTCAATACAACTAGCCCCACTCTGAAATCAGTCACTGGAAGAGTAACCTGATATCCCCTTATCTTATCTATGACCTTTAGATAAGACCGTTATATGAGCCAGAATGTTCACTGGATAACAAATGTCCATTTAAATCGTGTTATCTTATCTGTTACCCTTCCTTGAGAACTGCTGGAGTATTTTGTGTCCCAGAATTCGTACTGCATACGTTCTGTTAGTCATATATACTAAAGCGCCAGAGAAACTAGCACAGGCATGCGTATTCAAATTCACATACATGTAAACAGGCAGAACACAGTACTTAAACAGGCAGAACACAGTACTGCGGCCGGCAATACCTACATAAGACAACGAGTGTCTGGCTCAGTTGGTAGATCAATTACTACTGCTACAATTGTAGGTTATTAAGATTTAAGTGAGTTGAAACGTGGTGTTATAGTCGGCGCACGAGCGACGGCACACACCATCTCCAAGGTAAAGATGAAGTGGGGATTTTCCCGTACGACAATTTCACGAGTGTACCGTGAATATTACAAACCCGGTAAAACATCATATCTCCGACATCGCTGCGGCTGGAGAAAGATCCTGCAAGTACAGTACCAACGAAGACTGAAGAGAATCGTTCAACTTGACAGAAGTGCCACCCTTCCTCAAACTGCTGCAGATTTCAATGCTGGGACATCAACAAGTGTCAGCTTGCGAACCATTCAACGAAACATCATCCACATGGGCTTTCGGATCCAAAAGCCCACTCGTGTACCCTTGAAGACTGCATGATACAAAGCCTTAAGCCTCGCCTGGGCCCGTCAGCACTGACATTGGACTGTTGATGACTGGAAACATGCTGTCTGGTCAGAAGAGTCTAGTTTCAAACTGTATCGAACAGTTGGAAGTGTACGGGTGTTGAGACAACGGAGCGATATGGGACCCCTGAAACGTCTAGATACGACTCTGACACGTGAAACGTACGTAAGCATCCTGTCCGATCGCCGGCATCCTTTCATGTCCATTGTGCATTCTGGAGGACTTGGGAAATTCTAGCAGGACAATGCGACACCACATACATCCAGAATTGCTGCAGAGAGACTCCAGGAACACTCTTCTGAGTTTAAACACTTCCGCTGGCCACCAACTCCCCAGGCACGAACATTATTGACCATATCTGGGATGTCTTGCAACGTGCTGTTCAGAAGAGATCTCAATCCCTCGTACTCTTAAGGATATACAGTCCTGCAAGATTCATGGTGTCAGTTCCCTCCAGCAATAGTTCAGACATTAGTCAGATCCATGCCGTCGTGTTGCGGCACTTCTGCATGCTCGCTCGGGCCCTACACGATATTAGGCAGGTGTACCAGTTTCTATGGCTCTTCAGTGTAGTTTGCTGATAAAATGTACGCTAATGCCCGTAGTAACTAATCATATTAGCGTGTTAAATTTTTGAATGTAACAAGGCTTGATTTGTGTACTTCTAATTATATTTAAGAGGAACGTTGACAGATTCACAAAATTTCTACGGAACATTATTTATATGGTTTACGATCAGGAATCAGACTGTCAAGTGAAGATTCAAATAGAGCAAGTGACCTTTGGGTCAATTTGCGCCATCTTTCGGTAACTACGTTAGTAACATTTGTTAATGCAAATGAAAGAAGTGTTACTCAGACATAACTCAGCAAGGAAGTACAACGTACGTATAACTGTTCAGAAAATTAAGCACATCTCTATGACGCCGTCCTTAGCTCATGCCGATGTCAACAATTCATCTTTCATCTTCAGGACACTGCACATTCGAGCTTTCAGTCCAGAAAAGAAAATAATAATCAATTAAACAATAATTATCATTATTATCGATCCCTTTCAGGCGAAATTTTTTTCTATTAACACTCTACCTTAACTTTCAATCGCGAAGTCATTATTATTGAGGATATCTGCAAATATCTGCATCAGTGCAGGCTTTTATCCGTAAAGTAGGTATTATTACTTTCAATCGCCCATACACCTGCGCAGATCTCTAGTGATACAGGAATGTAACATTAATCTACAGGGGGGTAAGCAACAGACGAAGGCCTCAATCATGGGAAACTCTTCTGGGTATAACACTTCTACTGTTCACGTGGCTCGTATTTTAGTAGCTTTCCCTGTGTGCTGTTCCTGGTGTGCAAAATTACGTATTTGATATATTTTGATTCTGTGCTCTTGTTGAGTCGCATATCTCGTAATCGGGATATCTTGAAACGCGTACTGTGATTGTTAAAAAAATAGTGACGATCGAGACAAAAACACGCTACAAAAATAATGAACTTCTCTTGCTTTATTGGCACTTCTGCATGAGGGTTACAGACCTCATCAGACTTTATGTCCAAGGAAATTTATCACGAATGTTTTGTCTGCCAGAAGGTCATAAATACTCGGTTCCAGGGTATTGCTCGAATTAGCTTTCTTTCTAAAAAGAGCAACTTTCGCTGACTGGAGAGAAATTGAAGATATTAGTGACAACTGGAAAAATAACTTTGACAACTTTTTAGATCATACCAGTGCTCATTCACTCATTGTGGAAGTCCTATTTTTCATTTGTAATAACTTTATTTTATCATATTTAACGAGGAAGTTTTGATTGGATGTACATGTCATCGAAAGCTAATGTCACAGAAATCGTGACGTAAACTATTACCATTTTAGCCGGAGTCTCTGGTGGTTGATGTGAAACCACCTTAGAATACGGCTGTAATGAGCGCTGAATATGAAATTGTATGTGTCTTTAATCATCTGCTCATCAATACTGTCATACTTGTAATGATATAAAGTGACATACTACACTCCTGGAAATTGAAATAAGAACACCGTGAATTCATTGTCCCAGGAAGGCGAAACTTTATTGACACAGTCCTGGGGTCAGATACATCACATGATCACACTGACAGAACCACAGGCACATAGACACAGGCAACAGAGCATGCACAATGTCGGCACTAGTACAGTGTATATCCACCTTTCGCAGCAATGCAGGCTGCTATTCTCCCATGGAGACGATCGTAGAGATGCTGGATGTAGTCCTGTGGAACGGCTTGCCATGCCATTTCCACCTGGCGCCTCAGTTGGACCAGCGTTCGTGCTGGACGTGCAGACCGCGTGAGACGACGCTTCATCCAGTCCCAAACATGCTCAATGGGTGACAGATTCGGAGATCTTGCTGGCCAGGGTAGTTGACTTACACATTCTAGAGCACGTTGGGTGGCACGGGATACATGCGGACGTGCATTGTCCTGTTGGAACAGCAAGTTCCCTTACCGGTCTAGGAATGGTAGAACGATGGGTTCGATGACGGTTTGGATGTACCGTGCACTATTCAGTGTCCCCTCGACGATCACCAGTGGTGTACGGCCAGTGTAGGAGATCGCTCCCCACACCATGATGCCCGGTGTTGGCCCTGTGTGCCTCGGTCGTATGCAGTCCTCATTGTGGCGCTCATCTGCACGGCGCCAAACACGCATACGACCATCATTGGCACCAAGGCAGAAGCGACTCTCATCGCTGAAGACGACACGTCTCCATTCGTCCCTCCATTCACGCATGTCGCGACACCACTGGAGGCGGGCTGCACGATGTTGGGGCGTGAGCGGAAGACGGCCTAACGGTGTGCGGGACCGTAGCCCAGCTTCATGGAGACGGTTGCGAATGGTCCTCGCCGATACCCCAGGAGCAACAGTGTCCCTAATTTGCTGGGAAGTGGCGGTGCGGTCCCCTACGGCACTGCGTAGGATCCTACGGTCTTGGCGTGCATCCGTGCGTCGCTGCGGTCCGGTCCCAGGTCGACGGGCACGTGCACCTTCCGCCGACCACTGGCGACAGCATCGATGTACTGTGGAGACCTCACGCCCCACGTGTTGAGCAATTCGGCGGTACGTCCACCCGGCCTCCCACATGCCCACTATACGCCCTAGCTCAAAGTCCGTCAACTGCACATACGGTTCACGTCCACGCTGTCGCGGCATGCTACCAGTGTTAAAGACTGCGATGGAGCTCCGTATGCCACGGAAAACTGGCTGACACTGACGGCGGCGGTGCACAAATGCTGCGCAGCTAGCGCCATTCGACGGCCAACACCGCGGTTCCTGGTGTGTTCGCTGTGCCGTGCGTGTGATCATTGCTTATACAGCCCTCTCGCAGTGTCCGGAGCAAGTATGGTGGGTCTGACACACCGGTGTCAATGTGTTCTTTTTTCCATTTCCAGGAGTGTATGTTGTACAGTACTTGATTTTTCATACTGGCACTACTGGGAACAGATGTTAGCCCTGTCACCATTCTTGGTGCAGTGCTTATATCCCAGAATGGATTTGCATTCTAGAGAAGAGAGGATGAAATAGCTTCCGATACATTCGTCTTTAGAGGAAATGAAGGAACATTTTCTTTGAAAACATAACAGCCGACGTCGTATCCCCCTCCTGCCCAACAGGAAGTTATGCAGAGTTTGTAACGGCTCGGTCAACTGTAAATCAAAGTCCAGGCTTATTTCCATCTATTCTTCGGTGTATATGTGTGTGTGTGGGGGGGGGGGGGGGAGGATTCTTCTTTGTTTGCCGGAATGACAGATTTCATAGCAGGAAGCATCCCAGAGCCGAGTGCTGTTGCCACACGTTGAAACAGAACGAGCTCTAGGAACTTCTATCTGCTCTTATTACACCCGTTCATCGTCTTTCTTTGGGGTACGTTAGGTCAAACACTTCTAATGTTATACGCATTTCTAATAGCCCAGTATTGTTACATTCATTCTGATCTTGCTTTCCTTCCTGCTTCAGAGATCTGGGTTGCTCGTTATGTTATGACTTTGGCCTGGAACTTCTGTTTCTTATCATTTGCTATTTTGTTTAGCAGTTGTATCTGTGAGGATATTAGCTGGGTTTGGTGTTCTTCTAAGTCCTTCTCCTTTTCCTTAACCAAAATTTGGTTTTGCTTTTTGTTGCGGAAGCAGCCAAAGAAATATTTTTATGTCTGTTTGAATTCATTGTATGTATAAAAATCTATTCTTTTTTATTGTGTCTGACAGTTTTTCGGTTGTTTAGTAAAGGGTTTTGTTTCAGATGTAGAATTCTTGGTCGTTATGGAAATTGGGACGTAGGATTTTCCTTAAGATTTACCATTCTTTGATCTTCAACATTTCACCTGGTCCATGGTTGGTGATGGGCAGGCATCGGCTGTGTATAGGACTTTCGGCTTGATTCTATGTTATAGTGCCTTGTTTTTGTATTCCATGACAGGGCGTTTTTGTTATGAGTGTTTTAGATGAGTTGGAAGTCCGATTCAGCTTCATTTATTCAAGTTTTCATAGCCTTTTTCTGAAAGGCATTACAGTTGATCCATTATACAAGGTATTTGAATTCCTTAATTTTTTCTATTATTGACCTTCCACATTATGATCTTTCCACTGTTAATTTTTTGTTTTTCATTCTTTTTGTCTTTTCGAAGGATATTGTGATACCAATTTTTTCTGGTGGTCTTTGTAGTTCGAGGGTCTATTCTTTGGCTTCTTTCCAGGTGTCGGCTAGTAGGGCCATATCATCTGCAGAGACTAGGCAACTGACTTTGATGCCTTTGTTTTCTGTTTCCAGTCGTATTCCACTATGGGTCGTCGTGTCCCACTCTCTGAAAACTCTTTCTCACAAAGAGTTAAGCAGCAGTATGAAGAGTCCATCTCCTGCCCGTAAACAAGTTATAATCTAAAAAGGATTGGAGATTTCCCCCATTTAACTTTGGAGTATGTTTTGATAAAGATTTCCCTGAATATGTTAGTGGTTTTGTTGTCTAGGATTAATTCTTTTAGTATAGATATTTGGCGTTCCCAGTCTATTACGTTTTATGCTTTTCGAAAGTCAGTATTAGTAATAACATACCATTTTGCTCTTAGCTTTTGGCAGGCCATGAGGTTTTTGATGGTTAGAATTTGTTGTGGTCGGGATCTTTCTTGCCTGTAGCTCGCTTGGTATTCTCCAAGTCGATGGTCCAGTTGGGGTTCTTCTCTCTTTAGTATTACTTTAGAAAACATCTTTTATGTTAATGTAAGATCGAGATCCGTCTGTTTTGGACCATTTCTTATGGAGTGGGTGCATGAGGGCCACCTTTCATTCATCTGTGACTCTTTCATTTATCAAAATTTGCTCACACATATTTTGCAGACAGTGTAGAGCATTGATCTTGGCATTTTCCCGAAGTTCAGCTATTACTTGACTTTCTTCGGAGACTTTATAGTTTTTAGATGCGTTGTGACTGTCTGTAGTTTCTCAATGTTGGATGGTTCTCAATTATGGTTGGTAATTTTTCCATGGGTTTTTCAGAGTTGAGGAGGTTTCTGAAATATTCTGCTAATATTTTGCAATTATGCTTGTAGTTTTCGGCAATATTCGCATTTTTGTCTTGGGCATATAACGTCGTTTGGCTTTAGTTGGTTATTTTGCTTTTAAAATTTCCTTATGGTTTTTGATGAAGTCTGTGTTGATCTTAAAGAGGTATAACTATTCTTGTTTTTTTTCTCTTTTTATGATTCGTTTGTATTCACTAATTTTCTTACACTTGAGTTGTGCCTGTTACATTCGTTTCTCTGTCACTGCCACTGCTGTCACCCTTTCTTCTCAGATCAAGGAATGTGGCACAATTTTCTGTCCAACAGGCACTTTGTTTGGCTTTGCTTATGGACGCAAGTGTTCCGATTTAGTTGTTAGGCTTTCTTTTATTTGATCATAGTTTTGGTTTTGCGTGTCTCCAGTTGCCTGGGGAAGCTTATTATCTTTTCTGGATCATAACTTCTGTTTTTGTGGTTGTAATTTGGGTTTCTTTTTCGGCGGGGGTTGGGGAAGATTTTGGTTTTATTTTAGAAAGGTAGCGATCAAACCCTGAGCTGGCTCCTCTGAGGACTTCTACATTTCGTTTATTTTTATGGCACTTCCATTTGACTGTCACGTTATCGGTTTGAAATTCTCCTAGATGTAGATTTGGTGAGACCAATGTATTCTGTTTTTTAGGTAGATTTTTAAATGTTGTGGATATCAGGCTAATGTAGTGTGCTTGGTACAACTGTATAAATCTGATACCATTTTAGTAAGTTCTGTTATGTGCTGGGTATTTCTGACAATTTTTATGTATTTCTTCTCCTTCTCTACCGGGATATTGAAGTCTCCCATTAGTAGCATGTTGTGTTACTTCTGGAATATTTTGCACAACGTCTTCTAGTAGCCCCAGAGATTTCCACCTTTGCTTTGTCCTTCATATTTCATAATTTATGGAGACTCTAGCATTCTCATTGGTGTATATCCTGTTAATAGATTTGAAAGGGAATGTGGAGAGTCTTTCAGACTGTGATTCAAAGTTGACAAAGGAGTCCAAAATATTATGAGGCCATTTCCAAGATGCGGTGTGTTCTTCATAACTTTCTTGCCTACCTTCCCTTTCTGTATTCTGAAACCTCCGGAATAAAAATTGTTTTCATGCATGAATCATTTTTCTTGTAGTGCCGTTATGAGAATTTTGTGGTTTTTTGAGGGTATCTGTAAGAGGTATTAGTTTACAGTTTTTAGAAGAGAATTTGCACTGAAAGTAGCTACGTAACTTGGTGTCTTATATTTCATTATGCTTGAGATTCCAAGATGCTGTAAAGCGTCTCTGTGTAAAGCTGCAGACTCCCTAGAAACTGATTTTCTGCTTGCTCACATTGGTGAAGTGGATTATCTACCTGGGGTAGTTTATTTCACATTAAACTCTTCCATGATTGATAATATTATATATGGAGTGAGCATTATTGTTAGAGCCACTGGTTTACTACAACGATTGTTAACCCTGGAGGTTTTTTTCAACTGTCCCTAATCTGGGGAACAGATGTTGACTAAACGCTGCCCAATCTCTCTTTTTTTTATTTTCACTACGCTGATTTCATTAGTGAATTTGATTTTGCTCGAAACTGTGTTAATTACAAGTTATTAAGAACTGAAAACTTCACTACAGTATGAAATGGGGAACTTTGACAGACCTAATGACTCGAGTTTAGTATGTTGACACCTTTCATTAGGAACACTGGTATTCCGACCTTAAAATAACGTATTTCAAATTCTGTGAAACTAGTTAGTTGGTTCAAATGGCTCTAAGCACTATGGGACTTAACATCTGAAGTCATCAGTCCTCTAGACTTAGAACTACTTAAACCTAACTAACCTAAGGACATCACACACATCCATGCCCCAGGCAGGATTCGAACCTACGACCGTAGCAGCAGTGCGGTTCCGGACTGAAGCGCCTGGAACCCCTCGTCCACCGCGGCCGGCCTAGTTAGTTATCTTCATGTATAATTATAATCAAATATCGAATACACCCAAAATTACTTTCGTCATTTGTACCATTACGTCTCGTAGGTGCCAAACTCTACCACTATACCCATGTTGCATGTAGTAACATAAATCGCTTCTGTATTAGCAAAATCTAACGTAGCCGTATCCACAGAACTCTACGTTCTTATGCCAGGCTTTATAATATCAATCCCATCCCAAAATAGTCGGCCCCGAGCGAAGTAGCATACCCAACATCGATGCCTCAGAGTTTCAAAAAGCCGGTATCCTGTATGTTACTGAGAGCTCTTTGGAAAAATTTCACTTCGCACCTAGGTCATCGATCGCGCAGTACTTTAAAGTTATCAGCAGTTTATACTGTGTTAAATTTCTCCGTGTCAACTAAATACATTTCTGTGCGTTATTATCTGTCTTCGTGCAACTTAATGCATCCACTAACTACTTAATTTGAAGCCAACTAGTTGTTCCACTGTGAGCCTCAGTATGTGCAAGTGCACTGTGACTGCCTCGCCACTATCAAACCGTTTCGTAGGAGTGTGGGATGGTCTGTTTGTAAACATTTAACTCACGTGAAGACTGGAGCTAATCATCATAATGCTTACATCGACAATAAAAGTTGAAAAAGTTACGCTAATTAGAATTTGTGTGGCGAGCATTATTTTAAAATCTACAGCAATTTAAAAAAACTTTCTACAGTGAAATCCGAGAGCCGGTTAAAGAATTGCTGGAAGGTCACGATCCAACGTTAACGACTTAAATTTTTACTTGGTTATGGTCTTGATCAACAGAAGTTGGGAATACATCTGTCTGCCTAATAGTAAATGAAATCTTTATTTCAGGAATTTAAATGCTTTGTCAGTGAAGCCCACATACTTAAACAATCTGTTGACAACTACATTCAAAACACATTAAGGATCTTCGACTACACCAGATAACTGAGAAATAATCCATACTAACAGTTCTTCTCTAGGAAAATATTTTTAAGACTATAAAATGTTTGTACCATACCTGTATTCTAACAGATACAAATTTACTTCGCCATACTCTGTATACATTTCATGATTTTTCAAATAACTTCCGGGAATTCAGCCAGGCAACAATTTCAGCGACCGCCGATATTTCGGCGGGAGAACACCCCGCCATTTTCAAGGTAAACTGCAACGGACAGGCGGCGTTCATGCAAATTTAATACCTCGGTTCTCCGACAGAAGCAGGAAACATAACACACACACACACACACACACACACACACACACACTGAACACTAGTGCCACCAAAGATGACCAAAGTCAGAGCTATCGATAGTGAGACTATGAATTCTCAGGTGAGGCAGCATTGACTCTGTTCCTCTGTTTTTTGACAAGGGAGAAAAAAAAATGGTTCAAATGGCTCTGAGCACTATGGGACTCAACTGCTGAGGTCATTAGTCCCCTAGAACTTAGAACTAGTTAAACCTAACTAACCTAAGGACATCACAAACATCCATGCCCGAGGCAGGATTCGAACCTGCGACCGTAGCGGTCTTGCGGTTCCAGACTGCAGCGCCCTTAACCGCACGGCCACTTCGGCCGGCGACAAGGGAGAGAGCCGGATTCCAAACAGTGTTTAAACAGAAACCTCCATCCCTGTTAACGAGGTTGCTCGCTAATTTAATCTCAACTGCCTCCCTAATGACACTGTCCCAATAGCTGGACGTGCCAATATCTCGGTGTTAGTATATAACATGAGGTGACCAGTATCCAAGCAATGTTCGGCAATAGCAGATCTACTTGGCTGCTGTAATCGTGTGTGCCGTTTATGCTCAGTACATCTGTCCTCCACGGTTCTGATAGTTTGACCAATATATGCCATGCCGCAGCTACAAGGAATACGATATACACCCGCCTTACGCAGTCCAAGATCATCCTTAACGGAACTCAAAAGTGCTCTAATTTTAGATGGAGGTCGGAAAACACATTTCACATCGTATTTCCGTAAAATACGACCGATCTTATTGGACGTGTTCCCTACGTAAGGCAAAAAGGCAGTAGACTTAGGTGTTGACTCAGAATTATCATCAATCACCCGATGTACAGTTGGTCGATAGCGCAACGCACGTTCAATCTGTCTATCACTATAACCATTTTGACGGAATGTAACTTTTACTCGTCGACTTTTGGATTCTGTTTCCTAAGAATTGTATCGTTTTCATTTAATGGTTGCATCTGAAGTGTCTGATTTCACTTGGGATTGGTTGGACGGTGCCTCATGGACCCAAGCTGACTGGGAGTACAACTCCGTTACTGCCCGGCATTTGGCAAAGTTTGAACGTTTTCATCGCGCGGAGTCGGATGTTATATCTCGACGTTCTGTGATAAATCTCACAGAGAAATCTTTTGACGACGCAACCTTATCCGTGCTAGGGAAGGGTTTAAATTTTGCACCCACTCCGAAGAATTTGCCGGTAGTTGATTTTATTAGTTCAATTGAACAGGCAGTTTGCAAACTTCCTCCTGACGCTGCAGAGGAAGTTAGGAGGGAGGCATGCCGTGTTTTGACTAGGGCTCGTCCACCCAAGAGTAATGTAACAGCAGCAGAGAGGGCTGCTTTACGCTCTCTCAAAGTTGATCCCAGTATTGTTATTTTACCTGCTGACAAGGGCAATGCCACCGTTGTTTTAAATAAACATGATTATGTACAAAAGATGCAACATTTACTATCTGATTCAGCGTATCGCAGAATCGATGTTGACCCCACGAAAAGTGTTGAGAGAAAGACCAACAGCCTCCTGAAAAAAAGTGGTTTGTCGCAGGACACAATCAAGAGGCTTAACACCTATAGTGCCGTTCCCCCTAGGTTATATGGCCTTCCAAAGGTTCATAAGGAAGGGGTTCCTTTCCGTCCTATAGTGAGTAACATCGGCGCTCCGACATATTGTGTATCCAAGCATCTTGCTTCTCTGTTGAGTCCACAAGTAGGACGGTGTGAACATCATATCAGGAACTCAGCTGATTTTTTACGTCGTTTGGAGGGACTGAGGCTGAATGACTATGATATTTTAGTGAGTTTCGATGTGGTCTCTCTCTTCACTCGTGTTCCTCTGCTGATTCGTTGCGGTTAATTGAAGCCAGGTTTGGTGCTGATTTAACTAATCTCTTTAGGCATGTGTTGACATCCACTTAATTTTTTATTTAATGACCAGTATTACGAGCAGACAGATGGAGTTGCGATGGGTAGTCCGTTGTCTCCTGTGATCGCAAATTTATTTATGGAAGACTTCGAGGAACGTGCATTGGAGTCGGCGCCTTTAAAACCCGCCTGTTTCTTTAGTTACGTTGACGATACCTTCGTTGTTTGGCCTCACGGTAGGGAGAATTTGAATGTCTTTCTAGAACATCTGAACTCGATCCACCCGAACATTCGTTTTACGATGGAGGTGGAAGAGGATGATTGCCTTCCCTTTCTCGACGTGCTGGTTAGGAGGAAGGATGATGGATCATTGGGACATGCAGTCTACAGGAAACGTACTCACACCGACTTGTACTTACAAGCTAATAGTTGTCACCATTCGGCTCAGCGTGAAGGGGTACTTCGTACCTTGGTACACAGGGCACATGTCGTTTCTGACGCTGAGACTTTGCCAGCTGAGCTGTCCCATCTTGAAGTTACATTCCGTCAAAATGGTTATAGTGATAGACAGATTGAACGTGCGTTGCGCTATCGACCAACTGTACATCGGGTGATTGATGATAATTCTGAGTCAACACCTAAGTCTACTGCCTTTTTGCCTTACGTAGGGAACACGTCCAATAAGATCGGTCGTATTTTACGGAAATACGATGTGAAATATGTTTTCCGACCTCCATCTAAAATTAGAGCACTTTTGAGTTCCGTTAAGGATGATCTTGGACTGCGTAAGGCGGGTGTATATCGTATTCCTTGTAGCTGCGGCATGGCATATATTGGTCAAACTATCAGGACCGTGGAGGACAGATGTACTGAGCATAAACGGCACACACGATTACAGCAGCCAAGTAGATCTGCTATTGCCGAACATTGCTTGGATACTGGTCACCTCATGTTATATACTAACACCGAGATATTGGCACGTCCAGCTATTGGGACAGTGTCATTAGGGAGGCAGCTGAGATTAAATTAGCGAGCAACCTCGTTAACAGGGATGGTGGTTTCTGTTTAAACTCTGTTTGGAATCCGGCTCTCTCCCTTGTCAAAAAACAGAGGAACAGAGTCAATGCTGCCTCACCAGCGAATTCATAGTCTCACTATCGATAACTCTGACTTTGGTCATCTTTGGTGGCACTAGTGTTCAGTGTGTGTGTGTGTGTGTGTGTTATCTTTCCTGCTTTTGTCGGAGAATCGAGGTATTAAATTTGCATGAACGCCGCCTGTCCGTTGCAGTTTGCCTTGAAAATGGCGGGGTGTTCTCCCGCCGAAATATCGGCGGCCGCTGAAATTGTTACCTGGCTGAATTCCCGGAAGTTATTTGAAAGTTGTATACGCCAGGAGAAACTCAGGTCTCACATTTCATGATTTTGTCATAACTTGATAAATGCAGCGATATGTGGCAATAACGCTGGAAGGTCTGAAGGTGACTGATGTATGCTCAAATAGGCTACCGGAGGTCTAAATGCGCGGTTGTCACTGACTGTACCAGACTGCTAGTTCATATATACCTTAAGCATGGTATTTAACCATAGAAATTGTTCTTCATTACTAACAACGTATCTGCGAATTTAAGAGCTCATCTTTTGGTTTTGTCTATAAAACTATACCCTTAAAGAACTCTTCTTATTGCAACGAAATTAAATCTAAAACATAGTCGACTAATTGTCCATATCGAACTTTACAATTATGATCGACTCTCCACACTGCAAGAACCATTTTCACGTCTTGCATACCGGACACACCTATTTCCGCCGCTGCTCATCCACGCCATGTTGCCCAGGGTCCTGTTATGCAGGGTGAGTCACTATTGCCACCTAGAATAACTCCGAAAGTATGATAGAAGCTGAACGGGAGCCATAATATGACGTTGGTCTTTCGCTGCTGGGTGGGGTCACTTAAATTTTGATTTTTTGACTGGGATGCTACAGTTTGGTACTTACTTTCTGATAGCGGCTATCGAGACGAATCCAATGATGTGTAACAGTAAGGTCTTTGAAGTTCAACGAAGGTCACAAAGGTGGCATGATCGTCCATTTACAGAAGGTGTTCGAAGGATTGACCATTGGTATCAATGCAGTGCTACAAACTTCTTATCATGGATTGAGAGGTATTCATTATCACTTCGACACTTATCGAAGCACATGCTCTGACAATTCTTTCTCGTATCTCGTGCAAATAGTAAATATTTGCCGAATACAGCGTATCCATCTGACGTGCCAATTGATATGTAAACACCATTCGACGGTTTCGCAGTACAACACTAATAGGAACGGTAAGACTAGAATCGTCGAAACAAGCGAATGTGAATGGTGTGTTCCTTCCAAGAACAAGTCGATATGCTTCTCATTTACGGAGAATGCCAACAAAATTTAGTGAAAGCTAGAGACTTATACGCTGAAAGTTATCCCCAACGCCGGCCGCAGTGGCCGAGTGGTTCTAGGCGCTACAGTCTGGAATCGCGCGACCGCTACGGGCGCAGGTTCGAATCCTGCCTCGGGCATGGATGTGTGTGATGTCGTTAGGTTACTTATGTTTAAGTAGTTCTAAGTTCTAGGGGACTGATGACCTCAGAAGTTAAGTCCTATAGTGCTCAGAGCTATCTGAACCATTTATCCCCAACGTACACACCTTACACGTCGTACATTTAAAATGTGTATCATAGTTTGAGAACAAGTGAATCTTTAACGCATCGGAAACATATTCAGCAGAGAAAAGTTACTAACGAGGAAACGTAAATTTATACTCTTGCCACTATGGATCGAGATCCTTGTGTTAGTTCACGTCAAATCGCAAGGGAATCTGGTATGAGCCATAGTGCTGTTCTTCGTGCTCTGCATCGCCATAAATATCACCCTTACCATATCAGTCTCCACTAATAATTATCTGGTACGGAATGCATGCACCGCATTGAATTCTGCCGATGGGCTCAACGTCATATTCAGAAGGATCACACATTTATAAACTTGATTTTATTTACTGACGAGGCAACATTCACGAGCTATGGAAATGTTAATTTGAATAACATGCATTACTGGACAACTGAAAATCCATGTTGGCTGCGGCATGTTGCATACCAAAAACCGTGGTCGGTGAATGTAGGTTGTGGGATTCTGGAGGACAGAATTATAAGCCTCTGTTTCATCGAAGGAAATCTTAATGGTACGACGTACACCACATTCCTGCAAGAAAGATTAGGTCTGTTATTGGAAGAAATACCTTTAGAAACCAGGAACAGAATTTGGTATCAACACGATGGATGTACGGCACATTTTTCGCTGATGGCTAGAAACGAGTTGCAGAGACAATTCCAAGTTCGTTGTATTGGACGCGGAGGAAATGTGTCGTGGCCGGCTCGTTCGCCAGACTTGAAACCTCTGGATTTTTTCTTGTGGGAATTCGTAAGAGACATTGTTTATAAAGACGTTCCCACTTCACTTGAACATATGTGAGAGGGAATTGTCAGGGCATGTGCTTCGATTAAGTACCGATGTGACAAGGAATACGATTCAATCCATGAGAAGAAGCTTGCAGTACTGCATTGATACCAATGGTAATCACTTCTAACACCTTCTGTAAACGGACGTTCATGCCACCTTTGTGACTTCCGTTGACCTTCAAAGACCTTACTGTTGCACATCATTGGATTCGTCTCGATAGCCGCTATCTTAAAATAAGTACGAAACTATAGCATCCCACTGAAAAAAACAAAGTTGAAGCGACCCCCCAGCAACAAAAGACCAACGTCGTATTATGGCTCCCGTTTTCCCATGCAACTTTTGTCCCACAAACTTTTCAACTTCTATCATACTTTCGGAGTTATTCTAGGTATCAATAGTTAGTGACTCATCCTGTATATACGAGGGACGTTCAATAAGTAATGCAATACTTTTTTGTGATGGCAGGCTTTTTCGGGGTTTCAATGCACAATATTATTTCCCTCTCTTTTTGCTACAAAACCCTATTTTTCAATATAATTACAGTTCAACGCCACGGTATAATGCCACCTTACAGTAAGGGCCTGCCTGCCTGCATGGTACCACTCTACTGGACGACGTCGGAGGCAACGTCTTGCTGCATTGATAACCTCCGAATAACGCGCGTACTGCTTTGCGGGCTAAACAGATGGCGTTCAGAAGATGCGAGATCCCGGCTGTCGGGCGGACGAGAAATGACAGTCCAATGAAGTTTTGTGAGCTCATCTCGGGTGCAAAGGCTTGGGTGTGGCATTGCGTTGTCATGGAGAAGGGGAAGTTCGTTTGCATTTTTGTGGCGATGAACACGCTGAAGTCGTTCTTCAGTTTCCTGTACACTTCATAGTTGATCGTTGCACCATGAGGGAGGACATTAAACGGAATAACCCCTTGAGTGTCCCTGAAGACCGTTCCCACGGCTTTACCGGTTGAGCGTGCTGCTTTGAACTTTTACTTCGGAGGAGAGTTGGTGTGGCGCTACTTCATGCACTGCCGTTTTGTTTCCGGTTCGAAGTGATGAAGACATGTTTCATTGCCTGTGACGTTGTTCGACAAAACATTGTCGCCCTCAGCCTCATAACGACCAAGCAATTCCGCACAGTTGGTCCTTCGATGCTCTTTATGGTCTTGTGTTAGGCGGCGAGGACCCAGCAGGTACACACCTATGAGTATCCCAACTGGTGGCCGAGTGTGTCATCGCCGCCAACAAAGAAGTCTAGTTGAGCAGCGAGATGTCTGACTGTGATCCGTCCATCACCTTGAATGAGAGTATTCATACGTTTCAACACTGCAGGACTCACAACTGTGTGCGGCCGATCAGCACACTAGAGACAAGAAAGCTTTGTGCGGCCGTGTTTCGATGATGATAGATACGTCGCTCAAGGACTCCCCTTGTTTCTGTTCGCTTTTAGGTCTCGGTATGCATTCTGCAGGCGCCTGTGAATACCTGCAATGCCGTGGTTTTCATCCAAAAGAAACTCAATGACTGCGCTCTGCCTGGAACGTCAGTTTGGGGACTACGTATAGTGCCACCACCTACCCGAATGTCATGAAGCTATAGGGGAATATACCACGATATCCCACAACAAAGTCTGCAGTTTTTCAAACGTAATTGCCCGAGAGAAAACTGTGTTGTATTAATTATTGAACGCCCGTCGTTCATGCGCACATGTTCCTCCACAAATGTTACACCATGGTGAATAACATCCCGTTGGGGTCCAGTAGCAAGCAACAACGGTGTTAGTGCGTAGCGATCGGGTGAAGGCGTGTTTGGTATGCAAGTTGGTAAGCTAGTTCTTGCAGTGTGAACGGTAGACACCAGTAGAAAAGTAATAAAGTAAGTCAGTAATGTTTAGATTTGTGTCGTGACGGTAGGACAAGGTTTCTAGAGGCGAAATTTCTTGGGCACAACCGGAAGGTTACAGTTTGCACCTCGAAATGTCTTGTTTTTCGAAGTAAAGAAAAATTTCTATGGCGGAATGCCATGAATTATATCATACATAAACGTTTAACAACAGCTACCTAAAATTTGGCAAAGTGGATAACATCAAAATATGGTTAATTCATTCAAGTTCTACATCTACATCTACATACATATTCTGCAAGACACCGTACAGAGCGTACCCTGTACCTCAACTACCGATTTCCTTTCCTGTTACATCCGCAGCCAAGATGACTAACTCCAGTGCTTCATTTCGCGTAAGGTACTAGCTTTTGTGGACGATTTGTATTTCCAACTTATTCTCAACGTTTTTCATTTATGCAAAACTTGCAGATAGTTGCTTCCGTGGAACACAGGCGACCGTTCCCTACTTTTTTTTTTCACAGAGCGAGGGGAAAATGACTGACTAGATGCCTTCGTATGAGGCCTGTTCCTCGCACCTTATCTTCGTGGTTCTTATGCGAAATGTGCGGTGGAGGCAGTAGAATCTGCTCGGCATCCCCCGACGGAGGTTCGAGTCTTCCCCCGAGCAGGGGTGTGTGTTTGTTGTCCTTAGCGTAAGTTAATTTAAGTTAGATTAAGTAGTTGGTAAGCCTAGGGACCGATGATCTCAGCAGTGTGGTCCCATTGGAACTTACCACCGCAGTAGAATCATTCTGCAGTCAGCTTCAAATTTCGATTCTCTAAATTCTCTCAATAGTGTTCCTGGAGAAGAACATAGCCGTCCATCCAGGGATTCCAGTTTGATTTCCCGAAGAATCTCCTAGTACTTGCAAGTTATTCGAACCTACCAGGAACAAATCTAGCAGCCCAGCTCTGAACTGCTTCGAAGTCTGCCTTTAGTTCGGCCTGATGCGGATCCCAAATACTCGAGCAGTACTCAAAACAAGTCACACTACCGTACTAAACGCGGTCTCCTTTACATATGAACCACACTTTCTCAAAACTCTCCTAATAAACCGAAGTAGACCATTAGCCTTCCATGCTCCAGTCCACACAGGCTCGCTCCATTTCAAATCACTTTGGAACGTTACACCCAGATATTTAAAGGACGTGACTATTTCAAGCAGCACACTACTAGTGCTGTATTCGAACATTACGGGTTTTTTCCCTACTAATCAGCATTAACTTACATTTTTCTACCTTCAGACTCGGCTGCCATCCAAAACACCACCTAGAAATTATGTCTAAGTCATCTTGCATCCTCCTAAACCCATTCAATAACGACACATTCCTGTACACCACAACATCATCAGCAAACAGTTGCAGATTGCTGACCACCCTGCACGTGAGATTATTTATGTAAACGGAAAATAATAGCGATCCAATCACACTTTTCTGGGCCACTCCTGACGATCCCTATGTCTCTCATGAGCACTCACCGTCATGGACAGTGTACTGGGTTCTATTTCTTAAGAAGTCTTCGAACGACTCACGTATCTGAGAACCTATTTCATATGCTCGTGCCTTCGTTAACCGTCTGCAGTGAGACACCCTGTCAAATTCTTACCGGAAAGCCGGCTGGACTGGCCGAGCGGTTAAAGGCGCTGTAGTCTGGAACCGCACGACCGCTACGGTCGCAGGTTCGAATCCTGCCTTGGGCATGGATGTGTGTGATGTCCTTAGGTTAGTTAGGTTAAAGTAGTTCTAAGTTTTAGGGGACTTATGACCACAGCAGTTGAGTCCCATAGTGCTCAGAGTCATTTGAACCATTTGAATCTTACCGGAAATATAGAAACACGGAACCTGCCTGTTGCTCTTCATACATAGATCGCAGTCTATCACGTTTCGCACGTGTGATGCTTAGCGGACAGAAACTTTCTGCCCCCAAGTAAATATATGATATTCGATCTCAGACTCTGTTCAAGAATTCTACAGCAGCGAACCGATGTTAAGAACAGTGGTCTGTAATTCTGTAGGTCCGTTCCTTTATCCTTCTTATATTCAGTAGTCACCAGCGCTTTTTTTTTTTCATGCGCTAGATAAATGAAATATACGTAAGGGGCCTGCGCCGTAGAGTACTGTTTATAACACCGAATTGGGACTCCATCCGGACTAGTCGGCTTAGGTAACACTCATTTCACAAGACTTTCTGCGAACGTGACGTCATTTTGACGTCACGCTCAACGTCAACATCCGCTGAACTGCTGTCGACTGCATAACAAGCAAGAATATGAATGTTATTGCTTCTCGTGTCACACGCACCAATTTCAGCTGTCAAATGGTTCAAATGGCTCTGAGCACTATGGGACTTAACACCTATGGTCATCAGTCCCCTAGAACTTAGAACTACTTAAACCTAACTACCCTAAGGACATCACACAACACCCAGTCATCACGAGACAGAGAAAATCCCTGACCCCGCCGGGAATCGAACCCGGGAACCCGGGATTTCAGCTGTCCTCTTAGATTCCTGCTTAACCACACACTCGGAAATCGCTACACATTCGGAAACACAGAGCCTAATATTTGTAAGAAGGAAGATTATGAATTCTATTGATGCTCGTTTCAGTCGCAGCAATTAAAACTGTCTTCTTAGTTTTCTGCCTAACCACACACTTGACAGTCACCACATATTCATAAATAAACAGCGAAATATTTGTGTCAGGGGGAATATAAATGCTATTGTTCTACTTTTCACTCGCAGAAATTTTAGCTGTCCTCTTAGGTTCGTGCCTAAGTCCAAGCACAGCCAAATATTTATTTCATCATTCGTTCTCTAATCACACTTAAATGTAAATAACATCGAATTTTGCAGAACATAATTGTACTTCATTCGTAAGATAGTCCGAGAAACGCTTAACAACATTGAGATGAAAAAGAAAACATTTTCATGTAGGAAGATGCCAACATTCATCCCTCGGCTCCATGAAACACAGCATTATCCATTAGGCCAGCACCTTATCTGGCGATTATCCAAGGACAATCATGTTTTGGTTCCATACTGTAGCGCCTAGAACCGCTCGGCCACTCCGGCCGGCTTATGTTAACATGTTTGTAATAAATTTTCAGTGCGCCGTTACCTTGAAACGTCGTAGTGCAAATATTTTTACAGTTGTGTTCCATGCATAAATTATTGATGGAACACTGTTATAAAAAAGCTCTCACTGTCGACAAATCATTATGTGACTTCTAATTATAACAATAATTATAATAAATAGTACCGAGAAAGGAGCGTTTTTATAAATCTCCGATATGCATGCATGAAGTCGTGTAAGAAGTCCGTGTCGAACGCTAATGGAGACCGATAGCAATTCTTTTGTGTTACCCTGGCGACTTATTTGTTTTCAACTGTTTCTCTATGCCAGCGATGCCTGTTGCCATATGGTCCATAAGGGAGTCCGTACGATGGTCAAACGACGGTATGTTTGTATGTTTCTCGTGCGTGAATGATTTCTGACACGCGAAATTTAAAACTTTGGCTTTCCTTTTTCTATCTTCTACAGCAACACCAGACTGTACAAAGAGTGACTGTATAAAAGCCAAGACCCGCGTAGCGTTTTTACACAGGACCAAAATTTTCTCGGGTTCTCAGCCAAATAGTTTGTTAAGGTATGACGGTGGTAGCTGTTGTATGCTTCGAGCATAGATCCTTTTATTGACGCACGAATCTCTACTGGTCTTTGCCTGTGGTCACTCTCTTTTGAACCAAGAGTGCTACAACTCTTGCTTCCTCAGCATTTTCCGAATTGCGTTGTTAAACCACGGTGGGTCTTTTCCGTCCTTAATCCACTTACTAGGCGCATACTTCTCCAGAGCACGACTTAAAATCCGTTTCAACTTTGACCATAATCCTTACGTGTCTTCTGGAACTAAATTATATCAATTCACTGTCTAAGTGAGATTCTAACAACAGCTTATCTCCTCTTTCTAGAAGTAAGTTCTGATAATTTTCCCTTGCTGATGTGTCAAAATTTGCGATATATCCGAGGACAATCTGTTTTCAAAAATACAAAAACAGGCGAACTTCTTTAATTTATTAAACTGTGACTCAATCAAAGAGGAGAAAATTAACCAATATATTAAATATAGAAGAATATCTTACGTGATATTGAGGGTGGTCTCCAAAATCCTCCATACCTCACCTATGGATCCTCCAACTCTAACAACTACACCATTCAGCTCTTCTATTATAGTGAAGTATGGATCCTGCAACAAATGAGGACTATGGTTATATGAATGAAGTGAATAAAGTGATTTAAATATAATATATTTCTAATATTAGAACAAATAAGCCCTCGGTCATAAATATTAAGTCAAAATTAACCAGGTTTCAACGCTACTATGAGCGTCGTCTTCAGAATTAAACTAACTGTTGTAAAGCATAATAGGTATATATAACATTAATAAACTAAAGTGTGTACTGACTGGAAAGAGATGCAGGACTTACAAGTCACATTATAAAAAAAATCTAAGCCGGATAGGCGACGTCATGGAAAGTTGTAAATAAGATAAGATGGCGAACCGCTATGCGCTGCTCGTAACTGAGTGAACACGAGTTACAACAAAACTGAGGTGCCCACGTCAGAAAGTGTGGGCAAGTAAACATGGTGTTGCTACGAGCGCCATCTAGTAGCCGCAGAAACAACTAAGCTACTGTACATTCAAAATTAGACACATGAAATAGTAATGAAGCTGATTCAGGCATAACGTAAGCACTAGTAATAATAAGATGAAGTTAAATATTTACCTGCTCTAAAAAGAGATACATTTTGTAACGTAAAAAAACCTCAGTTATGACATAAAAGAAAACCGAGCGGGGTGGCGCAGTGGTTAGACACTGGACTCGCATTCGGGAGGACGACGGTTCAATCCCGCGTCCGGCCATCCTGATTTAGGTTTTCCGTGATTTCCCTAAATCACTCCAGGCAAATGCCGGGATGGTTCCTCTGAAAGGGCACGGCCGACTTCCTTCCCAATCCTTCCCTAATCCGATGAGACCGATGACCACGCTGTCTGGTCTCCTTCCCCAAACCAACCAACCAACCATAAAAGAAAGCAGCAAAGACGTAACAGGAAAATAACATTTCGGCAAACTGCATGAGGAGATCTGAATCAAAGATCAAGCAACGGCTTTATACAGTCGAAAAAGTTTTTATTTCGCAGCTGCAGCTGTTTGTTGAGAATGAGACCATCATGACGAGATGGATGTTTGAAAATCTCCAGTTCCTCTAAAACATCTAGCCTACGCCCCTTCTTTTCGGTATGCAGAATATTGCTATCGCCAGTGGCTTTAGGCACGTGTCCAGTAATTAAGAGATGATCGGCAAAGGATGAATTTAGGGGACTGGTGCCGTTTTTTCCCAAAAGATGTTCTTTATATCTGATGGTGAAAGCACGTCCAGTTTGCCCTATATAATAGGAGGAGCAGGTATCACAGATGATCTTATAAACGCCAGAACTTCCTGTAGGGGAGCGAGTGGATTTCAAATTATGAATGAAGTTTCTCTTCAGATTGTTATTAGTAGGGAAGACGACATTGCAGTTGTATTTGTTGCGAAGCATGCGTTGAATCTCATAGGAAATGGGTCCTACGAAAGGAATAGAAAAACGTTTTTTCGGGTTAACTTCAGCGCGTGAGGTGTTGAGCGTAGTAGTTCTTGCAGTTTTCTTTTTGAGGATATCGTCCACTATGTTAGGCGTATATTCATTATTGACTGCTATGGTTTTAAGTAAATTAATCTCCTCATTAAACTTTTCTGTTGAAAGTGGTATAGCGGTGGCTCCGTGGACGGCAGAGTGAAAAAACGCCATTTTTTGAGACTGTGGATGAAAAGAGGAAGCAGGCACGATTTGGTCAGTATACGTTTCTTTTAGAAAAATATTTAAAGTGATGTTATTGTCTTCTATTGTAAGCGTCAAGTCTAAATAATGTAATTTGCGGTTTTCGTTTTCGAGTTCAATAGTGAAAGAAATTTTTTCATGGAGATTGTTAAAAAGTTTAAATATGTAATCAATGCTATGGGCGGGTCCGTTATAGATGACTAGAACATCATCAACGTATCTTGTGTAAGAAAGGATACCTAGTAAAGCGGCTGAGAAACGGTTAAACAGCTTTTTTTCCCAAGGAATTGGTGAAGATGTCGGCAAGGATGCCGGCTAAAGGGTTGCCCATAGCGAGCCCATCAGATTGCTGGTACAGTGTTCCGTTGAATTCAAAGTAGTTGTACTTGACAACGACGTTAATGAGATTCATAAAATCAGTAATCTGGTCATCTGATAGATCTTTTTTAAATTGACGTAAATTTTCTTCCACAATGATGAGCGTCTCATGTACCGGGACATTGGTATAAAGATTTTTAATATCTAAGGAAAAGAGCTTGGTGTCTGAACTGCATACTAAGTTTTTAATATTTTGGACCAAAACGTACCTGTTGGGAACGGAATAATTATTTTCGAAAACGAAAGATTTTTTCAAAGTTTCGTGTAGAAATCGGGTCAAATCGTGATATGCGCTATTCATGCTATTGGAAATTGGATGTATTGGATGATTAGGTTTATGAATTTTGAACTGGGACCGACGTTTAGGGGGCTGAGAGTTCATATTAATGAGTAATTTCTTTTGGAAAGGTTTTATAAGAAATTTTGCATTGTTAATGGCTGACCTCACTTCTTTCTGTAGTTTAGGAGTCGGATGCTCATGCAGCTCCGATATGTTGTTTTCACTGAAGAAATTTTCAGTTTTAGAAACATACTCAGAAATATAAGCAATGGCTAGACAACAACCTTTATCGGATTTAGTTATTAAAGCATTTGCTGTTTTAAGTTTATTGTTAATGGAAGTTACTGAAATTTTGTCGTTATGAGTAGCATTAGGCAAAGTAGTTGTATTTTTCTTTAGAATGCGGGTTACATCATACGGAATTCTGGATTGAGAAGCATTATCTATCTTATTATAATCGACACCGATTTTTAAATCAACAAGCATATTTTCTCTCACATTTCTGTCTGACAGGTTAGGCCTGACGTTATATTTTAGTCCTTTTCCTAACAGGACTTTTTCATTCTGAGTAAAGAAGATGTTGGTTTTATTTAAAATTCTTTCATGGAAGACGTGACTGCTTTTTTGAAATGTATTCTGAGGGCATTTTTCGTTGGAAAGCAGACAAAAAAGATGGCTGAGCTTCTAGTGTTTCTGCATTATACCTATTTTACAAATCTCTAGATGTTCGTTAATTTGTGTGCACATGTCGTCAATATTAAAATTATTTTTAACGCTATAAGTATTTGTGATATTTAAGTACAAATGGTGTGCTTCCTCGTTAGGACGGTCTTTTTTAGCGTACACCTCTTTTATCCTATTACAAATAATATTCTTAATGATAGGTCTAAAGGATTTTGGATTTTTGTTACAAACAGAAAAATAGATGTAGGCTTTTGTATAAGTCGGGACGAGTCCCCTTTTTTCACACTGCATCTTAAAATAGATAGCCATACTTGTATTTAAAATTTTCTCTTTTAATGCTTTATATTTCGAAGCAGCCTTAGATAACTGGGCAGACAAAAATCGTAAAACTTTCAACATAGATGCTGAGGTTCAGTGACCGTGTCACTTGACCAATTTTGACTTAAGTCAAAATTGACCAATTTTGACTTAATATTTGTGACTGAGGGCTTTTTTGTTCTAATATAATTCTGACGCGGTCACTGAACCTCAGCAGCTATGTTCAAAGTTTTTATATATTTCTAAAGCAGTGGCTGATGTGCAAACTCTTACGACACGGACACGAGATTTTATGTAGTTAGTGACAGAAGAGATGTTGGTAAATATAAGGAGAAAAAACTATATTTCTTCCAGACGTACTTCGGGCAACAAAAGGAGCACATGTGTATCTCTAACCTTAAAAAAATATAAAAAATAAACTTTGTAAGTTACGCAACCATTTGCAACAAATCACACACCTGTATCTAGTTTAATTGCTTAGAAATAGTTTTTGTAGTCAGGGAAAGACTTTATACTCACCCTGTATTTCTATGCTTCTCAAGTTACTTTAATGCAGCCTCATTAACGTTTCTTTTCTGTGTATCAGGATTCACACAGAGTTTTTTTCTTTTAGGTTAAAATTGTTTTTAAACTTTCCGAAGTACTCTACCTGTGTCAGACCTTCTTTCTGTTATTTCATTCTCTGCTGAAAAACAACGTCTAACATGTGACTCTGACGCACACACGACTAAATTCCATTATTGCTATGACGAGAATCAGAAAAATGTTTAATAGTCACGTTACATTGTTTTAAAACACTACGTCCGGTTGCAGCTAATTACTTGTCAGTAGGCTGTGATGACAACCTTTGTCAAGTTTATTTCGCGCTGGACATAATGTGATAGGCACGAATTCGGTTTTAATGTCTATGCGCATGTGAGATAATCATGTGACCTTCATTAGCGTGCACGTCGAATGGCTTTCTGGAAGCTGTAAACTCGATTTGCCAAATCTAACACGCGACACGCGTGAATAGCTGTGATATTTGACTGGTTAAGTTAAACAGGTTTGTGCTAGTTGGTCGAAATCAGAACTCTGTTCAGAGGTCCGCATTTACTGCCGCTGTAGCGGAATCACCTGCATTCATTCCAACGAATAAGTGAATTGTGCTATTGTTACGGATCCCGCGCTTGGAGCCTCATTTAATGTATTGTTTACCAGAGTAATATTCACAGCGAGCACGTACCGGGAATGGGGTAAGCATGTAAACGTGTCTCAGAAGCCGCTTCTGGTTCACATATGTGCTTCAGTATTGCGATGACTTGCAGTGAACTGAGTGTATAGGATGGAGGAACAGAAATACTAAAATTATGGTACAATAAGTACTTTTGAGAAAAAATAGAAATGAAATGGAAAAATCTAATTTAGTGTAACAAATAAAGGTCTGGATGGTCACTGAACTAGACAGGAGTAGCCAGCAACTCTTGAACAGAGTAAGACCTCCAACGTAAAAACTGAGGGTGAAGATCAGATACCACAAAAAATTTAGAAATATGTACTACACTTATCTCGTAATTAGCTCAGACGGACAACTGGTTCTCACTTAAATGTGATTCGGCCCTCACATCAAAATATCAATTGCACTCAGTTAAGTTGAGGCGTATAGCAATGCGTGCACCATGCAGACCACTAACTAGGAGATTCTCCCGCCAATCTATGAATCCAGCATCCTTTCAGAGGAGGATGAAGGTTGTTCCATGTTATCGGAGCCATCGACCCCAGGGATTTTGCCGCCTCGGGCGAAAATTTCAAAAGCCGGCCCCCTTCTTCCCCACCTGGCATTTTCAGATATATTCAACGTTTTTCTCAATGTCCTCCATTCACGACGTCTTATTTTCATATATCACACTTACTCATAAGCTTTTTGACGTGGATACGCCTTTAAGACCAGACCTCGGATGGTCCCGGTAGGCGACTCGTGACCTGAAGACGGAGTGCTATGCATGGGTCACTAATTCGTGAAACAGATGTGAAGCGTTTACAGTGTAGCAATCAGCACAGCAGAGTGGTGTACTGCATTGTCGACGGTATTGTTGGAGCTTCTGCAGTACGAACTGGAAGTTCATAGAACACAGAGTGCGTTAATATAAATACTTCATTTGTTGAAAAATAAACAGCTCGATAAATCACGTTTCTTTCAGTATGTACATAGCAATTAAGTGAAAACGGCTATCGTCGGATATAGAGAAAGCGTGCTTTCTGACACGCCATGACCACGATTTATGGCTCAAAACAAACAGTTTTTAAAGCACTTTAGTTTATTGTAGGGAAAAGTTACAATGAAATCATAAATAGAGATGTTGAAATGTAAGCAATGGGAAACAACGAAACTGGAGAAACAGTTCGTGCTCTTTGCTTTAGTTCCAAAATAAGATGTGATATGATTTTTCCTAACATTCTTGATATAAATATCTACTGATTATGGTTTCAACACCAAGAAAGAAGCTACAGACAAAGCAAATAAATATTAATGCAGAGGAGCGTGGCAATGACAAGATGAATGTGAATGGTAGGTTCAAAGTGGAGGGCGTGGTGGGAGAGGGATGTCAAGCATCTTTAGACGTGTGAATACCGCTCAATCACAATGTCTGAGTTCAAAATACCAAGGCATGTGACGGGTAGAGCCTATTTTACTTATTCTTTGCTTATTTATTACAGCGCATTTTTCTCAGCGACACTGCCATCGGTGTTCAAAGTTGCCATGTAGGGGCTGTTAGTCCATCATACGCTCACATACATTTTTATTTCATTATTATTAGTTTTTTCACTTCTGTAGGAGCTTTGAAGGTGAAGCAGGTACTTTTCAGATATTACGAAGACGTATGGTGGAAACTGACTTGGCAAAACTGCCAGTAGTAAGTTTTGCTACTTCAAAAGACGCAAACAAATTGATTAACTCCTGTGCTTTATTTGTCATCTGTTTCACACAACAGTAGATTATTTCCCATTAGATACTAGCTTTTATGAATCATTTGTATTTCCAATTACTCTCACATTTTTTCATTTATGCAAAACTTACAGATAGTTGCCTCTGTGGACCATAGCCGACTGTTACCTATTCTTTTTTCACAGAGATGTAGCCGTGGGGGGACAGCTTCCTGGGGATGACATCATGTGCCACATTGTGTTCCGTGTAGTCCTCCCAGACTAATATGTCTGCTTGCTAGGTTTCCTTGATTTCCACGTGCATTGATATCCAGTGTCAAGGTCTCTGAACTCCAGACAGATTAATAAAGAGTAACATTGGAAACTGTCTGGTACGTCACAACAGGAAGCCTGATTGTTAAAGAGTCATTTTTAACTATTTTCTTTCATCCAGTTATTATTTTGTAAGAACGTTTCCACAAAATTGTCTTAGTGAAATTATTTTTGAATTTTGCGCAAACATTGCACAGAGAAACTCTAATTTATTAATTAATTAACAGTGAAACTCTACGGAGAGACTTAAAATCTCAGAATGTATGAGCTCTATAACATTTTTGGGGATTTTCTGAGAATATTAGGTGCATGTAATAGCAAGAATAATAGTGAGAATTCTTAGAGAACTAAAAACTTTTACATGTGAAACGGAAAGTCGGGTATAAAACGGTATGAAGTTTACGGTTTACTGTCTGCCGGCGGAGAGAAAAGGTGAATCGGAACACAAGCTCGGACTGGAGAAGTATGGGGAAAGCAATCGCTGCGTCCTTTCCAAAGGAACCATACGCCATTTGCATTAAACGATGTACAGAAACCATGGAAAACCTAAATCCGGATGACTGCATGTAATTTCAATTCCACAATACGCCAACTAAACTTTCTTCACATCACTTCTGACCTGCATTGCACCTTGGATATAAGGCATCAAGTAAACCCAATAACATGAAGTGTCGGCGAGGTACTCGTAGATTTCTCAATTACATATAGCATTTTGAGTTGAAAATGGAATCCTTGTAGATTCTGAACTGACTGTGCGACTACAGTCACGAGGAATCCGGAAAGAAGTACCACTTACGAGAATATCAGACCAAACACTTCATACGGAATGTTTGTTTACTAAGCACATACGAAAGGACAGGCGGAGCTGAACAAAATGACGCATCGGAGAGTGCTCCTATTTATAAATCCATACAATATTCTACCAAATTACGATATTCGACCAACGAGTAAGTAATATAACCTTACAAATAATTTCAGGAGACAGAAATCGAAACGGTAGTCAGGCACGTCACCAGCAGGTGACTGTAGCCACTACATTACGGATACGACGCAGAGTGTATGGCAGTTGTACAATGTCCGCTCACATTAATGTGACCACCTGCCAAAAACCTGAATAGCCACTTTTGCACAGCGGATCGCTGCAAGACATGCAGGAAGAGTGTCAGTGAGGTTCTGGAAGATAATGACAGGGATGTGAAGCCATACTGACTCTAATGCAGTGGCCAGCTACTCCAGATTTCTCCGCTGAGGATCCATGGCGCGAACAGCCTGATGGAAGTGGTCCCACAAAATCTCAATTGGGTTTAAATCTGGGGAGTCAGGATGTTAGGGGAATACGTAAAACTCATCCAGGTTTTCTTCGAACCACGCATGTACATTGCGAGCTGCGTGACACGTTGCATTATCCAGGTGGTAGATGCCATACTGCCGAGGAAAATCAAACTACATGTGGACAAGGTATCCAAGGATAGAAGCGTAATTGTGTTGATAATAGCGCCTTCCAGAACGACGAAACTGAATGCCACAGTGCTACGAAAACGTTCCCCAGACCATAACTGTTGCAGAGTGTTTCCTTTCAGACGTTTTACGCCGTACACGCCAACGACCATTTGTCCAATGGAGCATAAACCGTGATTCATCTCAAAAGGCCACCAGTCGCCATTCACTAGGCTCGAGATGCGTTATATGCATGCAAATTTCAGCCTTCGTCGCCGATGTACAGCAGTCATAATGGGTGCATGAACCAGGTCCCTACTGCAGAGGTCTATACGCAGCAACTCCGCTGACGGTTATTGAAGACACACTGCTGGTAGTCTCCCGAGTCATCTGGGCAGCCTGCTGCTCAACAGTTGCACTTCTATTCGCCCGTACACATTTCCGCAGCTGTCATTCTCCCCTGTTATCTATGGTCAGCAGCGCACCATAGTTGCCTCCGCGCTGGTTCTGGACGGTGCCATTTTGCCATGCATGCTATACTTTAACCACGGCGGCACGCGAACAGTTTACAAACTTGGTCCGAAAGCCAACGATCATGCCCTTTTGGGCGTCAGATAAATCGTTCCGTTTCCGCATTACAACAACGACTGCACTGTTTTCCACGTTACCCTGACACGCTTTATATATTCTTCACTGCTAGTGTTACCACCTGCCATCTGTGGGTGGTAACGGTATGTTGACATCTATCACATGCGGCGGTCACGTTAATGTGACTGGACCGTGTGTGTGAATTGCGCTTAGATGGAACATTAATACAAGTAAAAAGACTGAGTGGTGTCTTAACAAGCAGAAGAAAAAAGCATCAGCAGTTAAGGGTTTCGGTTTAATTATCATTTCATTCTAGAGAAGCTGCACCGTCATAAATGGTATCTGTTTTTTCGGGAACACTACGAATGTAGGTTTTGAGTAGCTGGAAATGTGGGTCTCAAAGGAAGCGTGCAAGGGATAAGTCACTCAGATGCATAGAGCGTATGCCATTTAAGCAGGAGATCCCGGGTTCGAGTCCCGATCGGGGCACACATTTTCAGCTGTCCCCATGGATTTATTAACAAACTCCTGTCAGCAGCTAAGAATTTCGATTTAATTATCATTTCATAAAAGCATACAGAATTAAGAAAAAGATGAATAAATGTGTGAAAGATGTTTTACGCTCTCACAGTCAGCAACTATTAACCAATGTGGTACAGAGAGCTATAAATCTACAAACACCGACGCCATTCCGTACGAGATCTTAATTTTTTAAATTGCAGTTCGTGATAAGTTCAAATGGTTCAAATGGCTCTAAGCACTAAGGGACTTAACATCTGATGTCATCAGTCCCCTAGACTTAGAACTACTAAAACCTAACTAACCTAAGGACATCACACACATCCATGCCCGCAGTAGGATTCGAACCTGCGACCGTAGCAGCCTCGTGCTTCCGGACTGAAGCTCCTAGAACCGCTCGGCCACAGCTGCCGGCATGTGATAAGTGATCCCCAACAAAGAAGAAACTCATCCATGTTGATTGCAAAAGAAAATTTCTCATGGATGACTCTATCAGCCCTCTTTCGTATCTTACAATCAACCGACTTTTGCTCATAACGATTAGATACCAACTATCATTAAAAAAATGAAGTCACATACTTGGGTTTTGTGTATGGATAGAAAACTTAGTGACACAGGAGGACAAATTAAACTTGCTGGCATGGACTTACCTCTTTGAAGTTCGGATTTTATTATTATTTACTTGATGAGGAGAGAGTATTTTTAATGGTAAGGGAAACGAAAAAAATTAATTCTATCCGAATTGACTATTTTGTATTTTACAGGTTTACAAATATGCGCTTTCAATAGGCACGTTACGTAAGATCGTCGGATACAATGGAGCTCGTATCGAAGAAGGTAGTAAATTTGTAGCATGATTGGCTCGGAATCCCTCAGCTGCCTGACTGCAAGTTCTTTCAATTAGAAGCAACTTCGTTGACTTGCATGTCCCCACACTTTAAAGTTGAATCTGAGCCACGTCTCGTTCCTGGCATATCCTCACAGCATTGAGAGGAGAAGGCTAGGGGTAAGGGTAGACTGAAAAATTCCGGTGTCTAACCTCTATTCAGTCCCGTGAACTTAGTGACTCCGGGCTCGCAGTTTTATACTAGACCACCAAGTCGAACTTGGAAGAAAGTGTAACATCAAAGGGCAGTCAAACGAAAACGAGACACACGGAAAAAAGTAAGGAAGCTCTTCATTACATCAAAAGTAATCGTCATAACTGTTAATACATTTATCCCACTGAGATATTGTAAGGTGTCAGGCAAATCCAACACCTTCCATGAAAACCCTGACATGATAAGCAAATCCAGTAGTATGTCACATAGCTCCAAATAAATCGTGACATTAAATTAATCAAAGTAATACGAGTAACGAGTGAGCAAATGGAATACCACAGACTAACACAAGAATGCCTAAGTGCGTGTCATACCTTCCCACCGTGAGACAGACGCAGTTTCGAGGGGAGAAACGAGAACAGAAGCCGAGAGCAGAACCGTGTTAAGCGAGAAGGCCCTACGATATGGGACGGACGGACACCCACGTCGCCAGCTAACTGCTAGGACCACACCACCCGCAAGTTTTTTAGCGTGAGACTTTTTCGCGTCTCTGTTACGTCAAGACCACCCCCCCAGGCCATGTTAAAAGCTAGAGCCCTCCAGAAGAACAGTATAGATCTTACGATAACACAAAAAGGGCTACACCACCCGCAAGTTTTAGCGTGAGACCTTTTTCGCGTCTCTGTTCAGTTGCAAACTTTAAAAACATTGCCCCACCACGAAAAGTATAACGTTTCTCATTGGATAGACAGAATTTTTGTAGGCAGAGCTTAAGGTTAACATTGAGACCCTGATTGGTCAGATGAAAACACAGCCAGATAGTTTTTTTTAAACCAACTTCGGTAAATTGTAGTAAGGGGAAGTTAGGAGAGAGTTGCTTCCAAGAGGGCGAGCTGGACGGAGCTGTGCTGTCCGCCGCCCCCTGACGAACACCGACAAGGTAATGAATGCACGCGATGCCGCATTTTTGAGCGCATAAGGCTTCACTCAGAACTGCAGAAGTCTCATCTGTTACATCCCCTTTTTGCGTAATACTAGCGTCGATCGTCAATTAAAGCTCATGGTGTTCACATTTGCCACTTGAAGTAAAAATCTTAAACGCGATGATTTTTCAGTTATATAGTTATTGAGAAGCCACATCAGCCGCTGTAGTTTACGACAAGTTAGATAAGTAATTAAAGACAATTGAGGGTCACTGTAGACCATTTTGATAGTTTTCTCTTTTGTGAAACTTAATTTAAACCTAGATTATAGATGTGATATGGCATAGGTCATCCTTCAATCCATTGTAGAACTTGGAAACCCCCCATCCGGTATTAAAACATTTCCTTTTATCAATAGTGCAATTTATAAACGATGTTTTGTGAGTAGAATAAAATTTCCAATGGTAAACTTAACTGCTTTTTCGGCGTTATTTTACCAGCTAACTAAAAATAGGAAAGCCTCGAACCCCTTCCACTAAATGTAGTTAGTATTAAGATTCTTTTACAGGGAGTGCAGTGGAGCTGACGCTGAAATCATTAAGTATTTGGTTATATCATCGCTAGTCTCCCTGAACTCTTCTGAATTCTACATGTCATGTGTGGTCTGGCGTCTTCTTACCAGCAACAGGTCCCAGGTTCAAACTAGTCAATTCCCTAAAAAACACGCTCAGAGCGTCGTTGCGCGAAAGTGGTAGGGAGACACGATATAGAACAAACAGACACCACGAAGAATGTTTAGAATATAAGATGGTGGATGACTTCATTAAAAAATGTTTCCAGTTGCCTAAATAACACTGGTTGTACCCAAGCGTGCAGCTACTCATCACAAGTAAATCAACGGCCACGAATGTCTTTCCTCAGGGCTCCAGAAACATAGAAATATCATGGGAAGAGACCAGGACTGTTCGGAACTCTAAGGGCTTCCCAACGAAAAATCTGCAGCATACTCGAAACAGACTTGGCAAAATGTCTCCTAACATTGACTGTCATGTCTCAAAGTGGAATAAATGTAATAATAGTTATTTTGATTACTTTTGAAATAATGAACAGTTTGTTCACTTTTTCTCCACCTGTCTCGTCATGTGAAGCAGTTACTATCCGATAGGAAATCCACTGATTAGGCCTCAACCATTTTCGAGAAGTAACTGACTGCCGTTCATCGATTACGTCATTCTTATTTAATTGTATAAGCTGTAGATCAGAGATCAGCCAATTTTGCACGACTCTGTCTTTCACTTTGTTGTAATTCAAAGAGGTAAATTATAACTGAATAAAGGGGGTAAGTAATGGGAGAATGGGAGATTTGGTGCACTATGTATTGTTGCCTCTTCCCCCACTTCTTTAGGCCAACTGTGTGAATTGAAAAATTGCAGGAAACTCAAAGAGGCATTATGTTATTGGCTGTGAAAGCTGGCAGGGCCTGCTTGGTTGCAGATTTATCTGTATCTGATTCAACTGACTTACTAAAGTGCATAGATTGCACCTAGCTCAGTCAAGATTTATTAGCTAGAATTGTTTATAACTAAAATTACATCGGCAGTTGCGCTAATTCTATGACATGTTACATTCAGCCTTGCTTTTTCTATTATCACTATAATTTTTTACCCAATTATGAAGATTTATTACCAAAAAATATTTGGAAATGCAAGAGAGTATTGTCCTGTTGGTTGGGGGCATGAGTGCAATGTGTATGGTGGACAGATAGCACACTGATTTTACATTTCCAAAATACTCACCCATCACACACACACACACACACACACATACACACACACACACACACACACACACACACACACGTGTGTGTGTTTGTGCGTGTGCCAGTAATAGGTTTAAACATGCTAAATTTTACTTCCATCATAGTTTACTATGTTGTACAATCGCCAGTGTCAGTCATGACCCACTAACTTTAATATAAACTGAATACAGGTGGGAGCTGCACTCACAATGAAAGAGCTAAACTTTACTTTTGTATTGTACCATCCAGCACAGTATAAAGGAAGGAACAGGAATGGGAGAGTTGTGGACTAGCTTCTTGTTTGGTAAAAAACATTGTCACTCGCAGCACACACAACACAGTGTCGTATACTACTCCCACCTAGTGCTATACTGTGCAACGCCAACTCATCTTAACCTACGTTTTCCTATGTGCAGGAATTTCCTACAACGTGATGCATGAAATGTGTGTCAGACGGCGCTCCCCACTCGCACCATGCAAACATGCCAGGCCGTTTTCCAGGTGTCGGACAACACATTGCCACTGCGAGCTCTACCTATGGGAAACGCTTATGCTTTCTGGGAAGAGACTGTCCTGCACAACAAAGCGATTTGTTTGGTTGGAGGAGTGGGGGAAGTCTAATTGAGCACCACTAGACGGCAGCATGTATGGCAGTGACAGAGAAACTAATTCTTCCGATTTAATTATTCAAACATTCACCAGAAATGTCGGCGAATATCTCCTCTGCCTCAGAGGATGATTAGCTTATAGAGATAATATCCTAACAGTATATTTTGTGTAATATGGCCAACGCTGAGTTGAAAAATCAAATGAAAAAGGAATTAATTTGAGCATTAAATCAGAAGAAGAGTAAGTAAGCAGAAATGTATTTTATTATGTCCAGGCGACTACATTTGCAAGTATATTTGTACTAATTATTTAAGCATAGTTATAATGAGTCAAATGATGACATTATTATGATCAGTACTGTGAATGACAATAAAAATTCGGTCCATTGAAGTAATCAGTCAATCTGTTTTGCTGAATATTTGGCCTTCGCTGTTTGTGTTACCAGTGTTGTGCCACACTGCCGTGCATCTAGTAGAAAGTGCTTAGCAGCACACTGGTATTTGCTGCTCAGTTCAAAGAGAAGCTGTAGCACCCACCGACTTCCTACAAAATTAATACAAATCTTTCCAATACTTTCCTCTCTTTCAACCCCCTCTCCCCACATCCATACATAGAAAGTAAAGGGAAGAAGTCTGTCGCTTACTACATTTAGTTTGGTAAAAGTTCCATGTTAGATGTCAGGTTTTAATTAATTTCTTCACATTACAGATTTTTTGGCCAGAAAATTTGGAGTCATTATCATCATATACTAATGAATGCCACTATAAAATTATGTTGTTGTATGCCACATAGTTTAAGAGATATAATTTGATAAATAGGAAGCATTGCAAAAATTAATTTTTCTTAAAAGCTTAAATACTTATCTATGACAATAGCACAACATTTTAACTGAATTAAAAACAGGTGTCAGAAGATGGTTCTCATATCATTGTATTATATACCTACAGTTGCCAAACTGACTTTAATTTTTTTCATTCTAACATGCATCATCCCAAACCTAGGAAAAGGTTTTATACAGCATCCTGCAGCCCCCTTTGGACAGTGTAAGCTTATTCAGCAGCATGTTAGTAGTAATGAAATGAAAGTTCTGGCACAAAGAGCAATTCAGACTCAGATTTCAAATTCATAAATCTGGAATTCAAGTTCTCATCCCCCCTCTCCCCCAAATCAAAAAATCTCGTTCACCCACCCTGAAAAATACTTCAATTTTTATCATTTTAATATTCTCAAAACTAATAAATTTTGTTTTCTCTAAATAAGAGCTTCCAAACCTCAATTGCCTACATCGAAAAAAAGCAAATTTGGTTTTTAGCATTTTAGAACTTTCAAAACTATTAAATTATGTTCTCTATAAATTAGATGTGCCAAACCTCAATTGCCTACAAAAAACAAATTAGATTTTTAACATTTTAATATTTTCAAAAGAATTAAATTTTCTTCTCCAAAACTTAGAGCTGCCAATCCTGAATTGTCTATACAAAAAAAAAATTCGATTTTTTGCAATTTAAAAATTTCAATATAAGTAATTTTTTCTCTATAAATTGGAGGTGCGAAACGTCAACTGCCTATACCGAAAAAAATTCTCTTTTTCTGATTTAAAAAATTTTAAAACTATTAAATTTTGTTATCTATGAATGCAAGCAACCAGACCAGAAATCGCAAAGACAAATTTCAATCTAAACGAATTATATCTTATTTCCTTCTCTCTAAATACAAAAGAAAAATGGCAGCCAACATAGAGCCATTTAATATCTTAGAAAATTATTGCAAAGAAAAGCACAAATTAAGTTTAAACTATTCAGAAACTTGTAAAAAATTGGCAATTTGTACATAACTAGATATGGTTTATGGGAGTTTATTGACTATTTTAACAGGAAAGAAATGAAGAAAACACGTGAGGAAGGAGGAACTAAAATATAACAACTTAACAGAACTTTGATCAATTGCTAAAACAAAAGAACTGAAAGATTATTCAAGCTGAGAAAGTAACACTTCATTCATCTTATTGTAAGTTCTGTTGACAATAAAATCAATGATTACGACAATGGTTTGAGCAAAAAAAAAATTAGAAGAACTTCATCAAATCTGTAAAGCTAAAAATATAAAAAATCATACTAAATTTAGAAAAAAACACTTAATTGATTTTATCAAAAGAACTGAAGTTAAACTTGATAAGGATGAGAATTTCAGTGAAAAACCTTTAAAAATATTTCACCAAATCTGTAAAACTAAAAACTTAGAAAGTATTCTAAACTTAATAAACGACTATTAATCGATCTTATCGACAGATCTGAGGGCAAAATTATTAATAACAACAATCTTCAAAACTGTCTAGTGGACAAAAATCAAGAAATTACGTCATCAAAAAGATCTACCAGACTTCGCTTTCTAGATGATGATGATTTTTTCATTTCACCCACATGAGTTTATAGAAAACGTTCAGCTTTCGAATCAAGGATAATAACTTATGGATTGGATAATGTAGACAATATTGTAGAGCCAAAAGAATTCTCAGTCAAATTAGTGAAGAAATAATCACCAAATAAACGAATATTTTAAGGCAAGGAAGATGAATTAAAGTTATTTTGAAATTTTATTGTAACTTTAAAAGACAAGAAGAAATCGAAGAATTTAATTTTAAAACATCAAATCGAGTTTTATTAAGAACAATAGATTTAGAAGAATATTATCAAAATTCAATGAACACACTAATAACTGAAATGGAAATTATGCAAAGAAGAAAATCTTGTTTTTCTCTATTTTATATCTACAATTAAGAGTTAAATATTGATAGACAGAACCCAATTTAGGGTTCTTCATAAATAGATTAACCAAAAGTAATTAAAGGTAAAAAAGCAGAAATTAATAAAAAAATATAGTCCAAAAATTCCTTTTTACTCAATAAAATTAGCTTCATATCGTGTTGAACATGATGTAGAAAAGAGTTAATAAATACAAAAATAATGACTTTGAATTAGATGAAATTTCGGAAAAAGAGAAAGTTAATTTTCCAGATCTGTTAACTGAGAGTCGAAAATTTAAAAAGGAATCAAATATTTCAATTAATGTTCATGCATATGTAACAAGTGGTGAAGAAGGAGAAAAATATATTGTATATCCTCTTTACCATACACAAAATAAACAAGAAAAACACGTAAATATTCTTTTGATGTGAAATGAAAATAATTCACATTATTGTTAGATAAAAATCTCTTTAGATTAATTAGCACACTAACAAGGAAACACAATGGAAAAGTTTATCATTTTGATAGATGTTTTAGATACTTTTATACAGAAGAAAAATTAGACATTCAAGAAATCAAGTCTAAAAAACACAAAGAAGTAAAAATAGATAGGCCACTCACAGGACAAAAAATTGAATTTAAATATAATAATCATTCATCAATGGTTCCTTAAGCAGTTTGCACATCTTTTGGGGATCTATTATAAGATATTAACACCTATCAACCAAATCCAGAAACATCATACATTAACAAATATCAAAAATATTTGACAATTTCTTTCGTTTACTATGTGAAATACTCGAATGGTGACTATAAAAATCAAGTTGCATATGTTGTAGAACATACAGCACAAAAAGTTGTTGAAATGTTAAAAGAAGAATCAAGAGAAATTGATAGTATTATGAACGAAATGTTCAAGTGAAATTGACTAAGGAAGATGTACTCGATTTTAAAAATTCAGAAACTTGTCATATTTCTAAAAAAGGATTTAAATTTGGGGAAATAAGGCAAGAGATAATTGTCCTTTAACAGGAAAATATCGTGGAGCTGCACATAAAAAGTGCAATCTTTTTTACTAGAATCCTAAATTCCTGCCCGTTTATATTCACAATTTGACAAATTGTTATGTTCATTTATTTATCAAAGAATTAGCAGTAAACAGTAAAGATACTGATGCAATCCCAGATAATGAATGAAGATATATTTCTTTCAGTAAAGGTCAGAGATTTTCACCTGCCTCAAGATGACTGGATGTTTGTGTTGTCATCATTTCATCATCATTCATATGTGTGGTGAGATTGGACTCAGCAAAGGTTGGAAATTTGTATAGGTGCTGATAACTGTGCAGTTGAGCACCCCACAATCCAAACATCATCATCATCATCTTTCAGTAAAACGGTTAAAGATGGAGGAGAATTAGGAATTTTTGGATATTTCCAAATTTATGGCTTCAAGCATAGATAAATTATCTTCTAACCCCACTAAAGAACAATTTGGAGAAACAAAAAAATGTTTTTAAAGCAAACAACTAAATTTAGTAACTACAACAGGAGTTTATCCTTATGAATACATTGGGTCAGAAGAAAGAATGCAAGAAACAAAATGCTCAAAAAAGAGTGCTTTTGTTTGAGAGTTAATAAATCATATATTTTTGATGAAGATTATAATAGAGCAAAAACAATCTGGAAGACGTTCAGTATCAAAAATTTACAAGAATATATGAGGTTATATAATAAATCATATGTTTTACTTTTAACAGACGTTTTCGAAAATTTTAGAGGTACATGCATTAAATCTTATAAGCTTCATCCATCTTGGTATGTATAGTTCCAGAACTAGCTTAGGATTTGATGTTAAAAGTTGCCATAGTTAAGCTAGGTTTATTACATGATCTTGTTTCTTGAAAAAGGAATTTGAGGTGGAATTTCTTAAAGCATCAAAAGATATGCAAAAGCAAGTTACAAGTATATGAAAAATTTTGAACCAAAATAACTTCCAAATTATATCGTATATTTAGATGCAATCAATTTGTATAGTTGGACAAAGTTTAAATTTTTTCATTTAAATTTTTTAAGTAGGATGGAAAGAAAGTGTTTTAATGTTGAAAAAATAGTTAAAATTGCAGATGATTATAAATGTGGTTATATTTTCAAATTCGATTTAGAATATCCAAGAAAATTGGATGATTTACATAAAGATTTATCTTTATCACCTGAAGGAGGAAATAAATTATTAACAATGCTGAATGACAAACAGAAATATGTGTTTCAATATAGAAACCTTAAACAATATTTAAATATTGAACTAAAATTAAAGAAAATTCATAGCCTTATCATTTGAACAATCAGATTTGTTAGAGAAATGTATTGATTTTAATACAGAAATGAGAAAGAGCGCAGCCAACGATTTGGAACAAGATTTCTACAAGTTAATGAATAATTCAGTGTTCAGAAAACCAATGGAAACTATTAGGTAGACAAAATATTAAAATCATAACTGATCTACAAAAATGTACAAAATATATTTCAAGACCAAATTACGAACATACTACAATATTTTCAGCAAATTAAGTAGTAGTTCATCTAAGAAATTGAGATTGTACAATAAATCTATTTATGTATAATGAGCATTGTAGATATTTCGAAAATAAAAATGTAGGATTTCCATTATAATGTTATGAAAGCGAAATATGGAGAAAATACTGGTTTATGATATTTGGATACTGATTCTTTCAATTATGATATAACAACTGATATTTCTGTAAAGGTACGAAATCAGTGATAGATGAATATTTTGATACAAGTCATTATCCAAGAGACAATATTTATGGAATTCCGCAAGTAAACTAGAAAGCTTTAGGCGAATTGAAATTTGAAAATAGTGGAAAAATCATGCTAGAACATGTTAGTTTACGGTCAAGAATATATGCTTATAGAGTTGGCAAAAAAGAAGAGAAAAAGTCTACAGGAGTTACAAAATCAGTTGTGAAAAATTAAATCACTTTCCATGATTATCAAAAAATTTTAATGATAAAATAAAGCAAGATAGTAAAATGAATTTCATCAGATTATTTAGACATGAACTGTACACTGTTAGATGGAATAAAACTGTTTTAAGTTCTGTCAATGATAGAAGAGTTTTATTACAAGATGGAATTGATACAGAGCCATATGAACATTACACATTAAATCTAAACAAAATAAACGATGAGAAAATTGATTTCTTAAAAGAATTAAACAGCTGTACAGAAGATAACATCGATTTCTTAAGAGAACGAATCAGTTGTGCAGAAGATAAAAATTATGTCTTAATAGAATTAAACAGATGCATGGGAGATCAAAATAAAAAAAATTAATTACTTTTCAATACTTTTTCATGATATGGTCCTTTTTAATATGTTTCAAAAATAATATTTACATACAAATTTTCCACAAGAAATTGAATTTATCGATATCTGCTATCTTTATGCTTTTGATAAAGTAACAGACATTTCTCATCTTTCGAGTGCTTGGAAGCATTTGTAATTGGTTTTTCACATTTTTCACAAACAAAAGATTTATTCTGCCAGATACAAATGTGTTCTTTCTACATTTATGATATAGAATCATTACAGAACGTTATTACTGTCAAATTACATTTTGTTATTTTAATTTCTTCATGAGTTTCTTTTTCTTGGAACACTGTGGACAAATCATTGCATTTCCTCTTTCCATTTACAATGAAAAAAATTTTAATAGAATTAATAAAGGTGTTAAATTTTTATAGATATAAATGGAGCTGCTTGTTGATCTAAAAAATAATAAACTCATTTATATTCACTAAAATGTTTTAATAACTATTTATAAAAGAATGAACTATGGTTTAAAGTAAAACATTTATCTGAGATTTTAGAATAAAGTGATACAAAAAAGCAATAAAATAAATGATGATGCTGATGAGGGTAAGTTTAATTTTTGCCAAGTGGACGAACAGTCTTCCCAACACACAATAAACGATCAACATTTATCTGTGATCCTGCCTTTTATTTATAACTGTAAAAACAAAGAAAGGAGAAGCAAGAAATTTAGAAACTGGGTTGCTCAAGAAGTTTTCCCAAAATTTCACAAACATGGTGAGTAGAAAATTAGAAAAGACATGGTTAATGCCTATAAAAATCAAATACAATATTTATGAGAACTAAATAAATAGGGTGAGAAACGAATAGAAGATTTGGAAGAAGCAGTTCATATGGCTCTTGTTATAATATACAGGAGAAACAGAGAAATAGATGCACTTTTGCCAAATGTTGTTCCTCAAACAAATTATGAAAATTTAAAGACAACTTTCGTTTGTTTAAAATTGCTCAATAATAACGGTGCTTGTAGTTATTATATGATTGGCAAACAATGAAGACCTTTCAACAAACATTTGATCAGTATTAAAGAAGTCTTTGAAGAGGTGTTAAGACTTAATAATAATGAAAATTAAATAAATTAATTTCAACAAATGAAAGACAATTTGAGAATTGTTTGCTATTGAAATTATTTCAATACTTCGGATAACTACACAGAAGAAGAATTGATTAATGATATAATGAATCTTTATCAAATTGAATTAACATAATAATCGAAAAATTCAATAAAAATAAGAAGTTGGTCATTCACTACACTCACAAAAACTTTTCTTAATAAAATTGTTTCATAAAAATGAGAAATAATATGAGCGAGTTAGTAGACAGCTACAACAATTTTTGGGAAACATAAAAATGACACTAAATACAAAATAAAGAACATATAATTAAAGAATATTAAGAACTGTGTGAAATAGCAAAAAATTTTAACATATGAAGTTATTCTTACAAGCATAAACGAGATTTAATAAAATGTATTCATAAAGTTTAAAACAACCATGTCGATTCAGAAAAAAATTGTATATCCTAAAGATTCAGAAACAGAAGCGTTAAATGTAAAGGAAATCAGACATATCGCAAAAATTTTAAAGATACAAAAATACTATAACTGTCAGAGAGAAGATTTGATTGGTTTAATAAAAAAACTATAAATTAGAAGAAGAAGGACAGTTTCCAAAAAAAATTTAGACATGAAGGAAGTAGTGAATTAAAGGAAATGGCAAAAGAAATCAAGATTCATGGATATTCTTATGTTAATGGTAATATGAGTAGTCAAAAAGCAGATTTTATAAAATCAATTTTGCTAGAAGAGGAAAGGCTTGAGAGATTATAGGACTTTAGCTCTGATTATGCAATACTTTTATGACTCGTATATGGCCCCTTTACAAAACTTCAAGTTTTTCAACTGTTAGAAATCTAATGACGTTTTGGAATAATATTTGGGAGAACAATTGTTGTTGTTGTTGTTGTTGTGGTCTTCAGTTCTGAGACTGGTTTGATGCAGCTCTCCAAGCACTATTCTGTGCAAGTTTCTTCATCTCCCAGTACCTACTGCAGCCTACATCCTTCTGAATCTGCTTAGTGTATTCATCTCTTGGTCTCCCTCTACGATTTTTACCCTCCATGCTGCCTTTCCAGTACCAAATTGGTGATCCCTTGATGCCTCAGAACATGTCCTACCAACCGATCCCTTCTTCTAGTCAAGTTGTGCCACAAACTCCTCTTCTCCCCAATTCTGTTCAATACCTCCTCATTAGTTACATGATCTACCCATCTAATCTTCAGCATTCTTCTGTAGCACCACATTTCGAAAACTTCTATTCTCTTCTTGTCTAAACTATTTATCGTCCATGCTTCACTCCCATACATGGCTACACTCCATACAAATACTTTCAGAAACGACTTCCTGACACTTAAATCTATACTCAATGTTGACAAATTTCTCTTCTTCAGAAACACTTTCCTTGCCATTGCCAGTCTACATTTGATATCCTCTCTACTTTGACCATCATCAGTTATTTTGCTCCCCAAATAGCAAAACTCCTTTACTACTTGAAGTGTCTCATTTCCTAATCTAATTCCCTCAGCATCACCCGACTTAATTCGACTACATTCCATTTTTCCATTTTTGATTGTCTATCAATGAGGATAAAGTGTGTTAGTAAACTTTTTGCACTTCAAACAATAAATCTGATTATGATTCTCCATTTACACAGAATAAAAATTAATTAATGTATATCAACAAATAAAATTATCTTTACTAACCACTTAACCTTATAATTAGAAAACTTGGTTACCTAGTATTACTAACTGATTAGAATATGTGATTTGATAAAGATTATCAGAAACACTTATTGAAATATCAAAGTCTTTAAACAATGATCCTTTATTTATGTTTTGGCCAATAACAATAACTCTTTAAAAAATAAACTTGTACTCGAAATTATGGGTTTTGGCCCACCTCCAGTAGTAAAAGTAATTTCAGTTATTTGTTTATTATATATGCTCTCTTTAAGATTACTTATATCACTCAAGTATGGAGTTAAATCACCTTTTCAAAAGTAATCTGATAAAACTTTCTCAGTATCTTCCTTGGAATAATAATTCTTATTTTCAGATACCTTTAACTAACTACATCCAGAACGTCAAGTTGATCATTAGTGTTAACAATTCTTCTACTTTGAAATCAGTTTCATGTTTTGCAACTTTAAAGAATTTATTTGTTTCTCAAATTGTTTAGCTGCAATATTTATGTTTGAGTGTACTGATGTTTGAGAATCTTTCATTTTTGATCAAAAATTTTCAAATTTGGAAGTTAATTAACAGTTAATTTGTGGCTCTGATGACTGAAAATCCGTGACAAGGTTATTTCCTAAAATGTCCATCTAGAAAATTTAAAATATTTAATTTACAATTTTTGCATAACAGCTTTGAAACATATAGACCCAAATGATGACAACTTTATTTCAACAAAATTTTCCATTCTCTCCATGTTGTGGGACAGATCATTTTACCCAAACAATGAATCAAAAGCAAATTTTTTATCGTTATTTTTATAATAGCAAATTCAAGGCATTCCAACATGATGAGAAGTATCTTAATTTACTGTTCCACATTCTAAATTTTTCGGTTCATTTAGTAATTCATCAATCTTAAAAACTCCTCGAAAATGATTAATTTTTAATTGTTTGACTAGATTTTTTGTGTCGAAAGTAGATAAAGGATTATTAAAATTTTCGAATATTTCTTTGATTTTTTTTTACTTTCTTCATTCCAGTCCCCTTCTTTTTCATTTCCAAATTATGTCTTTTCTGTTGCGCCAATTTTCTATCAGCTTTTCTCTTGTTTGTTACTGGATTTGCAATTGCTGCAGATCTACGAGCTAATGAGTCAATTGTTGCAAGAAAAGGTAAAACTGCTAAATTTAATGGAAAAAAACCTCCTTCATGTTCTGTTAGTCCTTAACCTTCCTCCTGTTTGAGTCTGAAATGCTCTTTGCACCAGGTCTCTCATTTCATTAGTACTCACACTGTGATAAATTTCCGCACCTAGGAGAATGTACGTTTACCTAGGCATCCTGCCATGCTCATCACTGACAGCTGTTAACACGAAACTGCGAGCGCTGTACGAAGCACAGTGTCTTACCTTAATCCCCTTACACAAGCCACAGCCTTTATGGAACAAGAAACACCGTACGATGGCTCACATCCCTTGTGTTGGCTCCACCACCCTCTACAGTAGGTGTGACCTCACCTCCCCAGTGTCTGCTGCCCTCATGTACGTATATAGCTTTGGGAATGTCATACCAACAGCTCAGTTTATAGAAATGTATTATCCAGAGGTGGTGTACTATGCCATAATAACTGGTCACTGAATTCTACTAGATTGAGGTCTCAAGCTTTATCACTCTGATGGTTACATATTTCCACTTTGATGATTTTCCAACAACTTTTGGATATAACATGATTTAACACCCCTCCCCTAATGTCAAAGGTCATCAAGCAAACTCCATCTTGTTTACCACTCTCTCAGCCAAATATATACTGTCACCACTATTTTCTAAGAGTTCCATAACTTTTAGGTTTAATGATTTTGCAAGACATTTGCTGCAAAACATAATTTGCCACCTCTCCACTAAGGTCAAAGGATTATTGAGGAATATCCAACTTGTTTCCCACCTGGTCAGGCTAGTATACTCTCCCACCAGTGCCACCATGCTGCACCACTCCAAGTCACCCCATCTTGTGGACACAGTTAAGTGACAAGTGGTACTGCTGTTCGCTATGACTGCAGTGGGACCCCTCATCAGGCACAGTAAATGCCACAAACCCTCCCCCCCCCCCACCATCAAACAGAGAGGGTCAAGCGTTTGTTTCCACCATGCTTGAAAGCAGCATCTTATTGGCCATTATCCATTATCCAGTGCAGAATACGACACGACTTTCTGCCCCCTCCCACGCCATTACTGGAGCATTGCCATCTTGACGCTGGTACTGTGAAGAATCCCTATCAAATAGGTCTGGTGGTCACCTAGAGAAGACACAACTGAACTGTGTTGAAACCTAGAATGGGAGGCAAATCTACTAAAGAGAGAAGGTCTACACTAAACTAGTCAGTCCTCTCTGTATTGTATGAAATCTCTATCAGATAGGATTCTGTTCCATGAGTTACCTTGATATGTAAGTCTGTGATTCCGACTACGACGAACATCTCCATTCCATTTGATAGAAAACCTGTGCCGGACCCCAAACTGTCATTAGCTATGTCGACTGATATCAAAACTAGAAAAATAAACCACTAAAATCTACTCCGATTCCTACCTTTCAACCCCTAACTAATCCACACCGGCGACCCTTTACAGATAACAAAAGATAACAGTGTAGATACTAACTTACTATACTGTATTTACAAAGACTGACTGAAATGATCAGATACATAGTACGCACATACCACCTTACTATCTGTAATATAGAGTACTACAATCATTCGGACTGCAGTTATAGTGGAGCAGTGTGGCATGACCATACCAAAGTACAGTGGCGTGCAGAGCAGCGCTGGAGAAACAAGCAGTGCTGGTCAGTGGGCGGACTATATAATGACATGACAAAAGTCCTACGATACCTTCTAATATCGTGTCTGACATTTTGCAAGGCGTAGTGCAGCAACCTGACGTACTGAACAAGACGTTAGAAGTCCCCTGTGCGGCGCTGTGACCGAGCGGTTCTAGGCGCTTCAGCCAGGAACCGTGCGACTGCTATGGTCGCAGGTGGGAATCCTGCATCGGGCATGGATGTGTGTAATGTCCTTAAGTTAGTTAGGTTTAAGTAGTTCTAAGTTCTGGGGGACTGATGACCTCAAATGTTAAGTCCCACAGTGCTCGGAGCCATTTTAACCATTTTTGAAGTCCCCTGCAGGATGATTGAGCCCATGCTTCCTCTATAGCCATCCATAATTGCAGAAGTGTTGCCAGTCCTGAACCGCTCTCTCGATTACGTCCTACAAATGTTCTGTGGCATTCATGTCGGGCGATCTGGGTGGTAAAGTCATTCGCCCGAATTCTGCATAATGTTCTTCAAACCAATTGCGAACAGGTTTGGCCCTGTGACACGACATCGTTGTTTGGGCACATGAAGTCTATGAATGGCTGAAAATGGTCTCCAAGTATCAGAACATAAACATTTCCAGTCAATGATCAGTTTAGTTGGAGCAGAGGATGCAGTCAGTACCATGTAAACACAGCCAGCACCATCATTGTGCCATCACCAACTTCCACAGGGCCTTGTTGACAACTTGGGTTCATGGGTTCATGAAGTCTCAAACCCCACCATGACCTCTTACCAATTGACGGACTCAACTGACCAGGCAACAGTTTCCCAGTGGTCCAGGGCCCAGCACATACGATAGTAAGTCCAGGAGAGGCGCTGCAGGGGATGTTGGGCTGTTAGCAAAGGTCACCTGCTGCCATAGTCCATTAACGCCAGCTTTCTCTAAACTATCCTAATGGAAACGTTCGTCGTACATTCGACATTGATTTCTGCGATTATTTCAATCAGTGTTATTAGTCTGTCAGCACTGACAACTACGCAATGAGCGTTGATCTCGCTCGTTAAGTGAAGGCCGTCGGCTACTACGTTGTTCATGATGAGAGGTAATACCTTCAATTTGGTATTCTTGGCATACTCTTGACTCTGTGCCTCTCGGAATATTGAATCCTTTATTGATTTCCAAAATGGACTGTCACATGTGTATAGCTCCAACTACCATTCCTTGTTGGAAGTCTGTTAATTCCCGTCTTGCAGCCATAACCATGTCGGAAGCATTTTCACATCAATCACTTGAGTACAAACGACAGCTCCGCCAGTGCACTGCCCTTTTATATATTGAGTACACGATACTGCCGCCATCTGTATATGCACATATCGCTATCTCATGACTTTTATCACTTCAGTGTAGAGACGATGCAAACACAAGCGTCGCGGAGCAGTGACAAAGAGTGGCGTTGAGCGAATCAAAAATGTTTGTTTCTGAGAATTAGGTCCAGAGCGAGCGAGTGACTCCGGCTGTGTTCTGACAACGCTGACAGCATTCGGCAGTTGCTGCGCGTCGTTGTCAGTACTATTGCTGGATCTTGTTGATTTGTTGTACTGGAGAGGAAATGGCATCAGCAGAAGCCTTGATACCACTTGATTTAATTGGGCGTCCTTTATGGGACCACCAAAACAAGTATCATCACAACTGATTCATTTTGGACGAGTTATGTGATGATGTGGCAGCAGAACTAAGCGCTAAAAGTACAGAATACGATTTCTCTAGCTTTGGTTTTTTTAATCGTGTTAAATCGAGTGTGATAATAAAGCTGATTTAGCTTAATTGACAAATATATGAACGATCGATTTCTACTGTATATTGCTCATCGAGATTCAGGGATCTTTCTAGGTCAATGGTCAATGAGAGAGTTGTGGAGATCACATGCATTTCACAACATCGTATGCAAATTCTGGTGAAGATTCTACTAGCTTCCAAAATACTTTCCACTTACCGCTGGTTATTCGAAAAGCACTTTCAGGTAATCTGAGAGGTGTGGAAAAGCATTTGTCGAGATAGTCTTTCCCTGGCTCTAAAACCCATCCACTGTAAGATTTCATAAAATGCCTAAACACTGGATATGACTTATCTCCAGTGAACACAAAAGGCCACACCACTGAGGTCTTTCGTAGTGGAGAGTTTGGCGGTATCTTAAGCTCCCCTACTTGCACCAAGCGAAATACACTAGAAGAATGAAATGTAGTAACTTCGTTTCCCTTTCTCTGTCCCCCAACATTGATTATAGTGAATCTTCCGTGAAAATCTGCAGCTGCTTGTAGGACAGTTGAACGAAGATGTTTATAACAATAAAATGTCGAAGCAGTTTTTGGGCATTGTACACAAACATGTTTTCCATTAACATCACCGACTGTATCTGGAAATTTCTGTATGTTATATTAATCATTTACAGTATTTAGAAAATTATCTTCAGAAGGGATTCTCATTGGGAGTTATTGGAAATAGTGCCACAACACTTCGGCATTTGACTCTAAAATTCTTTCACTGGTTGTGAATACTATTGTGAACGTCAGAGATGGCCCAAAAAGTTTTCTTGGTGTCTAGGAACTTATAATAATTCTTCTTTCACCAGCTGTTGATGACACTTAAGAAATTACATTCTTCTATTGAAAAAATGTATAGCTATCTGTATATCAAGCTAGATAAGGAGGTTACACACAGTAATCATTTGGAAACATACCCTCCGCTTTGTATGCTATGACTGCCGAAAATTCGTGTCGATACGTCAAACTGTTTTTGAGATACCAGAATGTTACTAATATTTCACTCTGGTTTGGACATGCGAACGGAATAGAGTGTGCTATATACAATTCACTTTCTGGAAAATAGAGTGAGTTA